>NC_092330.1:2457619-2764821 GCF_036785885.1 Coffea arabica | reverse complement strand
TTAAGTTGTTGTTTCTTAGTTTATACCCCAAAAAACCAACACCATCTGCTAAACTAACACTCCCAAAAAGTTTGTACATGTCTAATGTTTAATTTTTATTGCTCAGATCGATGAAAGTAATGCATTCAGGTTGTCCTTTTAAGTTTAAATTAGCCCTTAGTGGAGGATTCAATTCATTGCAGATGCTCAACAGATGAACTCCATTTGTGAAGTCTACATATGTATTTTCTGTTCTTTCAAAGAATTACGCACTTAGACTTGAAGACATATGGAAGCATCTGATGGATTCCTTTGTATCTGCTGCTTAGACTTGAAGACATATGGAAGCATCTAAAGGATTCCTTTGTATCTGCTGCTGATGAAACCTAGGTGAACATTGTCCAATTTACCGTTAGATTTGTAATTACCAAATACTTTTGCAATTTTTCAACATATTAAACATATAGATAAAGAGGGGAAGCCTCCTGCCACTTAGGATGGTCGTCCGCCCATGTGGCAACTGGGGATTGGCCGGTGGTGCTGCCAGGTAGTTTTTTTTTTTTTTTTTCTCATGGGCCTCTTTTGTTTTTGTTTTCCTCAGAGACAATTGTGATGCTGTCCTTGTTTTTGTTTGTCATTAGTCATAGTCATTAGTCATCAGTCATCAGTCATCAGTTAGTCATTTTTGGGGATAGCAAACTTGTTGGTCAATGGTGAAATTACGCTTTCCCCACCAAGATTTATTTTTGTGACTTGTTTTTTTTTTTTTTTGTATTCGTTGGTAATATTTTGTGGGGGTGTGTCCATCTATGTAAAATTACTTTTGCCGCCAAATTTCCGCTGTCTGAGACTTTCAGTTTTTTTACAGTTCAACAGCTCATCTCTGTACGGCTATGGCAGGATCTCTCGTAACCGTTGGATAATTCCGTTAATTTTCTGTTGGACAATTTTCCTTTTTGGGTTCCGTTTGGGCTGCTTCTCTTCATTCTGCCTCCTGCTCGCTGGTTTCTGCTATCGCTTGTTTGCTGTTTGTTGTGCTTATGGTTAGTGTGGTCTGTCCTCATGCTTGCTTCTGGTTTTCATTTTTTTTGTTGTGTCTTTTACCTATGTTTATCCTATATTCTTTTTGTTTCTGGTTGTTAGCTTTATAGGTGGCTACTTGACAGGGCGTCAAACCTGTGCAATAATAATAATAAAATCCCAACTACCACTAAAAGCAGTCAATAGTTAATCCTAGGTACTGGAGCAGGGACTCTAGGTGTGCAATGGGTTACTTGATTCACCCTGTTCCCGAAGAGTTTGCTTAACCCGATATACCAGAATTAATTAGTTAACGAAAATTACTGAATAGTAGACAATGGCAAGTAGGGTCGTCTCCTCAGGGACTGGGGATATTTGTCTCTTTTTAAATGCCAATTGGTAAGGGGGGATTTCACCAGAATGAAACTAAAATCAATTGAATAATTCAACAGAAATAAATAAATAATTAACTAGCACAAATATAGCAGGAGTTAAATCAAGAATGAATAAATTCTAGCCGAGGATGCAACTACTCAGGCACAGTCCACTTATCCGATCATTGATGCAAGAGAGGTTCACTTAATTTATTAATAGACTAGTTATAGTTGCCGATGAACTCTGACAATCAATTTTTCCTTAAATTATTGATAACCAAGGTACGACCATTGATCACCCCTAACCAGAAAATACTCCTAGGTACGACCATAGGAACTAATTTCCCATTTCATTAATAACTAGAAAAATCTAACCCTAATCAATAACACGCTACGAGGGTTATTTAAATTAGATCGTACGTTCCCCTAGTGTGTGAACACACCAGTTGCCACTAATATTAATCAATCAAACAATTACGGATTTAATTGACTAAATTGGCACGAGATTAATAAATCACATTGAACATCGGGCCCTTGACATCCAATTAATAAAATAATCCCATGAAAATTCAAGCAGACAACGTGCAAATATTAATAAATAAAGGAACACGTGAAAACTAATTAGATCTCACAGATTTTCGGGACTGCGCCGTCGAGTTGATCCTTGACTAGATGGAAGACTTAGCCACGCCACATAATTAAATCACCCCACGAATTAATAAATTGCAAAGGCATTGCGTTTTCTATTAGGAAGCAAGGAATAAAAGGTGTTTTTCCCGTTGGGGAATATTGTCGAACACCTGGCGTGTGTCAGAGGCCAGTCAGGAGAAAGAAAGAAAAACTAAAGACTAGACTAAAAACTAAACTAAAAAAGTCGTCTAAAAAAAAGGGATCTCCTTTTGCTTCTGTACGTCTCTACTTAAAAAGCTAAAAGAAAGATGCCTAAAAGCTATTTCCCTGTGGTCCCCACACATGTGAACAAGCCTCCAAAGTACTTGTTGTTCCAAGTTTCTCTACGTTGCTTTCTTTGAAAAGCCCAAATGACTAAATGCCTTGCACTAGCTTGTGGTCCCCACCAATTCAAGGGCCCAAAGGTTGAAACCCTTAGAAGTCTACATTTTTCCATACAAATCCCTCCTTTTTGGTAATTTTCTGCTTCACTCCTGAAATTGATTCCAAATACCAAATATGAGTAAATATCAGCAATTAACACAATATTTGTCAGGAATAGAAGGGGAAATCAATAATAAAATTACTAACAAAGTATACCCTATCACTACTGTTGCATTGCCGCCTTCCATAACCACAGGTGCGTGTTCTTAATCTTTCTTCCTCTGCTTTGTTATGATGCATTGATGTTCTGCAAGTTCCCGTTTCTTTTGCTTCCAAAGATTTTCCTACCTTTTCTCTTGATTTTTAGATCATTTCACCTCTTCGTTAGCCGCTTTTGTTAGCTTTTTAGTCTACTGTTGCATTGCCATTTTCTGTGAACCCGCGTCCGGGTTCTTAATCTTTTTTCGCTCTGTTTTTTTGTAGTGAGATGGTCTCCTGTTGCCTGCACTTATGCTGTGCATGTTCTGTGAGGACTCGCAAATTTCTTATATTTTTTTCAAAAATGCCTTTTTATTTAGAAATTATTCCTTTATTATAGCCCTACTACCCAATCATTCTCCAATAAGTGCACATGAACCTAGAAAGTAGGGTTTCACTCTTCGTTTTCAAAATTGGAGCAAATTAGGGTTTTCGCGATTTTCGCCGGATGATTTTTTGGTACGGAACAATGATCAAATTTGGTGATTAAAAGTGACTTTTAAGTGAGAAATAATACGTGATTAGGAGCAATGATATAAGGTTAGTGAATAGGAAGTAAAAACCCTAGTACGGGTGTTTTAAAGAAAAACGGTGTGAACCGACGTGTACCGCACACTACCGATTGAACACACCACTGGACCACCACTTTCTTACCACATGAGCTCATTGATATTTGAGCAAAATATCCCTTCATTTCCAGCTGCCTTTGACCGAAATTTGTGGCAAAAAATGTAAGGGAGAGAGAGAAAAATTTGCATGGCTTTGGTGGCGCCAAGTGTCACCACCTCATGGCTCCTTAATTAATTTTTTTTCTTGCCTTTTTATCCTTCACTTCAGCCATCTTTCTTCTTCATTTTTTCTGGTCTTGGCCAAGCAAGAGAGAGAGAAAGGGAGAGCAAGAGAAAACAAATTCCTTCTTGATTTACACCAACCAAGTGCTAAAATCGAATTCTAAACCGATTGATTGTAAGTTTGGTAGCTTGGGAAGCTAAGGGAACCAAAAACTTCAAGAAATAGTGGAGGATCACTCTTGCAAGCCTTCTTTTTGAGGTATAAAATCTGATCTATGGCTTTGATCCTTTTATTCTTGTTTAAGATGTTAAATAGTCCATGTTTTGGGTTTGATTACAAGTGATGCAAGTTGTTGTGGTGATTTTTGGATGAAATATGTAAGTTAGAGTTTGATTAATTTCTGCCTAAACTTGTTGTATAATTAGTATATGTTGTATATAAGGTTATATAGGGGGTTTTGGTAGCAAGTGTAGCAAGAAATTAAGAAAACTATCATTGAAACCAAAAGATTTCAGATTTCTGGAAATTTTCATCCTATTCTGCCTGTTTTTATTGCCCTATGTTAGAGGCCGAATTGGCCTTAGCTTAAAACATGAAAGTTGTAGGGAATGACATTTTAGAGGTGCCTGCAAAATTTCAGCTCAATCGGAGCAACGTAGCCTGTGAAAAGACCAAAATACCCTCACTATTTTAGGAAATTTCCAGTGTTCCGTTTTCGTCAGTTCATCCAGTTTATCATGTTTGTTCACTAGGATCCATGCTGATTTAGCTTTTTTCCAAAACATGAAAGTTTTAGTAATCTATTTAAGCTTTCTAACACCTATAAGAACACCCTAAATGGACCTTGGTAACCTAAGATATGACCATTCCAGTGCAGATCGGTTAAATAGCCGACGAGTGAGATTTTGGTTCTGTAAATTGAGGATTTGGCTAGGTTGCATTGGAAACTGGACTAAGTGATATTCATGAACATTGTAGCCCTGTGTCTTACCTTCGAAATGGTATAAGTTGTGCCTCAATCCGATAAGCGTAGCCTCGGATGTGTTATTTCCACAACCACACGTCAAATCTGTCTTTTGCTAGATTGTATTTCCACACTTGTTACGACTTTGATTCTTATTCTTATGATGTTATGAGCCTATGGAATGGCTATTGACTTGCATTTATGATATATATGACTTTGGGATTGGCTGAGGAAAAATAATGAAGCCTAAATGGCTGGAAAATTAGGTAAACACAAAGGGCGTGCTGCCCAAATTTTCGCTCGAGGGTTAGGTTCCTATTTGAACTTGAATACTTTTGTTTGGCCAATACCATGACCGGCTTTCCATTTTAAAACATGATTTTTCATCCTTGGGTTCAAACAACCCTCTTCTTACTTGAAAGTCATCTTTACACGATTTACTCCTAATTAGTCGGGTTTCTTTGTTTCCCTTAAATGTTTTGCTCGATAAACTGTAATATGTTCTCTTGTTCAACCTTAGGTTTCATTGGTGACTAAGGGTAATATCCGGAAGGATATTTTGCACGTTATTTTGCATAACTAGGTGAGTGTTCCTTGTTTGTTATATTCTCCCTGACTTCATGACTTGTTGTTGTTGTTTGATAATGTGTTAAGTGCTTTCAAGGATTTCTAAAACGAGTTTTCTAGGCGAGCGTGTACTTTATCGCGCTCGACCTTAATGAAACGTAAAATTTTCAATGATTTAATGATGGAAACATTAGTTGCGCATGATGTAAGCCTTTTTGGCTGAATTGGGCCCTACCCTTCGTTACCGATCGACTCGAGCCAGAAGCGGACTCGATCGGGCGATATGGTGACCCTGGGTGAATTTGGTATACTCGAGTATTACCTTGTAGTCCGGCTACGTCCGGATGGGTGGAGTCCGGTCAACGTCCAGATGGGTGGAGTCCGGTCAATGTCTGGAAAGGGATGAATGAACGAACAAAGGCACGAGAGTTTTATTTCTCAAAAAGGAAATTTTCAAATAATTGGAGGAATAAGGGGAAATGTTAGGGGAACGAACGAAAGAACGAATAGCTCCATGTCAGCCTGTATCCTTTTAATGAATGTAACTATTGCTTTCCATTGTAAATGTTTCTTGAATTATTAATACTCCATGTTTAATGTATTGAATTGATTGTTGATTATCTGTTCGGAACCTCACTGAGCTTTTAACTCACCCCTTTAGTTTTGTTTTCCTTAATAGGGGACGGCGAGCAGGATGAGAGCATAGACTAGCCTAGTCTAGGTATTTTGTTTCTTTTGTAATGGTTCTCGCCCTAGTGCTTGGCACGGGCTGGTTGTATGGTGAAGTGAGAACCTTTGTACATTTGATGGCTGTACTTCCTTTTGAGATAGCAATGTATATAAGTTCCGCTTTAAGTTTGGATTACTGCCCTATATATTCTTGTGATTTATTCTGGATTTGATTAAGGAACGACTGAGTCCCGGCGAGAGTCGGGCAGACGACTCGCCAAACCCTTTGGTTTGCCTTAGGGGGAGGTGGGGCCGTGACATGTTCACTCTTCTTTTGCTTCCAGATGTTTTTTTCCTTCTCTTTCGGTTTTCTCTCATTTTCTCTTGCTTTTTTATTTATTTTTTTCCTCATTTCTCAGTTTTCTTTCGGATCCTTTCTTTTTACGCTTTATTTGTTTGCTGTAATGCTTGTTAGTGCCTTCTGTGACCTGCTTTCCTTCTTCTTACTTTTTGCCCGTGTTTTTCTGCCTTGTTTCTGTTCTTTTGTGCATGCTGAAGTTTTGATCTTTTTTTTAATCCTGTAGCTATTGGCTGCGGCATCCCTGTTCCTCTTGGTGATCCTTTTGCTTTGGAGGCGTGTGCTCCTTTTTTCTGACTCTTGGCATCAGCATCAGTATACTCCTTGTTGCCATGAGGTGGAAGAGGTGTTCCTCCTGTTTCTACTTTAGACTTCTTTTAATCAAATTATATTTCTTGTTTCTTGGCTATCCAGGTTCTAAAGCTCAATGAGGTTGTTCTTCTACCAATCTGCATTCAGCTTGACTTGTTTACTAATTAACAGTTTTCCTTAATAGATTAGTGGCTATTATTATATTGATTTGCCATGGTAACTGCTTTTAAATGGTTTGCATTAGCTGGTTGTCAACTGCTTATCTGGTTATATAGTGTGCATTGCGTTTGTAAACTCATGACTTGTTTTCTCGTTTCTCCGTGACGTTCTTATTTTATATGCTAATGTTTTTGAGTGACTGTTGTTCCTCCGGTGTGTCTAGCTTGATATTCTATTTGCTCGTTGCATATGTCGTTGCTCTTTGAACTGTTCTTTGTTATTTCTCTTGCCTCTTTCAGGAAATGTTGTGTGTTTTTTTCACTGGGACTCGCTTTTATAGATATAAATCGTCAGTGTTTTATGTTATTTGTCCCATTTGCTGTTAGTTGAGCAATGAAAACGTATTTATGCCTTTTCAATTTATGTTAGCTGCTCTGCACTAGATGTTTGCTCCTTTTTCCTTGGTTTCGCACTGTTGCTGCACTAGATGTGCTGCTTCCCTTTCTTACATGTAGATTGTATGTGCATCTCCTGGAGTTGTAACCACTTTCTACTCTTCGAACTATGTGACTTTTATTGTTAAACCTCCTTGCTCATTCATTCTTTTTTGGTAAATTCGTTTAGCCTCTTCTGTTTTTATTTTGCAAGTTTTCCTTCCTTTTTTGGCTATCATTTGCTATTCCTTTCTTGTTGGTCTTGTTTCTGTTAGTTTGCTTGGATAGTTTGTCTACTATAGATGTTATGTGGTATGAGAGTAGCCATATATATCACCTTCATGTCTTGCTACTGTTCTGGCATTTTTTGGCTGATAGCTAACTTGTGTTTGGGAGTGTGTGAATTATTTACTTCATTGGTGCCAGCTTAATGGATAGAAATGCCAAGCATCGCAAGCGTTATGCAAAAATGCCACAGGAAAAGAAGGATAATCTCTGGGACGTCTTTGTTGCTGAGCATCAACTGGAATTGGACGAAATTTTAGCTTTCCTTCCTGAATCAGCTTACACCTACAATGTTCTAATTTTTTATGAGTATGGTGTCGAAAAGCAGTTCTCGTGGTATCATAGTTTCCATGTGTACTCCATCATGAAAAATGAGTGAATTTAGATCTATCAAAATAAGAAATTTTCCTATGCCATGTTTCTTTTTTCAACGTTTAGTATAAGGACTATTTTTGCTCATGTATTATTCCATCCTCCATAACTCCTTTTTCTTATGAAAAACTCTCCCACCGAAAAAGTTGCCTGCAAACATTTCGTTTTTCTAGCCTCTATGCCTCTGCACTCACTGCTAAAAAGCAGCCAGAGTGCATATCATAGGTTATAGAATAAGAAAACGAAAATGTATTTGGATTATGTCATTTTTCTTTACCACGGTGATTTGGAACTTGCATTGTAATGTTTTTATTAATTATTGCCTCTCTCTCACATGCACACACAAAACTGGAAAATTAAAGGGTACTATGAAAGCTTTGGTGTCCTTGTGATAATTTACTTCTTGCCTAGGTTGCTATTTAGTTGTGTTTCTTGCATTTATGATTCTTTGCCTTGTTCTTTTTCCTTCTGTTGCAATTGGGTATAGGATGTCAGGCTGCTTATACTGGATTCTCTGGGTCAATATGTAGCCGCTTTTGCTATTAGCTTATTGAGTGGATGATGCTTTAGAGTTTCTCCTCCCTGTAGACTCACTATGGTGTCTTTGTTTTTGGGGAAGAAGAAAAATTTGTATCAATCCAACTGAAACTGAATGCATTACATTGGAATAGCATTAACTTCTCGTGTGTACATTTTAAAGTATAGCATATTCATTTTCTTTGCATACTTAAGTGTACACCAGGAAAACAGGGAATTTTAAATGTTCTATCTCTTTAAATATAAAATAACCTATAGAATTAAAAAAAATTCCAACCAAGCTTAATAAGTTCTCTGTACAACAAATCTCTTCTAAAATAAATATTTACTGTACTCTCAACATGGGCATACCTACAACTTACCACCGTGCACGAGCACGGTGAACATCTCCTAGTATAAAATAAGAGCCGAAGGCCTCTTGTGACCTGGAATGGTTTTCGTCGTCCTCTCACGTGCCGCACATGTGAGTCACCAGCCTTTTTTTCCCGCGCGATGCGCTGACGCCTGCATATACTTCCTCTCTAGGGTTTTCTTAAATTTCCTCCGCTGCCGCTGCCGCCGCTTTCTTTCTTCTCTCCTCTTCTCCTTCATCCTACCTCTATCCTCAGAAGCTAAACCCATCCCAACGGCAACAGATTACTCGCGCGGTCCTGCAGTTTCACTACTGCTGGTGGCAACAGTAGTAGTAGTAGTAGGTAGGACCATAGCTGTCACACTCAAATGGACCAAAATGGCACCGTTAATTCCCGTCATCGTCAATTGCCCTCCTCTGACAGATTTCTCAGCGTTTTCGCTCTGACTGAACGAAGCACCGCTCTCACTGCTTTCTGGAGACAACTCTGCCTCCGGAGCTTAACGAAGACGACGTGTTCTGGACTAGTGACTTTACTGAGCTTCATGGCCGGTCCTCTTCCCCTTCCTCAGTCATCAACATGCACTAGATCTCTCTCTTTTTTTCCCCTTTCTCTTGGTTTTGGGTTAAAACCTTCATTGCATTGAATTTTTTTCACTTTTTTCAGGTTGCAGGTAGAATGATTTTTAATTTCTGGACTCTTATTCTCTGTCTAAGATAGAGTTGGAAGCGCAGAAGCATCTTCCGCAGCTTGCTCTGTTTTTTGCCCTTTCTAAGGTACTACCTTCTTTGTTCTGATGTGCTTTCCCATTTTTTCTATTTCCCTTGTTCAAGCTTTTGTGGATTGTCCCTTGTTCAAGCTTGTTCAAGCTTGTTCAAGCAACATCGTTAATACTCGCATATAGTTGGTTCACACCATTTTGAAAGACCTCCACCCCAGCCCACCGCGCATATCATATCACATATGTTGCCGGCAGCCAATCTCAATGAGTATTGCTTACAAATCAAACTGTACTTTGAGAAGAAATAGAGAGTTGGTCCGATCGATCAGCACTTCCCTTAATTCCCTTTGTTCAATTGTTGTTTTTAATTATTACATGCAATGCCTTTGGGTCTAAAAGTGAAAGTACATTCTTGCTTTTACAAGTACCGGCTAAAGTAAGAATATGTTTTATTATTATTGTTATTATTATTTTTAGTGATTAATACGGAACAAAATCAATTGGCAGAAAAGAAAACACAGAGGTAAATTTAGCAGCTTCATTTTATCTTGAGAATCAAGTTACTTGAACTCACTCCCATTCATTTCCATTCAGTCAGTCAACCTCCCCAATAAGTCCAACTCCCCAACCCCCTCCCGGCCAGAGTCTATTTAAAAAAAAAAAAAAATGGGGAGAGAGTTGGCGGGGAAGAAGCAAAAAATTGGGACCTTTGTAGTCAGTACCGTGCGATGATCTGATGAAATATACATATATCTTTTAACTTTTAAAGCTGTTAACTTGCAAACCTATTTTTGGTTGGTTAGCAGTAATTAGGCCTTATGTGAATCAATTTTTTTTTAAAAAGTGACATGTGAAACTAACTTGGCAATACAAATTTGTAGGTCATTCGCAGTTAAGGATGACATATTTTGCTTGTTTGAGGGAGCACTTGATAATCTAGGGAGTCTGAAGCAACAATACAGGCTTCCAAAGTCTTCAAATGAGGTGGTTTTGATGATTGAAGCATACAAGGCGCTTCGTGACAGGGCACGTTATCCTCCAAACCATGTTGTTGGCCACCCAGAAGGGAATTTTGCATTTATTGTCTTCGGCAAGGCCACCTCCACCTTGTTTGTGGCTACTGTGAGTGATCTTCGCATTTCCTTACCTACCGATTTGACTTAATTGAAATGTTTTAACAGTCTGGTTGGTGATGTTGTGACGGGATGAAAAGGCTAAGGTTCCTCTATATTGTGGAATCACTGCTGATGGATGGGTAGCATTTGCAGATGATGCTGACTTGCTTAAAGGTGCTTGTGGCAAGTCCCTTGCATCTTTCCCTCAAGGTAAATTTGATTCTTAGGCGCTCAATTCAGCCATCAAAGAATTGATTCTTAAATTAATGAATACATTAACTGCTTGTGTTAAGGAACACTAAAGTTCCTTTCTTTTTGTTAGTACATCTTTTCTTTCAAATTTCTTTGCTATGTTGAACAATTCCAATCTTGTAATGTGCGTTGATGTCTGTTTGTTCAGGTTCCTTCTTCTCCACAGCTTTGGGTGAACTGAGAAGCTATGAGAATCCAAAGAATAAGATCACTGCAATTCCAGCTAAAGAGGAAGAAATATGGGGAGCAAAGTTCATGGTAAACAGATGAGATTCTCTCTATGTTACCAGCCAAATAACACAGAAAAGAAAAAAAAATTGTGCAAACCATTTTTTTTTTTGAAATCCAGGAGCATATACTCAGTGAGGTCATTTGGTCCCTTATTAGGGGGATCTATTGGTCAAAGATGATTGTTTATCATGTGGGCTTGTCTTAAAATCATGGCTTAGATTCACTCTGGTTTGGTGATGCTGAAATTTGTTCTCTTTTGCAATATCTTTTTGGTGATATTTTCCAGGTGGAAGGGCCAGCAGTTTTTGCAGTCACAAAATAGAAGTTCATAATCTCCTCCGCCTGCAATGTGCAAGTTGCTAAAAGACAGGAAAACAGTGGAAGGGGATTGGAAAGGAAGGGGGTGATTTCTGGGACCATGTAAAATTTAGTGGAGCTGTCATTCCCTTAGTAGCCGATCATCTTCAACAAAGACCAACTAAACATAGAGCCAAAAATTGTACTCCTGTTCTAGCTCATGCAGGGAGTTGAAGGCCCATCTACAAAGGAGTAAAGAGACTACCTTGTATCAAATATTTATAGCTCCTTCTTTATGAATTAAAGGCTGCCGTGAGATGTTAGTGATTTGCTGCAACTTTGTCGGTTATTAGTAGCTCTAACAAAGTCTAATATGAGTAGCGGCAAATTCGATGCTTTATTATTATGGATTTTGCTTATCATGCCTTGATTTTCGATGCTTTATGAATCTTGTGTGTGTCTATCCTTTCATCCTTTTTTCTGCCTTTTGCTTTATATCCTCCTCCGATATTTTCCTTCCATATCATATGCTTGTCTTGGGCATCTTCTCTTTCTATACCTCCGCGCACCGCGCAGATTATACCTCCTAGTCCCAATATAAGGTTATATCGAACATTTTATATTTGTTCTATTGCTTTGCTTTTCTTTTGTTCCATTGCCTCGCAAAGCTCAGGAAGGGCATATACACAGTTGATTCCTTTTGGCAGGTTTTCCAAGAAAGAACATCTGACATTTTAATTGACGTAGGACCTATCCTATCCTATCTTAGCAGTTTCTGTGTCTTTCTCCACTGGAAACTTTGTGCTTGTGAATTTCAAGTATGAATGACTGACTATTTCTTTCTTTTTACTTTCCTACTAGATTCTTAATTTAATGTACCTAATGAAGCAGATTACTGTACAGAAGATTGAAGGAAAACAAAGGAGCTTAACAAACTATAGGTCAATATTTGTGGTGAATGGCTTGATTGAGTTTGTGTTAGGGAGATATATAATCAAAATTAAATAAACCTCCATAGCGTGTTCGTTGATTAGAATTGAGCTTTTTTATTTCTAATGCAATTGTAAGTTTAAATCCTATGGTTGGTCATACATATGATTATCTTTTGAATTAGGAAAGTAGCGAATGGTCGTACTTTAATTATCAAGATAGTCAAGAAAAGCATTTCAGAAGTTAATACTTTGGCTAGAGCTCCATTATTATTAATTTAATTTTACTTAATTTTTGTATGTTTATTTTGTGTTTAAATTAATTAGTTGGTTTAATCTCCAAAATCCCTCCTTTCTATTAATTATTTTGAAAGAAATAAATAATTTTAATCCCTGTTGGTACGATATGTTTACCACTGAGCTCTAATTTTATTATTGTGAAAGAGGTATTTTATTTTCATTGGCTGACTGTCAAAATGTCAAATATATTGGACTCTATCTTCTTGCAAACGTGACATTTGGATGTTACAAAACAATGGGAAGCTAATTACATACTAGCCAGCAACAACTATTATCCTTCTCTAGCAATAACTGACAACATACATGTATACAGGACAATGCTATAGTGACTATAGTTATGGTATGAAATTAGGATAATTTATTATTGTAGGTTTCTATTAACTTTAGCGACACATCAAGTTTTTTAGCGTCTTTTTAAATATTGTATTAAAATAATTAATATTAATATTAGTAAGTTTTTAATTGTAAGATTAAAATTAGGTAACTGGTTCAACAGGTAATCAAATAGTTATTAAAAGTGTTTTTATCTATCATATCATGTCAAAACAGTTTCGTTACCATAACGATTGTTACTTCAGACTTTTCCATATAACTTAGAAGGCAGCTCAACAGCTACTATTCTAAAGTTATGGTTACATAACTATTGAAACCGTTGATATTCAAAAGAAAAAATTTTCGAGTCCAACGGCAAATTAATGGACCAAAAATTTGACCACCTCTTATTGATAGGGGATTCTGGATTGGGATAATTGCACTCACAACAAGTGGACACCTTCAATTGTAATTAAGTTTGAATAAGAAATTGGAGAAATGAGCTTTTAGTTAAGAATATAGAATTGGCAACCAGAAGAGGTAAAACTAGTGCTACACAAGTTCGAAATTGGTACATGAAGACATCCAAGAAGGCATTTTCATGCCAATGATCAATAGACTGACATCTGCTAGTCTAATCTGTTCCACCGCCCCGACAGGGCCTAATCAGGCTTCTAACGAAACTAGCTGCACCATTTGCAGTGGCCTGCTTTGGTTTGAGCATATATATGATCGGTGTTCAACACCAAATGTCGGAAATTTCAAATGAGATTTTAACTTGGTCCAAGTTCTGTCCACTTCATATTAATTCGTCCATGGTCCATAAATTGACATGATATCTTTCACTTGAAATATAACAATAAAGTAAAGAAAGGCAACAATTTAAGATGCTCAATTTTGCTGAAAAAATACCTTCCCCATTAGTGGGGCAACTTCTCGATTTCTTCACTGGAAATATCGATAAGCGAAGCTAGCAGTGTTAGGACGATAAGAAACATTGTTGGCATTGAAGGCCACAAAATCTGACCGGTAACAGTGCTTAGAAAGTGGAGGATAAAAACCACCATGCCATTTAATGCCAACATCTCTTTTAGCACATTTGAAAGACTTGGATTAGGTTCTTGGAATCTCAGTCTTCAATTTCCTATATGTCTCAAAAAACCCTTCGGTATTTGAATTTGTCTTCCACAGGAATTTCAAATACTATCCCCCTTGGTTATTCAACTCAACAACAGGATTCGTGTCTCTTTCTCACAATCAACTTCATGGTAAGAGTTCAACATCTCTGAAATTGTTGAAAGATTATATATTTATGATAGTCAAACAGATTCAATGGTCCACTAGCACAATCAATTTCTCATTCTCTGAAACAATTAGACCTTTCAATCTATTTGTTTTCAGGAGGTATTTCTCACTTTTTGTGTGAAATGAAGAATGGAAAATCAGGCCTTGCAATTCTAGATCTTAAAAAGAATTCTTTATCAAGAGAAATTCCTGATTGTTAGATGAATTACGCACACATAACATACATCAGTTTGAAGAGCAATAAATTCATTGGAAATATTGCAAGGTCATTGTTTTCTTTCGAATATCTGTCTCATTTGGACTTAGGCAGAAACACCCTCACTGGTTCGATAGCTTTGACTTTGTAAATCATAAAGAAATTTGCTTAACATAAGTTCCTAGTCAATAATATTTACTTTACAGTACTCCCATGAGTGGGATTGCTGTTGATTTTGCATGACATAAACATAGAACTCTACAAGTACAATTTTACCTGTATAAGTATTGAAGTGATGCCATTTCAACAAGAGTTTGAGTATACTTTTGTAGATGATTGTGAAACTAGGATTAGCATGTGGCTAAAATAGCTCTAATTAAAGCTCATATTAACCTCTTGAGAAAAGAAGACAATAATTAATTGTGTTGTGTTTTCGTCTTTGACATATAAGAGTTATAGTTCAATTTAAGAACTCTAACAACTCCATTAAAAATTTAAATCACCTACACCAGTTGGAAGTTTAAATCAAGAGATACTTCTAATTATGCTTAAGATTCATCAGTTAAAGTTGTATTATTGAAGACTCCATGGGTTAAGATACATAAGTTTTGCAAATTAGTGGGGAATTATTGAGTAGTTTGCCAAAACTATGCAAATCTGTCAAAGTGGATGTTCGTGGGCCAAACTAAATGTTTTGAAGTCCGAACTGTGTCAAGATTTAATGATAGCTCTCTAGACACTATGCCCGTTTGGACTCAAATGTTTGGCCATTCCTACTCCGGTACTTGTATCCGCTATATAAAATACAGTAATAACTCTTCAAACACCCTCTTTTAACATCTATAACGAGGATTCAATCAAAATTGATGTACGATTTTTACACTTTCTTTTGAGAAATCAAGAGAACAGTTTTATTATATCCTGTAGAAGATTGTCTTTATTGTTGGAGCAAATTCATCACAAGGATAGTGATTCTTTGACATCTTAAAGCAAAGTAGGCGGAGTGTCTTTCTAACATGCAAAAAATTTAATCATGATAAATTTAATGTGCGATCTTTCCTTTGTCTCTTTTCTTATCTTCATATGCTCTTTTCTTCTTAGTTTTTACCTCTTATTTGGAGATTCAGCCAATTGCTCTCTATTTTCTTAGGAAACATCACTTCCCTTTTATGAATTGGATCGGGTCGATTATATGACCCGAATGTGCTGGATAAAATAAATTCCCTTTTCTTTTTAAATATATTTTATTTGAATTTCCATCCTTGCCCTTGGTCAATAGTACATGTTTTACATGATGCAAAAACTCTGATGGTTTTGTGGATTCTATCAATGTTTTTAATTAATTGGGACGGATTCAGTAGTTTGGGGACTTAAGTGTCCCATTTTGAAATTTAGGGATTGAAATGGGAAACTACAAATAGTTTAGGGGGTCAAAATGAAATTTATCCAAATATAATTCTTGGAAAATATTTTGTACCAATGATACAATGTTCATTATTTTTTTTCATGTGATGGGATGCTTCTTGTCCCAGGCGCTACCACCACTTCTTTCTGTAAAACAATGCCTGCCAATAACACAGATTAATAGCGGAATGGTCTCAATTCAAGAGTCAAGTACTCGAAATGAGAAAATGAGTTATCATATGTGAATTCTTCATTTTTTCGTATGCATTCCCAATTCATGGAACTTTCTATTCGCCAATGCTGTATTTCAAGAAGATCCCTATTTTTACTTGTGTAATGGTAGCCATTGATCTTAGAAAGTGTCTTTTACTCGTTTCAACCTCTGGTGCTCATTTTCTTCTGAGTTGTCTACCGTTTACTTTGATTGCTAATCTGGTTAATATTTCTTGTTTTGTTCATTTTTCCCATATTCCAAATCTGATTGAATACTGCAGTGCTGCAGATATTAGTTATGAATTTGTTGTCATTGCAAATTACAGAGCCACCAGGCCCATAGCTGAATGCATCTCTAATTTCTAGTCATTTGTACATCAAAAATTCTGAGATTGATTAACTCAATATGCATCACATACTCATGTAGTCAGTCAACTGTTTATGCGAAATTGCGGCAACATATGACAGGTCGTCGGCCTGTACAATAATAAAACCTGCTCAAACTAAAAGTAATTTCTGTAGATAGCGGTGAGTAAGGTCGAATCCACAAGGATTGGGAGTAATTGTTTCTTTTCAAATTCACAGTGACAATGGGGTGTTTTTATATCAGGAGTGACAATTTAAGCAATTCAACTAAAAGTAAAATAATCAAAATAAAATAGCCAACTAGAAATTAAATAACAATTTACTAAAATCAAATAAGTGATAATTAAGGATCTAGCCAAGGAATAATTTCAGCAATGGTTCACCTAATTGATCATTGAAACAAAGGCAATTCCAATTATTTACCAATAAATAGGTTATAACTGCCAAACAAGCGATGACAATCAACCCCTCCTTACTGTGTCGGTGATTAAGGTACGCCCGTTAATCACTACTCTAATTGAGAAAATAATCTTAGGTACGCCCGTAAGATTTAATTTCCCAATTGCTTTACGTATTAGAGGAGCCCTATTCTAATCAAATAACACACTACTAGGGTTATTTTAGATTAGTCCGCGTATTCCTTTGACACAAACCCAATCATGCCAGTTATCACTATTTTGAGACAATTAAACAATTACGGATTTAACGTCCCAATTGACAATAGATTATCAAATTAACTAATTATCCGGATCCAAGACAATCAATCAATTAAACAATCACAAGCACTGTAACCAGGGAATATGCGAATACCAATAAATAAAAGAAAAAGGTAAAATTAAATCAATCTCATAATTTTAGGCGAGTCAAAGCATCCGTTGCTCCTTGATTAGAAAAAAGGGTTTAGCTCATTATTGATGAAAAAATCCCATACAAAATTGCATAAATAGTTGCGATGTACATTCTCCCAATTAGGGAAGAAAAAACGGTGGAAAACCGAATAATGGAAAAAAAGACTACTTGGTCAAAAAAAATGATGACCCCTTATTTCTACCCTAAGTGTAACATACGTGGACTCAAAACCACTAAAGGACAAAATTGTCCAAAGCCCAAGAGAAGTCTTCTGCTACTCCCCGTACCTATTGAATTACTAATCTATTCTAATGCTTGGCTCTCATGTGTGGCAGCCCACTAGGAGAGAAACGACTCCAGCCTTTTGTGCTTCTTTTTTGAATGTTGTCTTCCGCAAATTACCCAAAAAGACTTGTGTCTCCTTGTTCCAAAATATCCCTGAAGATCTTCCATTTGAATTATTTCCCGATGACTGTCAAATTGGTCTTGATTGTGATATTTTTATTCTACTCCCTGAAATAAATGTAAATTACGAAAAGTGAGTATAATCTAATAATTAATCCACATCAGGTCAGATAATAGGGAAAATTAATAATAAAATAAATAATGAAATTGTAACCGATCAATTCCCCCTACACCTAAACCATGCTTGTCCTCAAGCATGAGAACAACAAACAAACACCAATATGTGATAGTGGCTATTGCTCTATCCACCAAATTGCCAAGATACCAAGAAAAATAATAATCAAGCATCAATGGTCAAGTCCAAAAAACATCACTCCGATTAGCTTTTAAACCATAAACTCTTCCAATTTCAGGTTAACTAATCTAAGAAAAAGGAGTGGTCGCTCAACATTTATCAGCAAATGGTCCAACTATTAACCAAAATCTCAACATTAAATCCATAAATCGGCAAGCTGACTTTTATCACACATTAACACAACCATCACTTTTTTTTCATTTTTTTCATTTTTTTTTCAATAGTAACACGAGACTTAGTCTTATAGCCATGGGAGCCTTTTAACGCAAACTCTGACATTTGTCAGATGAAAGAACTCGGTTACTCAGGTTCTATCGCCACGTGACCACGTACTTATAGCATTTACTACTTTTTGACGAGAGAATCGACACTTTAGGTGAAAATCCCCGGTTACTCGGTAGTAGCAACTAGCGGAGTACAGTCAACTCTTATTTATACTCATATAGTACGATAACTACAAAACAACACAATAGTAACAACAGCCAGTCTCAAATTTTCAAACATGGAGAACTAAAGTTAATAATCGGACCAATTCACATGAAAAAATCAACAATTATTTCCTATGCCTAGAATAGTTAACCAAAAAATAAAAGAGTCAAGCAATTACTGATATTCACCAAAAAGAAGTCCCTAAACTAAACCACATTAACTTGATACCCTTTTATTATTAAAACTTGGCAATAGTAGAATTACAGACAACAATCCAACATCAAACTTCGGTATTCATTAAAAAAAGAAAGTAAACGAAGACTAGACAAATAACAAACTAAAAATAAAAGAAGAACATCTGAAAATTAAAAACTAGAAAAAACTAGCACAGCTGTACTCCCCACACCTAAATCCTACATTGTCCTCAATGGAGGGATTAAAGCAATTAAAGCGAAGAGGACAACGAAACTTCCCTCTCGAGTGGCTACAAGGCAGGCGGGGACGGTGGAGGGAAACCGATGTAGTGGAAGTACGCGCCCAAGTTCTGAGACATCATAACTCAATTCAACCAGCAAATGCAAGACTCTGTACACCCAAAATCTCAACAAATGGCTCCAGTTGGCCAGTTAATGTCTTAACTCAGAATCAGCAATTTCAACAATAATAGCTTAGAAATTTGACAATAATAACTCGGCCAACCAAATAGAGGTACTCAATTGAGATCCAATTACCCCACCAGTACCACTGGTGCAAATCACAATCCAAAACCAAAGAAATTGCTAGAGCATAGCAAAGTAGTAGTAGAGCAATAGCGCCAAGTATGTAGTCACCCACCAGCAAAGAAAGATTACCCAAAGAAAAATACCAACAAGATAAGTATTCAACCCCGACCACTGAAGTCAACAATCAGCCAAAAAAGGACTTCGAGCAGCTTGACAACCACATGCACAAATAAAACAATCGAAAGCACAGACAATGGTCCCCAAATTAGCAATATGAACCAATCGCCAGAATGTCCCCAATAATGCAATTAGTGATCACCAATCTCACAAAGTAAATCACGCGGCACAGGGCCCCAATTCAATAGGCAATATCAGAAATAATTGAACCAAAACCTCAGTAATCGAAACACTGGCAGAGATGCCTTCCAATGATCAATAGACAAATGCAAAATTTCAACCCACCAAAAATTTCATCAAATGACTCCAGTTGGACAGTTAATCGCACAAGCAACACCAAACAATATCAAAGACTTGGAATTGGAGTTCGAATACCTTCACCACTGGAAGCTGCCAAATAATCGCTGTGACAGAGAATGATGTTGGCGGCCAAAGGACAGCTAGTGGTGGCAGCGTGCGTGCGAGGGTGGGATCGACGGCGGTGACTTGACTAGGTGGCCACGTGGGTAGCCCGCGAAGAAGTTGAGCGCGCAAGGGAGAGAGCCGTGAGGGGGAAAGAATGGGCGGCGTGCGCGGGCTAGGTGGGCAAAGAGAGAGAGAGAGATGCGGCGATGTGGATCGAAGAAATGGCGGTCAAACGGAGAGTGGCGGCGCACGGCAACAGAGGAGATGGTGGCGGATCGATTGGCGCGGCGGACAAAGGTTTTGCATCGAGCAAGAGGAAGAAACAAGGGAGAAGAGAGAAAGAAGAAAGAAAATGAAAGAATAAGAAAGAAAGAAAGAAAAAGAAAGAAAAGAAGAAAAAGAAAAAGAAAGAGAAATTATTTTTATTTTTTTAAAAAAAATTACACTTTGAAAATCTAAGCTACGGTGAAACAAAAATTTTATTTTTTAAATTTTTTTTTTTGAAAATTTTTTCTCATTGGCAAATTTTATTTTCGAGATTCAAAAGCAGAGATTAACCGACAATCAACAACCGTTCTTGAGTTTTTTAAATACTTATCTCTCCCGCGAACGTGACGTGGGCATGCCATGAAGGCATGGAAGGAGGAGCTTTCTAGGTGACTGGACGCGGGCACGTCATGAGGGCAAGAACCCTTCTGACCGTGAACTCTCCATGTGACTTGACGCGGGCACGTCAAGGAGATCGAAACCCTTTTTACCAAGCACCAGGAGATCGCAATGTGTCACGCGCCCAGTTGGCGCGGGCGCGTCATGTCAAAGAGATACCTATGAATCATCAAAAACGAAAATTGAAACCATAAATCAGTCAAATCCAAGAAAAAATATATTTAAACTAACGAACAAAAAATAAACAAATAACTAAAAGAAATTGGGTTGCCTCCCAATGAGCGCATTTTTTTAATGTTTTTGGCTAGACATTGTCATATTTGTTCAGGGAGGATAAAATCTTGTGGCTCGTTTCAATGCTTCATCCTCTATATAGTCCGATAGCCCTCGTAAATAGAGTAATCTTTGAGCACACGAGC
The DNA here is from genome assembly GCF_036785885.1 of Coffea arabica. Classification (NCBI taxonomy): domain Eukaryota; kingdom Viridiplantae; phylum Streptophyta; class Magnoliopsida; order Gentianales; family Rubiaceae; genus Coffea; species Coffea arabica. The sequence goes on along the minus strand of NC_092330.1, from coordinate 2,744,267 downwards.
TACGGTCTTCCTTGGACTAATAAATGGTGTCAAACAAGTCAACGATAATTTGAATTCTCCATTCATTCCTCCCTCACTTGCATTTATTGGTTCAAGATATCTTGCCATGATCACTCTTAATTTATTCCTGTCATGAAATTTAAAATTTTCTGGTATAATAAAGTCAATTTCATTAGCAGGAATTGAACAATAAGAGTCAGGAGAATATTGATGAAGGAATGGATGAGATGTCACCGCATTTAAAGATTGTTCATTGGATTCATTCACTTGAACGAGTTGATACTGGGGTCTCATTTCTTGCACTTCAACTTCCTTTTCAACTGTAGCTTTAGATCTGTTTTTTTGAAACTCTTGCAGTTTCATGTCATTTGGCCGGACAATTGCACTCTCATCTTCCTCAAGGTTGGTATTGGTTTGTGCAGGCAATTCTTCAAGGTGAGAAGCCAATCGCGTTATCCTGGATGTCAATAGATGTACTTGATCTGCTATCTCGGATGTCAATAGTTGCACTTGATCCACCATCGCTTGCATCTCCTGTTGAAATCGATATGAATTAACAATTAGTAATTCAATCATTTCTTCAAGAGACATACCTGACACGGAGGATGATTGCTGAGACTCTTGCTGTTGAAAATTCATTGGCCCGGTCGCATAATTAAAATTGAAATTATCCCACCCTCCTTGATCATACCTGTTTGGGTAAGGGTCATACCACGTTTGAAATCGAGGTGAAAAATCTCCAAAAGTATCAATTGGAGTACTTAGATTATCTTGAAATGTGGGGTATATGTTGGTTGAATAACTTGAGGCAAAATAAGTTTCACAATTTGCAGCAGCCCATTGATCATTAGGAAAAACACGAGTCTCATAACCCCATTCAGGAATAAAGTCCAGTCTATCATCAAAATATAGAATGTTAGCAGCCATAAACTATATAAAAAAACAGAAAAATAAATAAAAAAATGAAAACAAGATGAAATAAAAAAGAAACAAATAACTAGCCCCAATCCCCGGCAACGGCGTAAAAAATTGACAGGTTGTTGGCCTGTGCAATAATAAAACCTACTCAAACTAAAAGTAATTTTTGTAGATAGCGATGAGTAGGGTCGAATCCACAGGGATTGGGAGTAATTGTTTCTTTTCAAATTCACAGTGACAAGGGGGTGTTTTTATATCAGGGGTGACAATTTAAGCAATTCAACTAAAAGTAAAATAATAAAAATAAAATAGCCAACTAGAAATTAAATAACAATTTACTAAAATCAAATGAATGATAATTAAGGATCTAGCCAAGGAATAATTTCAGCAATGGTTCACCTAATTGATCATTGAAACAAAGGCAATTCCAATTATTTACTAATAAATAGGTTATAACTGCCAAACAAGCGATGACAATCAACCCCTCCTTACTGTGTCGGTGATTAAGGTACGCCCGTTAATCACTACTCTAATTGAGAAATAATCTTAGGTACGCCCGTAAGATTTAATTTCCCAATTGCTTTACGTATTAGAGGAGTCCTATTCTAACCAAATAACACACTACCAGGGTTATTTTAAATTAACCCGCGTATTCCCCTGACACAAACCCAATCATGCCAGTTATCACTATTTTGAGACAATTAAATAATTACGGATTTAACGTTCTAATTGACAATAGATTATCAAATTAATTAATTATCCGGATCCAAGACAATCAATTAATTAAATAATCATAAGTACTGTAACCAAGGAATATACGAATACCAATAAATAAAAGAAAAAGGTAAAATTAAATCGATCTCATAATTTTAGGCGAGTCAAAGCCTCCGTTACTCCTTGATTAGAAAAAGGGGTTTAGCTCATTATTGATGAAAAAATCCCATACAAAACTGCATAAATAGTTGCGACGTACATTCTCCCAATTAAGGAGGAAAAAAAGGTGGAAAACCGAATAATGGAAAAAAAGACTACTTGGTCAAAAAAAATGATGACCCCTTATTTCTACCCTAAGTGTAACATACGTGGACTCAAAACCACTAAAGGACAAAATTGTCCAAAGCCCAAGAAAAGTCTTCTGCTACTCCCTGTACCTATTGAATTACTAATCTATTCTAATGCTCGGCTCTCATGTGCGGTGGCCCACCAGGAGAGAAACGACTCCAACCTTTTGTGCTTCTTTTTTGAATGTTGTCTTCCGCAAATTACTAAAAAAGACTTGTGTCTCCTTGTTCCAAAATATCCCTGAAGACCTTCCATTTGAATTCTTTCCCGATGACTGTTAAATTGGCCTTGATTGTGATATTTTTATTCTACTCCCTGAAATAAATGTAAATTACGAAAAGTGAGTAAAATCTAATAATAAATCCACATCAGGTCAGGTAAAAGGAAAAATTAATAATAAAATAAATAATGAAATTGTAACCGATCAAATTCTGAGATTGATTAACTCAATATGCATCACATACTCATGTAGTCAGTCAACTGTTTATGCGAAATTGCGGCAACATATGATTACGCTTCTGAGGTTCATTACGAGAAAAACAAATCTAAGCCTTCTGATATAGCATGCTTGGGTTCAGGAATTCTTCATCTATATTGTTAATACTTTATTTAGAATTCTAATTAGGGTAGATTTCTATATTTTTATTTATTTTTAATTAATAATATTAGTATTAGTATTAAATGTGTCAATAAGGATCCTAAATGCATCAGACACGTAGTTGATTTTGTTTAAAACTTTACATATTATTTTCTTTAGGGCTTTTGTAAAAAGAATTTCCTCCTAATAATTCAAATATTGTTGGTTTTATCAAATTGTTGAGAAATTTCTCTTATTTTTATGAATCTTGATTTATTGCTGGGTTTTGTTCGTGTAATGATTGTCATTTGAAAGGTGTTCATGAAACCCCTTCTATTTTTATGCTTTCGCTACCGCATTAATCACGCATGTAAACCTAGATTAACACAGCTTCTCTTGATAAAGTTTCAAGTGGAAGAAGGAAAAGTCTTACAATATTTATCAGCACCATGCCCCACCATCTTCCCTCCCCACCACATACACAAAAAATTTCACGTGAAAGAAGGAAAATTCTTGCTATATTTATCTGTACCATGCCCCACCATCCCTCTCCACCACACAAGCAAAAAAGAGATCCTTGCAGGCAGCGTGTATGCAAAAGAAGAGAATCTTGATGGCAATGTGTTATAGTTGTTAGATCACACGAAAGTTGCATAAATTTGAATTTGGATTTTTTTCCAAACATATTACTACAAACATATATATAGTCAATCATTTATTTATTTATTTATATTTATAGTTATATGGTTTTGTTTTTCCAATCGGCATGGATATTCGTTACACAATCCCAATTATTATATGTTTTGCATTTAAGCACTCTTTCAAATTAATTATACTTTTTAAAAAACCACATGAGACTCCTTTCACCAGATATTCAACAGGTAACAATTAGTCAAACCATATATGTCTCTGGTCTCATAAGTTGGAATTTGTCCAATCCAACTGGTTGGTCTAGTTCTTCCCCTTTTTGGTGTAAAATCGTCCAAATCGGTTGTAAATTTAAATTTAGGGCAAAAATCCTCAGCGGCCACTAAACTATTGGTCAGATCATGTTTTGGCCATCAAACTATTTTTCGTTAGTAATTGGCCACTAAACAACTTAATCAGTAAATCCGTGACCATTTAGTCGATAATTGCTCTTAATATGTGAAATTAGCTGTATACGTGGCAAAGTGCAGGGTAATTTTGTCCAATAATTATGCGATCCTATTTCACAGATTAATTGCTAATTTTACAGATTAAGAACAATTATCGACTAAATGTCATGAGTTTACTGATTAAGTTGTTTAGTGACCAATTATTAACGAAAAATAGTTTGATAGTCAAAATATGATCTGACCAATAGTTTAGTGGCCGCTGAGATTTTTTACCCTTAAATTTATCATCTCATATAACTAAATTTGTATAAAATTCAAAATTATATCAAAACTCTACAAACTTACACCAAATATGCTAATGATCGTTTTACGATAACTTAACATGCCATTTCTTGTGCTGCATCTCTAATTTCTAGTCATTTGGTCATCAAAATTTCTGAGATTGATTAACTCAATATCTGTCCACAGTTATCGTGAAATCTGAGCCTACTGATATAGCATGCTTGTTCTACCCAGTGACCAAGAATTACATAAAGGAAATTTTAGAGCAAACACGTATTCTACCACACGTGTCAAAGTCATCTGCCACACTTGCCAAATTCTTGATTAACACAGCATCTTCTCTGGATAAAGCTTCACGCGGAAGAAGAAGGAAAAGTCTTGTAATACTTATCAGTGCCACGCCCACCATCCCTCGTCCCCACCACACGCGCAAAAATCAAAGAGAGTTCCTTATAACAAAATAGTGAGCCCTTACCGACTGCTACCAGTACTACTTTCTCACTGCAAAAAGTCTTGCATGTACGAGTTCTTTCATTTTGGTTGAAATCATCATCTTCCTCGGAATGTTCTTCTTTTTCTTGAACTTAATTTTGAGTGAGTAGGTGCAAGATATACTGGGAATTTTTTTGCATATTCACTAGATCACCAGCTATTGCCAGGGATTTCATTTTCTCTCAAGTGAGTGCTGAATTTCGTTTTTTTTTTTAAGTTTAAAGTTTTTCTTTTTAAACGTGGCTTCACCATATAAATGGAATTTCTGCAGATTCAACAGATCACTTGTTGCCATAGCGGTCATTCTCTCCAAAGTAAGTGCTGAATTTCTTTTTCTTTTCTTTTTTCCACACATTTATTATTTTGTGGTTGAAATGTACATGGCTTCCATGTGTTCTTGACACTTCATACTCGCATATCATCGCTTCACTTATGCCTGGGACGTAATAGGAGGAAATTTCAGCTTTTTTATTTGACTCAGCATTAGATAAATCAAATTTTGATTTGAATACATACAGTGCTAAAAGTACTGAAGCCTTTTTTTTTTTTTTAAAAAAAAAAAAAAAAAAAAAGAGGATTTAATAGTGGTGTCTCACTTAATCCTTGATGATTTGAACCCCTGACCTATCGATTTTAGGTGAAGCAATTATGTGAACGAATTTCATGTGATATTTATTATATGATGAGTAACTATGATATTAATATGGGCCAATTATGCTTTACCCTTCTATGGTTTAATGTTTTTCTACATAACCCCTCTATGATTTCAAAATTATACATAACTCTCTCATGGTTTGAATTAAAGTGTCAAAATAACTAAAATAGTCCTTCGTAGCTTTTAAAAATGTCGAAATTACCCTTATAAATACATGACAAACTAATCTCATATAGTTTTTATGTTTTACCATATAATCCCTTTATGGTTTAATACTTTACCGTATAACACTCTTATGGTTTTCAAAATATACACATAACCCCCTTGGTTAATAAATACTTTTTAATTTTACATAAGAGTATTTTTGATATTTTAGTTGTTCCATTACAATGATAATTTCCGTCACTTTGACACTTTACTCCAAACCATGAGAGGGTTATGCATAACTTTTAAAATCATAGGAGGGTTATGTAAAAAAACTCTAAACCACAGGAGGGTAAACTATAATGTGCCCTATTAATATTTGTTTTCACTTCACAAGATTTTTCGTACTTGTAGGTTGTTATTATTTCTCGGTGCATGTAGAAAACCAAAAAAAGAAAAAATGATTTAGATGGTTTACAGGCTCAAGTTATCTCACACGGGAAAAGGAGTAAAATTGTTATTCTTATTATACAACTTTTTAAATTTGGAGAAGTTGCCAAATTAAAAAATTAGAAAAAAGAAGCATTAAAACATCAGCACTCACATACATTAGCAATTAAAAAACAATTTTCTCTAAAATCCTTAAATGTATTTAGTTATACATTCTTAAACAATAGCCATGGATCATTTTCTTCTGATTTTTCTATTGTTTATTTTGACCGCTAACCTAATTGATATTTCTCATTTTGTTCATTTTTAGTGCTGGCGGATTTGATTGAAACTACAATACTATATATTGATTTTCTTTCATCTATTTTTTTCCCTTTCACGTTTTGTGGTAAAAAATATTGTTGCGGTAAAAAAGGTTGTGGCAAATTACAAAGCCATCAGGCCTCAGCTGAATGCATCTCTAATGTTTTAATCTTTGATATGGGGACCCCAACAGCTTATGCCTGTTGTATCGATGCGAGCTTCCCTTGACAAAGTTTCGAGAGGAAGAAGGTAAAGTCTTGCAATATTTTAGCACCACCTTGCCACACACAAAAAAGAAGAAAGAATAAAAAAACCAGAGAGATAAGAGTCTTGACGGCAAACTGTGAATATTGTTAGATCATTAGAAAGTTGTTGATCTTGAATATCAATGGCTACAATAGGCAGAAATCTCATTTCTCAGTGAAAAGCAGGTACCATGACGAACATCTCCTTCAGCAGTAGCACTAGTTGCTTCGATGTTGCTCGGGAGTATCTGGACGACTTAGACGGTGCGTCCAAATGTCTGTTCGAATCTCATATCTGGGAGCTGAAGATGGGGATAAGTCTATTGGAAACATTTGATCTGTATATTAGAAAGTTTAGGAGGAAGAGGAGCAAAGAGTGTATGTGTTTGGAATATGATAAGGAGGACAGGGGTGATGCTGAGTCTGACAGTTTGAGGCTCAGCAGTATCTCTTTCAGGATTCAGGATCTGGTTAGTGGAATAAAGCATGAACTTGGCTCAGCAGTATCGCTTGATGACACCAAACGCAAGCTCGGCAGATTCGAGGAAAATATGCGGTTGATTTTTGATTCAGACATCAAGGAATCCAACATCTGTAGTTTATTGCTTCACTACTTGCTTGGAGATTTCCAACTGGTTATGGATATCACTGATTCCATTTTAGAGAATCTGAGGCATCTTTGCACCAGAAATTACAGGGATGATGGAGCTCTGCAAAGTGTAATGGGAACCCTTCAAGAGAAGCTAATGTTCTTGAAGAGTTTCATTTGCTTTGCAACATTACATGGTGTTAAGGGTCAGCAATTAGTAGATCTGTTAGTTCACATTGAAGTTGTGGCCATTAATGCTGCAAGCCTGATCTCTACATCTTGGTTTCAGAGAAATGATGAAAAGGTGTGCAACGAGATGGAATCTGAAATTTCTCAACTGATACAAAAGAAGATTGATCCCGTTGATCTCCAAGTCCGAGAAACTTATATCCACGTCTTGACAGCGTCCAAGTTGTCACCATCATCACACACTTTAGCCCTGGAGAAGAATAAGCACCTAGTGGCCGAATTTATTGATGATCTTTTACATATTATTATGGAGCTAACAGAATCTTACACCAGTTTCTTGGTTCCGGTGAAGGATCAATTACTAAAACTTTATGAGGGAGCAAGATTCCTGAGTGTCCTTCTCAGCCAGCAGCACGAGAAATTCGATAAGCTAAATGATGAAATGAAGGATCGTATTGGATTTGTACTCTGTGATGCTGGAATTGTGATTTTCTCCCTTTATAAGAGTGAAATGACAGAAAGCTTGCCCAAGGAAATAGATCTTGTGGCTTCTCATATGCTCGAACTGCTCAAGCTCATTATTCCAGAAATTGAACAGATTTGTCCACAACAACCACCATCATCATCAATTAGTTTCCCTAGGACTAATGAGCTGGGCTCTATTGATTTTCTTTTAGAAACTCTCGAGGAACTTGAAAGTTCTACAGCTAATTCAATTGCTTTCCCAAATAATCAAATCCACACAGTTCGTGAAGATCTTGATTTCTTAAGACCTTTCCTAGGCAAGATTGCAGAGCAGCGGAAGGGGAATGAAAAACTCCAAGCTCTTTGGAGTCGTATTAGTGAGCTGGCATACAGGGCAGAAATAATCATTGACTCTACACTACTTGGTGGCAAACATCAACATTGTTTGGATGTTATTGCTGGAGATATCAAGCTTATGAAGATTGAGGCCAAAGAGATTTATGATAACATACGATTTGACTGTGAAACCCAGAGTATTGTCAAGACTACAATTCACATGCCATCACAAGTTACTGCTCCAATATTTAATGAAGCTGTGGTGGGTCTCAATGATGAGGGGGAAATTATAATTGATGGACTTGTAAGGGGACCAAGCCGGTTGGATATTGTTGCCATTGTGGGTATGCCTGGTCTTGGTAAGACAACATTAGCCAATAAAGTTTATGGTGATCCATTGGTAAAGTCCCACTTTCACATTCGTTCTTGGTGTTGTTTTTCTCGAGCATATACCAAGCATAGTTTGTTAGTTCAAATGTTGTGTAATATCGATTGTGGGAACTCAGCTGGATATCTTCGGAGAGATGAAGATTACATGGCTAACAGGCTACGCAAATTGTTGAAGGGAAATAGGTATCTCATAGTTCTGGATGATGTTTGGGACATTCGGGGTTGGGATTTATTGAAACTCTCACTGCCAGATGATTGCAATGGAAGCAGGATTCTCTTAACCAGTAGATTGCAGGAATTGTCATTGCAAATTAAACTTGATAGTGAGCCTCACCATCTTCGCCCACTTACAGATAATGAAAGCTGCGAATTGCTGCAGAAAAAGCTATTTGCCAAAGAAGATTGTCCTCCAATATTAAGTAATGTTTTACTGCATGCAGCAAAAAACTGTAAAGGCCTACCTCTCACAGTTGTCCTTGTTGCCGGAATTCTTGCTACTACTGAGCAAGATTGCTGGGAAGAAGTTGTAAAACATTTAACTTCCAGCATTTTTGTTGACAATGAATATTGCATGAAGACAATTGAATTAAGTTACAATAATTTACCAGATTATTTGAAACCATGCCTTCTTTACTTCGGTGCATTTCAAGAAGACCAAGAAATTCCTATCCGAAGGTTGTTATGGATTTGGATCTCTGAAGGATTCGTGCAAAAGACTGAAGGAAAGAGCTTAGAGGATGTGGCAGATGACTATTTGATGGATCTGGTTAGGAGAAGTTTAGTTATGGCTACCCAACAAAGATCTTCAGGTGGGATCAAAGCTTGCCGAATCCATGATTTGGTACATGAGTTTTGCGTGGCGAAAGCTAAAGAAGAAAGTTTTCTACAGATTTTACATGTGGGTAACCTTTTAACTTTTACTGGACCATGTAACCTCCATCGATTGTCTATTCACCCCACCATGACTATGGGGCCTACAAAATCAAGACTGTTTTCTCCCAATTTGCGTTGTTTGCTCTTCTGTGGTGATAGTCATACACAGCTGGATAAGAATTCATTCAAATTTCTGCTGTCTAAACTTCTTAGAGTGCTGGATTTCTGGAACAATTCTTATCCGACTTCATATTTTCCAAGGGAAGTAGTATTCCTCGTTCACTTGAGGTACTTGAGAATTGGAAGGTTTGCTGGGGATATCCCATCTGCAATAGCCAACCTCTCAAGGTTAGAAACTTTTGTAGTAGAAGCACGCGCTGAAGATTATGTGTTACCAAACACTATCTGGAACATTGAAACATTGAGGCATCTTGTCACATCATTGCCCGCCTGTGGTTTCATATTTCCCAAGGACAATCTTGAAGGCTCCCCTGATTTAAAACATTTAGACACTTTAAGTCTTGCAATGAATCCCTATTCTCAAAGTGCACAAAAGATACTGTCAAAGTTACAGAGCACCCGCAGGCTAACAATAGCGACATACGAAAGTTACCGAGCAATCGAATCTGGTGGAAATCACGGGGAGATTCTCATGCTGAACTACATGAGTCGACTAGAATCACTTAAGATAAGCAGGATGAGTAGAGATGAGTTTGAATTCTCATTGAATTTGAATTTGAAAAAGTTGACTCTCTCCTATAATTATTGGCCGTGGAGTAAAATTTCTGCAATTGGAAGAAAGCTGCCCAACCTTGTAGTGCTTAAATTATGCCATCGTTCCGTTCGGGAGGAAGAATGGGAAATGGCAGAAGGGGAATTCTGTAACCTCCGATTTTTGAAATTGTCAGGGTTGTACATTCGCAGGTGGACTGCCTCTTCTGATAATTTTTCCTGTCTTGAGAAATTGGTTTTGGAGTTTTGTGAGGAGCTGGAAGAGGTCCCTCCTTGTTTAGGGGAAAGCGTCACTCTTAAAATGATTGAGTTGAAAAGGTGTAGTGAGTCTGCTGTAAATTCTGTGGAGCAAATTCTGCAAGAACAGAGAGAATGGGGAAACAAGGACTTAAAGAGCGTCATTATTAGATCTACTCAGAAAGGGAGTCAAAGCAGAGAAGAATTCCACTCATGAGGTTAGATCCACTCCCATAGTACTAATTGTACATGTTGGATCAGTTCAATGATATAATCATTCATATTTCGCAAAGCAATTCCTGGAGGTTTTCAGTTCTTTGATTTGAATGGTCATGTGTTTATATAATCAAAACTATCTAATTTCTGAAATCCTCTTCAATATGGCTACAGATTGGTATGATCCTTCAAACCAACTGAGCACAAGCATAAATGTCAGGTACACATTTTTATTTCTTCTATACATTTCAGCTTAAGTAATGCAGAGTGGGTTTCTTTTCTTGAAGTAAATAGCTGAATGACCTGAGACTTTCTTTTTCCTTTTTTTTTTAATGCAAAGAATGCTGTATGCGTTTGCAACCTTGTTGGGTAGAATATGTGTATATAGTTAATGACGGCTTGGCAAACATGAGAATCTGTCTTTTTCAGTTTTGTCTTTCTATTTTTTTTTTATCGTCTAGAGACATGAGCTTGTTCCTGCTTATGTCTGCATTTACCAGAGTTAAAACAAAAAAAAAAACTATGTTCTTGTAGTATGTTCTAAAGTATATAAATTAGTTGTGCTTTATCCATCTTCTTTTGATACCTTGATATGCATAAAGAAGCCAAGATCAGTAGGCAAAAAGAAATTAACATGTTGAAGTAAGTATATTCTTTATTTCATGAAGATGAACCCTGTTAGATGGTTCTAATAAATACTATTTTCTGTGTACTTAATCTTTAGTAATAATTTGCTTGAAGATATTTTCATGGATTCTTGTTTTCCCATCTCACTGATTTAGCGAAAAGATGCTGAAAGGTCCTGGGGGTGGTGGAATTTCAAACTAGATGAAAGGATGTAGTACCAGAAAATTCTAAGTATTTAGACTGTTACTATGTTCTTCATCCGACTTAGCATGCATTCTGATGCCCCATTTGCAATTTGTTGGTAAGTTGCATCTTCAACAAGTGGCTTAAATCTATCAATACGAGTCTAATTTAGAATCAATTTCTTTGGCTCGGGCGGTTTCAATGAGTGCGTGTGCGTGTGTGGTTGGGTGAGGGGGAGAGAGAGAGTGAAAGAGATGATCACCATTTTCAGTTTTTCCACAAATCATGTAAGCAGCATTTTGATTTAATCTCTGCACTTTAATTTAAGCACATCTGTTGTGATTTATCCTAGGAGCAATTCTGTTGCATTTTTGAAAGAATAAGCAGCATCAACACTTCAAATTTTTCGAGGTCCAATATTTGTTGGTTGCTGATCAAAGTGGGAAGAGAAGATCTTTCAAGAAGGGAAAAAAGTACGGTGAAATAGATGGAAGAGAAAAATATCCTAACTTCTGACTCATAGATCAACTGCCAGCTAGAGAAAATTGGAAATGAGCAAAAGGCAGGAGTACCAACTGGATGAATATCTTGATGAAGTATCCATTAATATATACTTGTTGGAATGGGACGGGTGAGCTCAGGAAAGTGGTCTCTACCTCTCTGCAAATGGCTATGACAAATGATGCCTGAAAGTGAAACTAGCATTTAATGATTCCATGATGCCTCTACCATGATTCTGCGTTGGTGCATTGATAAGTTTGTTGTACAAGTCGTTTTCTAACACTTCAGAAGGCGAACTACATCATTGATTATAAGTTGCTCATACTAGTTGTGCATTATCCACGTAACTTCCGCTCTTCTAGGATTGGCTATGAAAGATGTTTGTGCAGCATCTACTTATTCACTCTCTCTCATCTTTTGCCGGTCAGTGGAAAGGAGGGTTATCTGGAAGATAGCCTGATAGTCATTGTCTATATAAGAAGTTGATGCTCAATGCTGTCAAAATTTGTCTTGTGCCATTTGATATAAGATCTGAAATGGTCAAAGGGTAAATATAATTTGATGCTAAACTGGCACAGCCAAAGTGGTTTGTTCGTGTCTAATTCTTATGCTTTGTTGTGAAAATTGTAATGAAAGCCATTCGTTCAGGTAGTTCTTCATACTTCCATTAGCCTTTAATCTGGAATTTACTTCACCTGCTTGGTGTTTTGCAGTCAATATATGTTCTCTCTGTTCTTCTCCAACAATTGCATCTTTAGAATTGAAAGACATTTGGAAGGACCAAAAGTACTAGTCCTACCTTTTTTCTGACGATACTCAAGAGCAGATGGTCCAATTTAGTGTTAGCTTTGTGATTTACCAAATATCTTTACAGTTTTCCCAATTTAAGGTTTTCGTGGGCTTTATTTTTCTGCTCTGTTGTTCCATTTCCTCATAAAGCTCAAAAACAGCATATACATAGAATTCAATTTTTTTTTTGCAGGTCCTCCAAGAATGAGCATCTGACGTTAAACAGATATTGGAACTATACTCAAAGCTATTTGCCTGCAATTGTCAGGTTTATGTGCTCCAATTCTCTATTTTTTTTCTTCTATTAGTTTGTTTGATTGATTCAATCACCCAATGGAGCAGAGTTCTACATATACAGAAGGACAACCTAAATAAAACCACAAAGTAGTGCAGCATGCATGAATGACTTGACAGTCTTCATGCACTACTGGCCTGCAGCAAATGCCTTAACCAGCCAAGTATTTATGATGCTGTCAAGGTTCTTCAATTGAATATTTCCAGCGGATGGATCATCTAGTATTTTATCACCCACTGGAGGCTTTGCATGAGCTACTTAACCTTCATGCCCTTCCTGTTTTTGATATTGTTCTTGACAGGTAATCCCTTGATTCTGGGACCATACCTCACTAGCTTGATTATCATCTTAAAAAGTTGTCACTAGTAGCCATTGTTATTCCCTGATGAAACCTACTTCAATAATTGCATCAGGAAGGGGAACAAGTCTTGCAAGAATAGCACTAAAAATTTCATTTGCCGTTAATGAAGTGGAAATGATTGTTGTAAATTTGTAATCAAGTGAAAAATATTTGAATTGCAAGTTTTTTTTTTTCTTAAAAGGAAAACTGTATATACTGAATTGAATTGGATAGTGTGTACCCCTCAGTCTTTAACTTGGAATACATGATGGAGATTTGAGAAGTATAAGAAGGATAAAATTCTAGTTCTTGTTTATGGTATTTGTGTCTGTTTTTGTTCGTTACATGAATATAATTTCGCATAATACTGATAACAACAACATTCACAAGATAATGCTCATTATTTACAATTTGTTCAAAATACTTTACAATGATAATATACAATTTACAGTCTGTTGGAAACTTTATACATTGTCCACCTCCCCACTTTTTTCCCTCACTCTTTTTCTTTACATCTTTCTCCCCAGTCTCCATAACTAAACCAAAATTCTCCACAAAAATTCATAAGGTCAGTTCATTTTGATGAATTAGCGTTGCCTAATTACTAAAACTACCCAAACTTGAGCCGAACAATAATGTTTTCCATTTTCCCTTCTTTTCTCTGTAGCCATGCCCACCAAAATTAGGCAACCAATATGGCCAATAACAGAGATTACTAGTGCAATGATGTCAAGCAATCCAGAACAATGAAAATGTGAGACTTTAGCCGTGTTTTGCTCATTTTGCATATGTTCTACGAAATGGTTGAACTTTCTATTCATACTATGTCTTAAGAAAAATCCTGTTTTGATTGAAGGAAATTGTAATGCTAGCCATCAATCATGAAAAATGTCTCTTTCTCATTTCAACCTCTGATGCCCATTTACTTCTGGCTTGTCTACCTTTTACTTTGACATCTCCGATAAATTGATTGAAGTTCATTTTGTTCATTTATGGTGCTTCATGGATCTTAGATTAGTTCAATATTTACACTGCAGTAATCTTCCTTTTTTTTTTTTTTAAGTTACGGATTTGATATCCTATTGTAATGGCTCTGGAAAATAATTCACATTTTGAATTGCCTCATCAAAATTGCAGCCTTACGGCACTACCAAATCTTTACCCCCCCCCCCCAAAAAAAAAAAAACAGAGAATGGAGAACTGCTACTAATTTAGAAGAAAGGCGGTGGTAGATGTTTGTTTTGAATTTGTCATTATTGTAAGTTACAAAGCCTTCAGGCCCTCAGCTAAAAATGCATCCCCATTTTTTGACATTTATGTATCAAAATTTATTAGATTACTCAAGATAATGGACTCATCTCCTCAATGTACAACATCAGTTCATAATAATATAGTCAGTCAACTGACAACAGTTCAACCCAAATGTCTGCAACATTATAGGCTTACAGTTGGTAGTGTCTAGCTACCATATGATTATGCTTCTAAGATTCATTTGATATTGAGATAGTTGCCAATTCAGAACTCGAAGTAACACACTTAGAAGAACTAACTACAGCATCTTTCGTTTTAATAACTCACAAAAAAGGTCAAAAGCTTGTATAATTAATACATAATACCTGCACCAATTAATAACACTCTGGTTTCTGAAGATCGATGAAGGTAAGATACAAATATAAACTCCAGATAGTCCTCGTGCACAAGCCCAAAAATTTCCTCACGGTAAGTACACATATAGCATGCTTGTCTGAAGAAAAATTTAGGAGCGGAGTGCAATAGCATTCTGCTAGTCTTTAGTAACCATTCAGGTTGGCTTCAACCTGTTAAATGATGACCTGCAGATGATGCTATATTAAGGAATTAAATAGGGATGTTAAAGAGCGACATTAGACAGGGTAGGACTTATAAAGACTTTTGATCTGTATGTGAGAAATTGGTGGAGGAGATACCGTGGAACGCTTTTGGAACATGATCAGGAGGAGTTGCAATAAAATTATCAAGCTGGATTTTCTGAGTCAACTGGAATCACTCAAATTGGTTCAGTTTTCTGTACGTGAGTTTGGTTTTAACTTTCCCCCTGAATTTAAAAGAATTGGCGCTCTCATGTCATTGCGAGTGATCCAGACAGCCATGGAGTGAAAATGCAATGAGATTTGGATGTTATCTTGACAATGAGAGGGGAAGGAGAGAGTTGATTTCCTTATCACATGTTAAAATGGTGAACCGTTCACCTCTATTCTGTGCTGGTAGATGCAGAAGAGAGTCAACGGAGGTTGGGATTCTGCAATTTAGGTTAGATATAGTAGTACAGTACTAATATTATCTGTTGACTGAATTCATTAATTAAGTTATTCAAATTTGTCAAAACAATTCTTCTAGTTTCTCAATGCTTTGGTTTGGATTTGATGCTATAGCTTCAAGATTGCAGTGACACGAACTGTCAAGCACAATGGAAGTCAACATTTTGTTTTTTCGTATCAGACTCTGTTCCTAAAACGTTTTTTTCGTTCAATGTCTGGCTGAGTTTACAATTGTGTACTGAGACATACTTTTTGTGCCGTGGCAGATCTTGTATGATACTTCTGCACAAGCACTTATGTATAAATATATGCAGAAACACACCAAAGCTGTGATTCAATTTGGTAAGGTATGGGATCTGCTATTTGTAAAGTTTCAGCTTCCCTATATTTTCCTGATTTTCTTTTCTTGCTTCAGTTCTCTTGTAGTTCTGATCACAATCAGCGTAAACGGCCCTCTGCAAATTCAACATGAGAGAGCGACATGCTTGTCCGTCATCTTGAGGTCCCAATGACCTCAAATTTTGCGATTGGATCTTAGCTTAAGTTTTGTCTTCTATGTTTAATAGATGAGCTTGTTCCCGCTTATCTCAGCTTTTGGGCAGATTTTGTTACGCAATGTTTTTGTAGATTGTTGAAAACTTTGTACCCTTCTTGTGCTTTAGACTTGACCATTAGCCATCTTGTTCTGACATTTTGATGTGCATAAATAAGCCAAAGTAAAAAATTTTCAAAAGTTGTGGTTAGAATGTTTTCTTCATTTCTTGAAGCTCACCCACTTCATATGGTTTGAATGACTACTCCTGTTGTGTATCTTTGATAGAATCTTTCCGAACTTTTTCTTTGAAACAATTCATGCTTCTAGATTGTTCATCTAATCTATCAGTGAAAACCTGCTGAAAGTTTATGGAGGTGGAGGAAATGAGCAAATAAAAAAAAATACCTTGATAAATGGATTTCCTACCACTTTAGTTCAGATCTGAATTCCCTTTTGGTTGCCAAAGTTGCATCTTGAGCAGGTATCTTTGAATCTTGAGAATCACAGTCTGTCTCATATAAAATCAAGATTTTCAAGGTTGGGCAGCTTGCAGTGTGCATGTGAAACTGTGAGATAGAGAGATGAAGATGGTGGTCATTTTCTTTATGATGCCCAATCTTATATCAGAATCTTGGGTTTCACATCTTAAGAGAAGACTAGGAGGTATAAAACGCGCGATGCACGTAGGTGACTAAAGGTAATATGCCTTGTCAAATATGTGGATTAAGGGAGTGATTGAATTTTGGTGCATTCTTCTTTTATGCAACATTGCATGCAAATCCTCTTTTTTTTTTTTTTTTTTTGTATATCAGTATGAATATGCATGGCAGTTGACAGAGGGAAAAATATCACTGAGCTATATAGATTAAGGTTGATAATCCAAAAGTCCATTAAACTTCAAGACAATGCAAAGACTTCAAATCCATTGCATTACATGAATTTGGCAACGATGATGATAATGTACCTGGCTGCTGCACTGGATAGTAAAATCACAAACTATAAAAGCGAGGTATTCTCTATATTTTCAGAAAACCTAATAACTTGCAGGTTGAAACCTTGTAAGTTGATGCTATATCTTTTTGGATTCATCACCCGTGGCTTCTGACGTAATTTCACAAAGTAATTGAAAGCAACTAAAACTTATCCATTGCTGCAGAAATAGTTGTAGCAAAGACCGATAAATTCTTCAAGAAGATAATACTGGAGAAAACAGGGAATAACCTTACATTGCATTTCAAAAGAAGCATTAAAACATGGAAGATTACTGATACAGTAAAATGCCAGTTTACTGATACATTACTGATAGGATGTTAATTGTTAGTAATTTTATTGTTAATTCTCCTCTTTATCCTTGCCAAATATTGCTTTAATTGTCAATATATATTTATATTTGGTATTTGGATATAATTTCAGAAAGTGGAGCAGAAAAGTGCTAAAAGGGAACCTTCTTGAGAAGATCTCTCCACACGTGAAAGCTTCTAAAAGCTTTCCACAATCAGCCCAAATTGTGCAAACCAACGGAATTGCTGATGAAGAGTTGCCTTCCTATTATTAAGTCCTGACAAGTCCACTAGCAATAAGAAGTCAAAAGGAGAGAATTCTGCAGGGACCACGTAACATTGATTTAGAAAATGTGTTCTTCTTTTGGGAGATGTACTCATTAGCCATAGGTGGACTTTGATGATGAAAGTAGCTTTTCTATTTGCTTCCTACGTAACTAGTTCTCATATAAAACTAGTGCAGAGGAGAATGAGAGAGGGCCGGACATTTTACAGAATCAGTTTTTCTTCTTCTCTTCTGTCTGGGAAGAGAAGTTTTTAGTTTTGGGGGTGAAGATTTCTCGTGTGTCTTGTTTTCTTCCGTCTCTTCCATGAGACTATTTTTATTGTATTAGACTACAGAGAATACAATTCTTATTTTTAATTATTAGTAAGAGATAAATGTCTTTGAGTTCAATTAAATTGCGTGGGAATTTTCTTATGAGGCGTGGCTAATTTTCTCCTCTAGTCAAGGATCAACGCGAAGACGCAGTCCCAAATATCTGTGAGATCTAATTAATTTTACGTGTTCCTTAATTTGTTAATATTTGCATGTTTTCTATTTTAATTTCCATGGGATTATTTTGTTAATTGGATATCAAGGGACCGATGTGCAATTTGACTTATTAATCTCTTGTCAAATTAATCAATTAAATCCTTAATTGTTTAGTTGGTTAATATTAGTGACAACTAGTATTTTCACATACTAGGAGAACATGCAATCTGATTTAAATAACCCTCGTAGCGTGTTATTAATTTGGATTAGGCTTTTCTAGTTTTTAATGCAATTAGGAAATTAATTCCTACGGTCGTACCTAGGAGTATTTCCTGGTTAGGGGTAATCAATGGTCGTACCTTGGTTATCAATAAATTAAGGAAAAACTGGTCGTTAGAGTTTATCGGCGACTATAACTAGCCTATTAATTAAATTAAGTGAATCTTCTTTGCATCAATGATCGGATGAATGGACTGTGTCTGCGTAGTTGTATCCTTGGCTAGAATTTATTTATCATTTATTTAATTGCTATTTACAATTGTATTAATTAATTATTTATCTTTGGTTAAATTGTTTAATTATTTTTAGTTAAATTGTTTAATTATTTATTTTTAGTTTTATCTGATAAAAATCCCCCGTGTCCCGAACTTGAAAAGAATCGAATTTTTTCCAATCCCTGTGGATTCGACCCTACTCACTACTATACACAGAAAATTCATTTTTCTCGAGTAGATATTTATTATTGCACAGGCTCGACACCTGTCAATTTTTGGCGCCGTTGTCGGGGATTGGCGTTAATTATTTGTTTCTTTTTAAGTTCATTTTTGTTCTAATTTTCTGGTATTTTTTTCTAGTTTATGCCTCGCTCTTCTCGTACAGGCGAATTAGTTTTCGACCCTGAAGTAGAGAAGACCGCGCGTAGAACGAGGAAAGAAACCAGGCGGCTCAGAGAAGAGCAATACGGTATTGCACCTCAGGGACTAGATCCAGAGGTTGAGCCGATAAATTTGTCTGGTGACAATTCGAGTGATTCAGACCAAGAGGAAGTCACTATGGCAAATACACGAACATTAAGGGAGTTGGCTGCTCCTGATTTAAATCAGCAGCCCTTGTGCATTACTTTTCCAAATTTAAATGATGACACTCCCTTTGAACTAAAATCTGGTTTAATTCATCTCTTGCCATCTTTCCATGGTCTACCAGGTGAGGAGCCCTACAAGCACTTGCAAGAGTTTGACGTCGTTTGCAACAGTATGAAGCCTCCGGGAATTACAGAAGAGCAAATAAAGATGAGGGCTTTCCCCTTCTCTTTGAAGGACTCCGCAAAAGACTGGCTCTACTACCTACCGCCTGGTAGTATCACCACGTGGGATCAATTGAAGAAAAAATTTCTGGACAAATACTTTCCGGCATCTCGAGCTGCAAGTCTAAGGAAGGAGATATGTGGCATCAAACAACACCCAGGCGAGTCACTCTATGAGTACTGGGAGAGGTTTAAGAAACTATGCACCAAATGCCCTCAGCATCAGATAAGTGAGCAACTGCTCATTCAATATTTCTATGAAGGGTTGCTTTTCAGGGACAGAAGCATAATCGATGCTGCAAGTGGAGGGGCGTTGGTGAACAAAACTCCTCGAGGAGCATGGGAGCTGATTGAAGGAATGGCTGAGAACTCACAGCAGTTTGGTTCAAGAGAGGACATCCCGACGCGTAGGGTGAATAAGGTAGAAACGTCCTCTATCCAACAGCAGATCTCCGAATTAACATCTTTCGTCAGACAATTAGCTGTGGGAAGTGCCTCGCAAGCCAAAGTGTGTGGGGTGTGCACTGCCGTAGGTCATCCTACGGAAATGTGTCCACTGGTTCAAGAAGAAACTGCAGAACAGGTGAACATGGCTGGCCACGCGCCCACGCCAAGAAAGCCGTATGATCCATACTCAAACACCTACAATCCTGGTTGGAGGGATCACCCCAACCTTAGCTATGGAGGAAATAGGCAGTCTAACTTTGTGCCAAATAGACAGCAAGGACACCAACAGCAGTACCATCCTCGCCCACCACCACCACCACCCCCTTCAAATTCAAGTCCGTCCATGGAAGAGATGATGAAGCAATTACTTGCTAATCAACAAAAGACGGATTCAGACCTGCAAAGCATGAGAAATCAATTGGGACAGGTGCAATCATTGCAAAATCAAATGAATCAAATGGCTATAACAATCAATCGTTTGGAGTCCCAAGTTCAAGGAAAGTTGCCATCTCAACCTGAGGCAAATCCAAAGAATGTAAGCGCAATGACCTTGAGGAGTGGCAAGGAAGTTCAAGGACCCGAACCGGTGATTCCTAAAGACAAGGACGAGGAACGGATTGAGAAAGATTTGGAAGAGGAGGGCAGAGACAACAAAAATGCAAAGGTACCCTCGAACCCAATTCCTACAGCTAAAACTAATCCACCTCCCTTTCCTAGCAGGTTAGAGAAACCAAAGAAGCAAGACAAGGAAAAAGAGATCTTGGAGATCTTTCGCAAGGTGGAGATCAACATACCCCTGCTGGATGCGATTAAACAAGTACCCAGGTACGCAAAATTTTTGAGGGACCTGTGTGCCAACCGCAAGCGATTGAAGGGAGATGAACGAGTTATAGTTGGGGAGAATGTTTCAGCAATTCTACAAAGAAAGCTTCCACCGAAATGCGGAGATCCAGGTATGTTTACTATTCCTTGTAGGATAGGTAATATTTTGATTGGAAAGGCCATGTTAGATCTAGGAGCATCGATTAATGTCATGCCGAAATCTATTTATGCTTCTTTGAACTTAGGCCCTTTGAAAGAAATTGGGATAATAATCCAATTAGCTGACAGGACCAATGCATACCCTGACGGGTTGATTGAAGATGTTTTGGTAAAAATTAATGAATTGGTTTTTCCAGCTGATTTTTATGTGCTCGACATGGAGGATGAACACTCCCGTGGTCCGTCACCTCTATTGTTAGGTAGACCCTTTTTGAGCACAGCCCGAACCAAAATTGATGTTAATAAGGGTATTTTGTCTATGGAATTTGATGGTGAGATTGTTCACTTTAACATCTTTGAGACCATGAAATATCCATCCGATTCAAATGTTGGCTCTGTTTTCTCGGTAAATGTTATTGACCCTGCTATACAGGAGGTTTTTGAAATTGAAGGCAGAGATGAGTTAGAGGTCGTTCTGACCAAGCACTTCGAGTCCGAAACGACATCTGGAGTAGAGTTGAGTGAAGAGCTTAAATGCGTGATTGGATCGTTGCAAACGTTACCAACCACGAAGACAAGGTATGACCTCGCACCCATTTTTATACCTGAACCTCACAAAAGGTTACTTCCATCTGTGGTGCAGGCACCTGTTTTGGAACTAAAACCACTGCCGAAACACCTAAAGTATATATACTTAGGTGAAGGGGAGACACTTCCAGTGATCATCTCCGCGGGTTTATCAAAGGTTCAAGAAGAGAAACTACTTCGAGTTCTTAGGGAACATAAGCAGGCGATAGGATGGACCATCGCCGATATCAAGGGAATTAGCCCCGCGGTGTGTATGCACCGAATTCGACTCGAGAAGAATGCTAAACCTATACGACAAGCTCAACGGAGATTAAATCCTCTCATGATGGAGGTCGTAAAGAAAGAGATTTTAAAGCTGCTGGACGTTGGAATTATATTTGCACTATCAGACAGCCCATGGGTAAGTCCAGTACAGGTGGTCCCGAAGAAGGCAGGGGTGACAGTGGAATCAAACCAAAAGGGTGAGCTCGTACCAATTCGAAAGCCCACCGGATGGCGACAGTGTATCGATTACCGAAAGCTAAATGCCGTCACGAAAAAGGACCATTTCCCCCTCCCTTTCATTGACCAAATGGTGGAGCGATTAGCATGTCGAGCTTACTATTGTTTCTTGGATGGATTTTCAGGTTATTTTCAAATTGCCATCGCACCCGAAGACCAAGAGAAGACTACTTTCACCTGACCATTTGGAACATTTGCATACCGAAGGATGCCATTTGGATTGTGCAATGCACCTGCTACCTTCCAAAGATGCACGGTAAGTATCTTTTCAGAATATGTTGAGAAGATTATTGAGGTTTTCATGGACGATTTCAGTGTATTTGGTGAAAGTTTTGAAAACTGTCTAGATAACCTGAAATTGATCTTAGTAAGGTGTATAGAAACTAATCTCGTGCTTAATTGGAAAAAATGTCATTTTATGGTTGAACACGGGATAGTTTTTGGGTCATGTTGTATCATCTACAGGTATTGAGGTTGATAAGGCAAAAATAGATGTTATATCTACTTTACCTTACCCCGCGAGTGTGCGGGAAGTTCGTTCCTTCTTGGGTCACGCAGGTTTCCATAGAAGGTTCATCAAGGACTTCTCGAAAATTGGAGCACCCTTGTTCCAACTTTTGCAAAAAGATGTATCTTTCGAATTTGATGAAACATGTAAGGGGGCATTCAATAAGTTAAAGGAGTTATTGACCACCTCACCTATTATCCAACCCCCTGACTGGAACCTCCCATTCGAGATCATGTGTGACGCCAGCGACCATGCAGTGGGTGCGGTATTGGGTCAAAGAGTAGGAAAGGCAGCTCATGCTATCTACTACGCATCTCGAGCCTTGAACGGAGCTCAATTGAACTATTCAACCACCGAAAAGGAGCTTTTAGCAGTTGTTTTTGCCTTAGAAAAATTTCGGTCTTATTTACTTGGTGCTAAAGTTATTATTTTTTCTGATCATGCAGCTTTACGGTATTTATTGACCAAGAAAGAGGCAAAACCGCGATTGATACGGTGGATATTGTTGTTACAAGAGTTCAACCTGGAGATCCGAGATAAGAAAGGGGCAGAGAACCTAGTAGCAGATCATTTGAGTCGAGTACAAGTCGTCGAAAAGGACCTCCCATTGAGAGAAGCATTTCCCGAGGAGCATTTATTTTCTATTAATTCATTCTTGCCTTGGTATGCAGATATTGTTAATTTTATAGTCACTGACAAATTTCCTACAGGATGGCCTAAGGCAAAGAGAGACAAGTTGAGGAGCGATGCAAAGTTCTACATTTGGGATGATCCTTACCTCTGAAAGCGGGGTGCCGATCAAATCATCCGTAGATGTGTAAGTGAAGTTGAATTTCAATCTATTCTAGCATATTGTCACTCTTTTGCATGTGGAGGTCACTTTGGACCGAAGAGAACGGCTCGTAAGGTGCTAGAGAGTGGATTCTATTGGCCAACTCTATTCAAGGATGCCTACTCATTTTGTAAGTCATGTGATAAGTGTCAAAGAGTGGGTAATATCTCTCGTAGGGATCAAATGACTCAAACCCCAATGATTTTTGTTGAAATTTTTGACGTTTGGGGCATTGATTTTATGGGTCCTTTTCCTTCGTCCTTTGGTTTTTTGTATATATTGCTTGCTGTAGATTATGTTTCGAAGTGGGTAGAAGCAAAGGCCACCCGTACTAATGATTCCAAAGTGGTTGCAGAATTCGTTAAGTCTAATATTTTTGTTCGCTTTGGGATGCCACAAGCAATTGTAAGTGATCGGGGTACTCATTTCTGCAACAAAACGATCGCTGCAATTTTTAGGAGATACGGTGTCTTGCACAAAGTCTCTACATCCTACCATCCTCAGACAAATGGTCAGGCGGAAGCATCGAACCGAGAGATCAAATCAATTCTAGAAAAGATGGTCCGACCCGATAGGAAGGATTGGAGTGTGAGACTAGAGGATGCACTATGGGCATATAGGACGGCATACAAGACACCTATTGGCATGTCCCCTTACCGATTGGTATTTGGAAAGCCATGTCATCTCCCGGTAGAGTTTGAGCATAGAGCGTTTTGGGCGGTCAAGCAATGCAATATGGATATCGAGGAGGGCGGAATTCAAAGGAAGTTGCAATTACAAGAGTTGGAAGAAATCCGAAATGAAGCATACGAGAATGCAGTGATCTATAAAGAGAAGAATCGGATCTTTCATGACCAACAGATCTCTAGGAAGATATTCGTCTGCGGGCAAAAAGTTTTACTATACCACTCCAAATTGAAACTATTTCCAGGTAAATTACGTTCTCGTTGGATTGGCCCTTTTGTTGTGACTAATGTCTTTCATTTTGGTGCAGTAGAGATCCAAAGTTTGAAAACGGAGAAGAAATTTGTGGTGAATGGTCACCGTCTCAAGCCGTATTATGAAGGATTTTCAATTGAACGGGTGGAGATGATGCAACTGGAAGACTCGATTTGCTTAGTTTAAGCAAATTCTGGACTCCGTCTAGCCAAAGACGTTAAAGAAAGGCGCTTTTGGGAGGCAACCCAATTTTTGATTTTGTTGGTTTTTGTTGTTCAATTCGTTAAATATGTCGTTTCTCATCTGGGTATTGCTTAAATTTAATATTTTCTCTACTATGATCAGGACAGGTAATCATGGCGTGCCCGCGCGGAGAGGGCACGCATTAATCTTACAAGTTCCAACTTCAAGGTCAGAGAATGTTTTCTAATCTTGGCATGCCCATGCCATGTTTGACGAACTAAAAAAAAAAAAAAAAAAAAACTGTAAGATCAAAAACTATTTTTTTTCCTTTCTTTTTCTCTTTTCTTTCTTTTCTTTTTCTTTCTTTCTTTCTTCTTCTTTTCTTTCTTCTCTTCCCGCTGTCCCTTTCTTTTTCTTTCTTCTTCGGCTGCGAACCTCACCCCACCGCCGCCCACCGCCGCCACCCCAGGTCTCCTCCCTTCCTCCTGCTCCACCGACGCCACCGCCGCTCCCTCGCGCGCGCCACCTGGAGCCCGCCGCTCCCTCGCGCGCGCTACCCAACCCGTCGCCCACCACCCGCAGTCGCTGAGCACCACCAGATCCAGCTGCCGCAAACTCTTCTCTCTCACAGCCACCACCTTCATCGCACCACTGGTTTCGTATGCACGCGCCTGCCTCAATTTCTTTCTATTATTTTTTTTATTTTCTTATTTTATTATTGCAGTATATTTTTATTATTTTTATTACAGTACGTTTTTGAAAATTTTGCGTGTTTGGACTACCTGACATTTCTATTCATCCTTAGTTGGATACTTCTGTGTTACTTTGCTTGTTTCTTTTTACTTTGTTTGATTTTTATTTATTTAGTACAATTTGGAAAGAATGGTGAAACCACGATCCCGACCCTTTGACCTCCGCTCCGCCTCCTCCAACTACAGGTGCTAATAGCTGGCACCAGCTTCAGGGGAGTTTCGTTGTCCTTCTTCTTATTTTTACTGTTTCATTATCACATTGAGGGCAATGTGTGATTTAAGTGTGGGGGGGGATTTGGGTTTAGTTTTGATTGGTGTTTCTTTAATTTACTGCCTTTCTTACTAGTGTTTTGATGAATAAATATGGCAATTCATTCGTTTATTGCTGGTTGTGATTTATCCTATGAATTTTGTTTAGATGGCAAGTAAACGCATGTTATCTTGGTGAATATCATGAGTTTAATGACTTGGTGCAAATTGTGGTTAACTTGTTTAGGCAATTTAAATATTTTATTAGCAATTGTTATGTGGATTGGGCAATTGTTGATCTTAGTTCTCCATATTAGGAGATGACGTGGGCCATGATCTTTAATTATCTGGTATTCTGATACTTTAATTGTGATTAATAAATGACTCTACTCCGCTAGTGCCGTCACCCAGTAACCGGGAGTTTTCACCACAAGTGTCGACTTTCGCGTCAAAAAGTGGCGATATCTATGAGTAGTTAGTCCTGAAGCTGTGAAAAGTTGAGTAACTGGGCTCTTTCATCTAAAAATGTCAGAGTTCACGTCAAAAGACTTGAATAGCTTGGGACTGAGCATTTATGTAAAAAAAAAAAAAAAAGAGAGAATAAAATAATGTGTAAACTTATGATCATATTGGCCTGCCGATCCTTGTTCTTCAATGTTGAGATTTTGATTTTCAGTTGACCCAATTGCTAACTTTTGCTAGTTTAATATTTTAATTTCTTAGACGAGTTAGCCATGAATTGGACGAGTCTATGATTTCAGGAGCTAATCGGGAGAAATATGTCTTGACACTTAGCCACTAAAACTTGATTTTGGGATAAGCATAGCTTGGCAGTAAATGAAATGAGAGTTAGCCATTGTTGAATTTAGTTGTTCCCATGCTTGAGGACAAGCATGATTTAAGTGTGGGGGGAATTGATAGGATGTTAATTGTTAGTAATTTTATTGTTAATTCTCCTCTTTATCCTTGCCAAATATTGCTTTAATTGTCAATATATATTTATATTTGGTATTTGGATATAATTTCAGAAAGTGGAGCAGAAAAGTGCTAAAAGGGAACCTTCTTGAGAAGATCTCTCCACACGTGAAAGCTTCTAAAAGCTTTCCACAATCAGCCCAAATTGTGCAAACCAACGGAATTGCTGATGAAGAGTTGCCTTCCTATTATTAAGTCCTGACAAGTCCACTAGCAATAAGAAGTCAAAAGGAGAGAATTCTGCAGGGACCACGTAACATTGATTTAGAAAATGTGTTCTTCTTTTGGGAGATGTACTCATTAGCCATAGGTGGACTTTGATGATGAAAGTAGCTTTTCTATTTGCTTCCTACGTAACTAGTTCTCATATAAAACTAGTGCAGAGGAGAATGAGAGAGGGCCGGACATTTTACAGAATCAGTTTTTCTTCTTCTC
The DNA here is from genome assembly GCF_036785885.1 of Coffea arabica. Classification (NCBI taxonomy): domain Eukaryota; kingdom Viridiplantae; phylum Streptophyta; class Magnoliopsida; order Gentianales; family Rubiaceae; genus Coffea; species Coffea arabica. The sequence continues at coordinate 2,717,721 of NC_092330.1, read as the reverse complement.
TTCTGTCTGGGAAGAGAAGTTTTTAGTTTTGGGGGTGAAGATTTCTCGTGTGTCTTGTTTTCTTCCGTCTCTTCCATGAGACTATTTTTATTGTATTAGACTACAGAGAATACAATTCTTATTTTTAATTATTAGTAAGAGATAAATGTCTTTGAGTTCAATTAAATTGCGTGGGAATTTTCTTATGAGGCGTGGCTAATCTTCTCCTCTAGTCAAGGATCAACGCGAAGACGCAGTCCCAAATATCTGTGAGATCTAATTAATTTTACGTGTTCCTTAATTTGTTAATATTTGCATGTTTTCTATTTTAATTTCCATGGGATTATTTTGTTAATTGGATATCAAGGGCCCGATGTGCAATTTGACTTATTAATCTCTTGTCAAATTAATCAATTAAATCCGTAATTGTTTAGTTGGTTAATATTAGTGACAACTAGTATTTTCACATACTAGGAGAACATGCAATCTGATTTAAATAACCCTCGTAGCGTGTTATTAATTTGGGTTAGGCTTTTCTAGTTTTTAATGCAATTAGGAAATTAATTCCTACGGTCGTACCTAGGAGTATTTCCTGGTTAGGGGTAATCAATGGTCGTACCTTGGTTATCAATAAATTAAGGAAAAACTGGTCGTTAGAGTTTATCGGCGACTATAACTAGCCTATTAATTAAATTAAGTGAACCTTCTTTGCATCAATGATCGGATGAATGGACTGTGTCTGCGTAGTTGTATCCTTGGCTAGAATTTATTTATCATTTATTTAATTGCTATTTACAATTGTATTAATTAATTATTTATCTTTGGTTAAATTGTTTAATTATTTTTAGTTAAATTGTTTAATTATTTATTTTTAGTTTTATTTGATAAAAATCCCCCGTGTCCCGAACGTGAAAAGAATCGAATTTTTTCCAATCCCTGTGGATTCGACCCTACTCACTACTATACACAGAAAATTCATTTTTCTCGAGTAGGTATTTATTATTGCACAGGCTCGACACCTGTCAATTACTGAAATGTACCAGATTAATAATGGCCTAATTGAGCTGAAGATGAAAATTAAAATGCCATGGATACATTTTTTCGATGCCTTTTTGATTGAATACAACAACAGCAAAGGATGGTCAGCCCAAAGATTGGCAAATGCCCTTAGAATGCATTAACTTGAGTAGATATCACAATGTACAATATTCATGCGATTACAATCTTCCATTCATTAATTCGACCAAAAAAGGAAGAAAAGGAAAAGGACCTAACAGTCCTGTTCATAAAAGAATTGGAACTTAAAAGTAAATGATATACGACAAAATATCCTACTACAGAAATTTTTACCAAAAGAGAGAACACTCAGATAATTTTTCATCAGAGATACTGCAGTAGTTTACAACAACAAAGACAGACATGGATCTAGATAGCCTAGCATCCCAGCCCATCAACAACTCAAAATAATATCGAATTGTAACTGAAAATGGCAAATCTCATGTAACTGAACTCGGGTAACATGCAACTGCTAGTATGATTAAACAAAAGAATTAGTTGCAAAATTGAATTTCTGGCTACAGTGTACAATTTACTGTTTAAGTTTAGCGTACACTATACAGAAAAATGATAAAGCTTCCTGAAATGCGACATAAGAGAAAGCATCACTTAGAAACAATATTTGGCAGTAGTTCTGCAATTTTACCATGATCAATACAAAAGTATGGAGAAACAAACCTAAGAGACTTATTTAAATATGCAAGAATAACAAAAGACAAATCCTGAAACAGCTACAGCTGATGGATTTACATGCTTTTGTGAACACAAAGGGCATAACATTCTATCTGGAGGCAGTGGAATTCCCTCCTTTGCAACCTGTTTCAAAATGAAGCAATAATCTGTGTGTGAATATCAAATGGCTATAGAAACACAAAGTTCATAAAGTCCTTTATATTCTTTCATCCCTATCCTTTTCTTTCATTGTTTTTTCAATTTGTGTAAGAAACCTTACCATTATACCATTTCTGCACCTATTATTGTCATTTTTTTTTCCATTTATTACCATCAATGGTGCTCCCGTGCAAAAAATTTCCAAGACTTGGCAATGAGTGAGCCATATGTGTCAGATAGGAATAACTAAAATATGGAAACTATTCATATGAAACATAACAATTACCACGACTTTCTCACAAGTCACAAAAGAATATCCTACATGCTAGAAAATATACAAAAGAATATCCCACATGCAAGAAAATATAGTCTTAACAAGCCACCAACCATTCGTGGAACTTCCTACGCATTAAAAGAAAATAACCTCACCTTTACCACTATTCCATCATCTGACATTCACATCAATAATGAAAAGTCATGAATTTTATTCGTTATTATTAGCATGACATGGGCACAAGGCACATGATAGCCCTGGCACATGTCAGTTAGAAGGCAGTACTCATTCTTGGCATGGTATGTAGCCATCAAGCCTGCATGTTTATGAAAAGAGCAAAATCCATTAATCCATCTGTTTTGGTGTAGCCAAAATTGACAGCAGCATATATATCTTTTGCATCAGAATGGGTGTAGAAGATGTCAACCAGGTTAGGTGTTAGCCATATAGAAGAAATAATTATCAAGAAGACAGAATCTTAACATGCTTTCATCGAGTTCCTTCTAAGATAAGAGGAATGGTATAACTGGCAAGTAACATGCTCAAGAAAGGATTCAAGCAACCAAGCTCTAGGAAAAATCCTAGTGCAGACTAAAACATCTTTTTCACAAAATACTACCAGAAGCATACAGCTATAAGCTTATATTATTTAAATAAAAAAGTGGTAGGATATGGAAGAATCTTACCATAGCCTGCAGTTTGGACATCAAAGCCCTCATCCTGCCAAATAACAAAGTTAGAAGGATGCCAAAAGATTTGAGTCTTATGACAAGCAAATTCATTGTACCTGCAATTCTCTAATAAGTGGCAAACTACCAGTAATAGAATAGGGCTTTACATGCCCCACTGCCTGTTCAGTCGCTTTACATAGGACATGGAAACCAGGGGATTCAAGATTGCAAGCAACTCCAGAATTTGCCTCGTTGAAACTTAGTGTGATTCTGAGGGTAAATAAATTGTAAAACTGAATGTTACACAATGAGTACTGTACTGATATGCAAAGAAAACTGATTCCATAAGACCATCACCCTACTTCCATGTTTGAAATTATAATCTCAGGGTGCAATGCAATTCACAACATAAATACTTGATCAAGGAATGTCTTTATTAGTGGAAAGCTGTTCCATCCCCTATGTGGAAACAAAAGTTCTCATGACATGGGCATTTTTTTCCCTTATGTTGTTTGCCATCAGTGCTGCCCATTCCAACTCCCAAGGAAAAAGATAAAAGAAAACCCCCAACGTGATGAAGCATGTCTATGACAGGAAGCCCAAACCTAAATATCCTTCGATGAAATGCTTTCCAGTTTGCAAGAAAGATGTGGGACTTTCTTTTCTGTTTATTTGAACTTTGAAAGAGCATACTCAATTAAACTTCTGGGAAAGTGGAAAGATATGAATTAGAAACTGTAGAAAACAAGGGAGCTTTGGTTCTGTGATCCCTCCTAGTCCCAGATGAAGCATGTGGCTTTGAGTTGAAAAACCATTTGCAACAGAGAAGTCTTAGTTCAAGATCTAAAATGTAGAATTTATCCTATATTCATAGATTGTATCCAGGGACAGTTTTAACTTTTCTGTCAGTTTACAAAAAACTTTCGCATTACATTGTTGACTGTTGGGCCTAATAATGGTTTCTTGCAGTGTTTATAATCTTAGGATGTGTAATTACCTTATGCATACTTCTTCTCTGTATATTAAAATTTTCTTGAATTAGTGGATAAATGATTTTCAATTTGATAAACTACAATCCCCTTTTTCATTCCTACCAAATTTAAAGTGAAAGCAACAACCACTCAGCATGCTCCTACTAAACAAAGCAGTCGACAAAGGCATACCTTCCCCTTAGGTTTTCATCTGGTAGCACATATTTTGAAACAGGGCCCCTAGTATCAAGCTTCTCAATATTTTCATTTATGTCTTCTACATACTCCTGTAACTTCTTCAGCACATCTGATACACTGTTGAGGAGTGAATAATATATACTGTCAAACTTTTGAATTTTTACCTGAATATCCTTCTAAACTCAACTGGTAAAGCTACAGCAGACTTAAGTACAGGAAGATAATTAGTTTAAGCCTAAAGCATAAAAATGAAGAGGGCAAAGGAATTAATTGTGAAATATCATAATCTGATAAATTAAATCATCCACAATTTACTAAGGAGAAAAAAGGAAAAATTTTCCACCTGTAAAATGGAGTCAACCTGCAAAAGTAAAGAGGCATTGTTAGAAGGGTTTAAAAGTTCAAGATCCTAAACAAGAATATATAAAGAAATATGTACCTAACATCCCCTGAAACTGTACATTCAGCTGGAATTTGGTTAATTCCACCTCCTGGATCTGCAATATAAAATGGTTATTCAGAAAAATGGAATTGGATTGGCCGCTTATGGCAAGTCAAATATCACACTTGTCCGAGTTCTTCCACAATGTGATCAAGACTTACAAGACCATTGAGTTGGTTTCATTGTTGATGGTGTTGCAAATCCATAAACTTGTTCCTTAGGATGAGGAGGGAAATCTTTATAGAACCGTAATTGGATCTCTTTGAGTGCTTCCATTGCTAGCTCCAAGGGATTAATAGCCTACAGAAAAAGAAAACTACTAAATGGAACACATTCACAGGTTCCTCCCAGTAATGGAGCATTCTTAATGTGCATGAACTTGCAGCAGTATTCCTCTTCAATCCCTCCAAGTTATTGTCCAGCTAAATTATCGTAACATTAATTCATCTACAGCCAACCCTATCCCATTTATTTTTGGTGCACTGTGATCACTAACAAGGATTTATCCGTGAACTAAGAATACTTCAAATGCAGTTGTTTCTGCATAAATAATTTAATTCAAGAGGAAATAATATTAAATGTATTTTTTGTGCTTGCAAAGTTAAAATTTTTTTTTGATGCCTCTCTTTTAGTTTAGTTTCATCATTCCAGAAAAATGGTTACTTTAATTACTTGATCTTTGTCATAATATGAACTGCCTGCATGGTGACACAACTAAGAAAGTGACAGTATCTCTTTCCTGCATATGTGAGTTTTACACAAAGAATTAGTGCAGCTGATATGAGACAACAGAAAGCCAAAAAGCAGCTTATGGGGCAAACCACTGTGGAAAAGCTTTCCGGTAACATGGAGTTTCCATGGTATCATGCCACCTGTCCCAATGCAAGGCTGTTTATCCGCTGTATCTATCCAAAATCTGTTTTCAAACACATAAACCATTAACCAAATGCCAAACAATTTCAACATAACCAATTAACCAATAAAAGATTCTCATACTTAAATACTACTTTTATGTCCTTACAAAGGCCCCTGTTTCAACTTATCGAGCAATCCATCCTTAACCAATGCATCCACACCAACCCCAGGAATAGATGAATTCTCTTCACTGGCTATAAAAACAGCAACAACAGAGGACTTCAGCTGTGGCTTTGTCTCTCCCAGTTTCGTCATAAGTTCAGCTACAAGAGCGACATGCCCAAGGCAATCAGTAGTTCCGCGTCCCCGTAGTTTATCCCCATCAATGCTCAGCGAAAAAGGATCAAAATTCTGAGGCATAGATATTGTCTTAGACTCTAAATACAAAACACTCGAATACTGAGGAGACAAAAATTTATACCCAGGTCAAAGAGCAGAACTCAAACTTAGTTTGTTTCCAACCCCTCTATTTACTTCCTTGAAACCTTGGAAAAAGATAATTACAATGACAGGTTCTAGCTAAATTCCATAATCATGCCCTCGAATTAAGAAATAGCTGGTTAAATAGCTTTAAATAGCTTTAAATATAAGTTACGAGCTGACGTAATTTTGTTTCGATGGAATACAATATTTGCAACAACAGAATGAGATACCCATTAGTTAGTAAGGCTAATGAACTCATTCCCCCAAATCATAGCACGGGCCTCATAAAACAATATAGAGAGCCAAAAATTTTCATTAAGGTACCAATTTAGCACTCAAGATTTAATTTTCTTATAGTGAACATCCTTAGACTACAAATCAGCAGCTACCGTAAAATAAAACTTGCATGCATTCAATATCTACGAAAAATTAACTAAGTTCCACGGCTTGTCATTGCATAACTACAATTTCCATACGAGGTTCAAATTCCTGGGGAAAATGGATATGTTTGTAGCATTGTACATGCAACAGCGAGATCTAACCATAATAACAATGAAACGATTCAGAAAAATATTGCCAGTGTATAAAAACACAAAAAGTCTCCAACTTTAAACCTTGCACTATCAAATTTAAACTTCCAATCAAAGAAACCCCTTTCATCATCAATTAAAACAATCTTTTTTTCAGAATAGAGAGAGAGTTGCAAACTTAAAGTAAGAAAACCCAATTAACATATACCATTTTCTTTTGTCCTCATTCTGGCAAACTCACAACACAAAACAAATTTACGATCAGTTCCAGTCAAACACAAGACAAAACCAATCATCAGAATGTAATAAAAATGCCAAAATGTATAATCAGATTACAAATAAATTACTCAAAAATGCTAAAAGTTCAAAATCTGTTACCCAGTCAGAAGGGTTGGCAGTAACAACATCCATATGCATTCCAACAAAGGAAAGAATTTTATTGGGCTCAGTTCCGGGAGGAGCTTTGCTTCATTTACAAAACCACTCCTTGAATTGCTGGACACCAGGCAATTCCATTTCTTGAAATATTGCAAAAGCTTTCTCCCAGTCATCTGCATACGGAATTTCCACAAGACATTCAGTTTGAGCTTCTTAATATCAGTAATTTTAAGCCAGCATATATGAAATAGTCCGACATAGGATTTTACCAGCAACACTATATGCATGTAGCATAGCAGTATATGTGACAACATCAGGATGAAAACCAGCCATCTTCATCATGGAAAACATTGATTCTGCTCCAGCAAGTTGACCCTGAGAGAGAGAGAGAGATTTAAGTATGGAAGAATCTAATTACAGGGACAGTAGTCACAAATCGATAGTCCTTGCCTGTTTACTATAGGCACATATAGCAGATGAATACACCTCTTGTGATAATGGAACTTTGAGGTCCAACATTTCATTGAGAAATTCAAGTGCATTAGAGAACTTTGACATCTTACAGCAACCACTTATCAACACATTGTAAGTGACAGAATCGGGTTTAACATTGTGTTTCCTCATCGACCCATACACCATTATTGCTTTTTCAAAGTCCCCAAAATTCATGTAACTTCCAATCGCAGAATTATATGCAACCGTGTTCAATTTAATGTGCCGCAACTCAGCAGCTCGCAACATGGATTCAATCTTGACTTGTCGCTTTTAAAATATGGGCTAATCCACAAAGCTCGAACAAGGGAAATAGAAAAAATGGGAAAAAACATCAGAACAAAGAAGGTAGTACCTTAAAAAGGACAATGGAACCAAAATTATAGTATAATTTTAGAACTTGACAGTTCTTTTCTGATCCAATTTTCTTGATCCAATGTCGTACTACTTCATTGCGACTTATGTGAATTTATGAACAGCTAACTAACGACCAATCCAAAACCTTTTGATTCTTCCTAAGACGAAATATGGAACCGCTGAATCCCATCAGAAGCAAAAAGAGAGAATCAAAATCAGCATCCCAAATCAAAATCCTTCGCACTTTTTGTCCTTCTTTGTTGCTCTCTTCTTCTTTTCATTACGTACAAGCGCCTTCTTCCCCCATCCGTGCTTTCAATTTCAGGTAATTCCGAACAAGTCCCAGTTCCTCCACAATGCACAAGTTCAGAAGAATTTAGGGGAGAAAAGTTCCTCTGGTACGCACCTCATAGTGGGTTCAGCAACCAGTTGTCGGAGTTCAAGAATGCGAATCTAATGGCCGTGATTCTCTGTGACAGTCCCACCTCACTCTAAGTCGAACTAAAGGGTTCGGCGGATCGCCTGCCCAACTCTTGCCGGAACTACGGATCCGAACCAAACGTAAACCTTACCCAACGCTCAAAAGAACTTCGAGAAGATAGATATTCAAATCCCAATTGAGTCGAACTAAAAGATACAATAAATCTTTGGTACAACGTTCTCACAAAAAATGAAAACGTAATGGAAGTGCCGCTGTCACGTCATAATCCAACCCGGTTCAAGTAAACTTTGTTTAACATGAGAAAATGTACATTCCCAAATACATATGCCACATAACCAAGGAAACACTTTAATATATACATATTAGTAAGGTTACAAACCAAAAGAAACATTGTATTAAGATACATTTAGGGTTTTCAAATTGTCGAGGAGTTATACCAAAAGAACAAAAGAATTTCTAACTAGCTCCACTCATTTTTCAAAATATCGAAGTTCCAAAAGATGGTTCCCTGTAAGGAAAACAAGAATAACGGGACGGGGTGAGCTAAAAACTCAATGAGGTATCAAAAGTATAAACAGTAGAAATAGTAGAACTCATGAGAAATCACTTTTAAGGCACATATTCACATCAAATATGAGAAATGAATGAACACCACAATGTAAAGGATACAGGTAGTTCTCAGGAGCCAAATCTCCGTTGCAATACTTGATCCAACCTCGTTGACCCTCCGTCAACGTTCAAATAAAGGAACCAGTCCAATAGAACACCACTTTAATGCCAAAATCTCGATCACCAAACATACCTCTTACTGCGCCAGTACGCCAAACAGGAACAGGAATGGTAATACTCGAGTATACCGAAAATTTAGAATCTCCAATACCCATAGATTTCCTAGGAACAGGTACACATGGATTGTCAATTTTCTCGACCAAGCCCTTCTGGCTCGATTCAATTAACTCCCCATGAGATTGAACTCAGATGTAATAGGAAGGTCGTTGGATACACTTCCAAACTACATTATAACAGGCGCAGGTAACATATTCCAGTATATACAGGAAACAAGCCACACAGGCCAGAGAACGAGTGTGATAAAGTACACACTCATCTCGTACAAAATAAACAGTCGATAAAGACGTTTAAATAGCAATTTGCAAGTACAGATAACCATTTTAGCAATAATTCAAGGGAGTGGTACACTCACTGATTCAAGTACATATACTTCAAAAGTTTTCACGCCAGAGTGGTTTTAATCGCCAAGAAACTCTAAAATAACCAAAGTAAAACAATTAAAGGTTCCACATCCAAAATCGAGTAAACGGAATGTCTAAGTAAGATTCGACTACTAGTCGTATGCCTCGCCAAATAATTACTAATGAAAGGGTGCAAAACATGATTTTGGAAACGAAAAGGTAACATGAAGATCTAGGGCGGTAACATGAAGACCTAGGGCTCGAACAACCCCAAAAGCCTTTCTTATATATATCCCAAACCAAACCAAACTCGAAGAAATCCCACATTCCCAAAATTTGGACAGCATGTCCCCTACATTTCCTTACTTTTCCATCTTACAATCAACACCAATTCATCTCAAATGAACCATATACAAATCATAGACTATAAAACACACTTTTCGGCACAATAACCATAACTGAAGTTACACATATCGGATTGAAACGAATCTTATGGCGTTTCGAAACCAAGACATATACCTACATTTCTTATGAAGACCTCCAAAACCAAATCATGCATTTTCATGGCCAAAAATCGAAATTTTAGTGAGGATAGAAAACTGTCTATGAAACAAGACTTATGGGCAGTCAAGGGTATTTTTGTTATTTCATATGCTACAATGCTCCGATTGAGCTCAAATTTTATAGGTAGCTAGCTGACTCAATTACCAACAACTTTTATGTTTTTGGCAAGGGCTGATTCGGCCTCCTTCAAGGATAAACATGCAGTGAAAAACAGGGCAGATTTGAAACCTTAAACCTGAAATTTCCACACAAAATTGAAATTTTCCGCAACTAACCGCAATTAACGCACAAAAGTTCCATTTAACACAATTTAGAGCTATCAATACAAGGCCAATCATACCCATCATATGAAAACATAAAATCTCCAAAAAAATCAGAAATTTATCTAACTTCACTTTAATCCATAAAATCTTCCATAAAACAACCTATTTAGCCACCACAAGTCACTAATTTACCATTATTAGGAACAAAGAGTGAGTTTTCAAGCAAAATACCTTGACACCTCAAGAAAGGTAGTAGCTTAGGGTTTCCTCCTCCAAAACAACTTGCCAATACCTTCAAACTTCCTTAGCAAGTCACTTTTATGGAGGAATTTACAAATTAATCGGTTGAAGCTCAATATTGGGACAAGAATTTGAAGTTACAAGATAAAGTCTTCTTTCCTTTCTTCTCTCAAAGGTTCGGCCAAGGGAGGAAATAAAATGGAGAAAGCTTGATCAAAATTGATGTTTTAGTAAAAGTAAGAAAGTTAGGCAAGTCCAACTTTGAATAGGAACGTGACACATGGCACTTTAAGGGTTTGATCTAATTCTCTTATCTTCCAATGGTTAAACTATCTAGTTAATCTCTAATTGTCTCCTAATACCTTGTAAAATAATACACATCAATACCAAACTTCAATTAATTGTCAAAAATTTATCGCACTTAGCGCACTAGCGAGTCCCACGTCCAATATACACTCCTAATTTCTCATGAATTAACTTATACTAGAAAAATGATTTAAAAACTATACTCACTTATAAAAATCTCTGGAAAATTATGATAATAAAATAAAGTAAGAAAAATGCACGCCGGAAAATAAAATAAATAAGAAAAATTTACGGGTCCTCACACCCTCTCCCCCTTAAAAGAATTTCGTCCTCGAAATTCTTCTCGTATCACAATCTATCTAGAGAGAAATCGCAATAATACTATGACTAAAACGCCATGCTAAGAAAATCAGTGAAGACATCAAAAGTTTCCCCCTTCCGAACCACAGACGCAAATTTCACTTAACATCGAGACTAAAAGATAATAAAAGATTTATGAATCAGGATTCAATACTGTCAAATCACCAATATTTAATATTAGTCATCAAAATATCAAGTACTAGATCTACTACTTTTATCCAAAACATACTCACTATATAGAGGTTGCATATACATAGGTCCATAAATACAATTATTTCAGCTAACACATCACTACTTGCCGATTTTAACTATTACAGCAGATTCGCCATCCCAAAATTCATTTGTTCTGGGTAGTTCCTCATTTGGTGTCCCAGTTGGCCGCATCTAAAGCATGCACCAATTTTCACATAACATATTCATGTATGACTTTTGTTATACGTTTCACACTTAGCAGCCACACATTTCTTCTTAAAGTGTCCATTCTTTTTCCTCTTCCTCCCCTTATCCTTCATAGCAACTCCTTTTCCATCCATCTCTTTGCGTTTCCCTTTGTTATTGTGAGCACTTCCTTTATCTCCTTCATCTTTATTATTAGGAATGTCCTGAGAGGCCATTTGACTAGATGAAGGCACTAGCCCAAACTTACTTCGTATCTCTTCCAGAATTCCTTCGTATTTCTTTTTCAGCTCTATGTTCTTGTACAGTAACTCAATTTTTTCCGAATACTCCTAGCGTCCGTTTGGATTGAGTATTTTTGCACTTGTTTTTGAAAAACTGTTTTTCACATTCCAAATGCTACAGTAAATGTGTATTTCAAAAACAATTTCAAAAACACCATATCCAAACAATATATCAAAAATAACTCCAAATATATTTCAATTATGTATATTTAAATTGTATATTTTAATAAGCATATTTCAATTTGTATATTTTAATATGTATATTTTAATTATATATTTTAATATGTATATTTCAATTATGTATTTTAATATTTATATTTCAATTATGTATATTATATATATATTATATTAATATAAATATATTTATTTTAATTATGTATAATATTATATATATTATATCAATTGAAATAAATATTATATATTTATATAAATACATTTATTTATATATAAATTTATAAATATATTTATGCAATTTTGTTTTATAATATATATTAATATGTATATTTCAATTATGTATATTATATATAAATTATATTAATATTAATGTATATCATATATATTATACATTTCTAATATTATATATTTATACATACATATTATAAATATTTTATTTTATTTAAAATATATTTTTATATATTTATAATATATTTACATAAATATTATATGTTATATAAATTATATATAATATAATATATATTATATTAATGCATTTATATAAATGTACATTTATACATAATATAAAAATATTTATGTATATTTATAATATACATTTATATTATGTATTATATATAATATAATACATTTATACATTTATATTACTATACATAATATTAATTTTACATTTATACATAATATTAATACATGTATACATTTATATAAATTATGTTAATACATTTCTACATAATATTAATACATATTTATAATATATTAATTTATACATTTATATAATATTCATTTATAATTTATAAATTTTTAATAATATACACTTATACATTTAAATATACATTTATATTATTTATTATATATAATATAATACATTTATACATTTATATTAATATACATAATATTAATTTTACATTTATATATAATATTAATACATATATACATTTATATTATTTATATAAATACATTTCTACATAATATTAATATATATTTATAATATATTAATTTATACATTTATAATTTATACATTTATATTAATATACACTTGTAATTTATAATATATTTATAATATTCATTTATAATTTATAATATATTTATAATATTCATTTATAATTTATAATATATTTATAATATTCATTTATAATTTATACATTTATAATAATATACACTTATACATTTATAAATATATTTATATTATGTATTATATATAATATAATACATTTATATATTTTTATATGAATATATAAATATATTTATTTATAAATATCTATAAATGTATTATAAATGCATAAATGTATATTTATATAAAAATATAAAAATTATAATTTATAATTTATACATTTATATAATATTCATTTATAATTTATACATTTATAATAATATACATTTATACATTTGTAAATATAAATGTATCATAAATGCATAAATGTATATTTATACTCAAAAATATGTTTCAAAAATACCTCTAAAAAAAATCCAAAAAAATCTACAATGAAAGTTTTTCATATAGTTTTTGAAAAACAACCCAAAAAACAACTAATCCAAACGGACTTGTTTTTCAAATTCGAAATGCTACAGTGGTGTTTTTGAAAAACAATCCAAAAAACAGCCAATCCAAACGGAGCCCCTGTTTCCATTGCCCTTCCCAGTGCTCAGCTAATCTCTTTTGGAACTCTACTTCCTTTCGAAGAATCTCTATCTCCTTATACATATCAGCCAAATGTGCCATTTTACCGATTCGCTCGAACTCAAGGGATAGCCTGCCAAGCAAATTAGAAAATCAAAATAAGTAACCAAGTACACTTGGGACTGTAACCATATAACTGTTAAGTTCCCTCACTCCCAATCTAACCACAAAAAATTAAACTTAGAAGCATACAGGTATAGAGGCTAAATCCTTTCTCTCATATTTCCATACCTAATTTCAAACTCTCGACCTCGACACAATAATAATCAAGTCAGGTCCATACTTTGACATCAAGGGATAAATATCAAGAAAGTATAGGCAAGGGTAGTTTATCGAGAGCCAAACTACGGGTATCGAATCTCACAATAGGGGTAGAAAAAACCTCTGTGGTTGTAACTAGACTAACTCAAAGTCACGTAAACAATTATCAAGTCCTTACGGTCATAGCAAAAGGGAACAAGTCTTAGGTGCGAATTCCCTTACAATCTAGCCACCCTCTAGAAAACCCGAGCCAGACTAGTACAAGAGTAGTCCATGATAACACTTTCATATCAAACCCCCTCAACCAATCTAATTACTAGGTCCAATGTAAAATCTTCCGTACCTTAGACTTTGAAATCCAGACATACCTCAAGTTCAATCAAGATACAGACCCTTATTCTCGCGTTCTCCACTACTTGATACTCAAATACAAGAATCCACAATAAAATAATTCACAACTTGAGCCGGCCGGTCCTAAGAGTAAATCATCCATATTATAGATTCATACCCGACATACGTATCTATCTTCCTCAAGTTCCATGATAAAGATTTTTACACATATAACATGCTCGCTTCATAACTTATGCTCATACGAGCACTTAGACACATTCATGAAAGCAGGATCATAACACCATTTGGCCCAAACTCACTCCACGCAGAGACCACGTGAAGCGGCTCTGATACCACCTGTGACAGCCCCACCTCACCCTAAGGTGAACCAAAGGGTTTGGCGGACCGCCAGCTCAACTCTCGCCGGAACTACGGATCCGAAACAAACGTAAACCTTACCCAACGCTCAAAAGAACTTCGAGAAGATAGACATTCACATCCCAATTGAGTCGAACTAAAAGATACAATAAATCTTTGGTACAACGTTCCCACGAAAAATGAAAACGTAATGGAAGTGCCGCTGTCACGTCATAATCCAACCCGGTTCAAGTAAACTTTGTTTAACATGAGAGAATGTACATTCCCAAATACATATGCCACATATCCAAGGAAACACTTTAATATATGCATATTAGTAAGGTTACAAACCAAAAGGAACATTGTATTAAGATACATTTAGGGTTTTCAAATTGTCGAGGAGCTATACCAAAAGAACAAAAGAATTTCTAACTAGTTCCACTGATTCTTCAAAACATCGAAGTTCCAAAAGATGGTTCCTTGTAAGGAAAACAAGGATAACGGAACGGGGTGAGCTAAAAGCTCAATGAGGTACCAAAAGTATAAACAGTAGAAATAGTAGAACTCATGAAAAATCACTTTTAAGGCACATATTCACATCAAATACGAGAAATGAATGAACACCACAATGTAAAGGATACAGGTGGTTCTCAAAAGCCAAATCCCCGTTGCAATACATGATCCAGCCTTGTTGACCCTCCGTCAACGTTCAAATAAAGGAACCAATCCAGTAGAATATCACTTTAATACCAAAATCCCGTTCACCAAACATACTCCTTACCGGGCCCAAACGCCAAACAGAAACAGGAATGGTAATATACTCGAGTATACCGAAAATACAGAGTCTCCAATACCCATAGATTCCCTAGGAACAGGCACCCATGGATTGTCAATTTTCTTGACGAAGCCCTTCTGGCTCGATTCAATTAACTCCCCATGAGATTGAGTTTTGATGTAACAGGAAGGTCGTTGGATACACTTCCAAACGACATTATAATAGGCGCAGGTAACAGATTCAAGTATATACAGGAAACAAGCCACACAGGCTAGAGAACGAGTATGATAAGGTACACACTCGTCTCGTACAAAATAAACAGTCGATAAAGACGTTCAAATAGTAATTTGTAAGTACAGATAACCATTTTAGCAATAATTCAAGGGAGTGGTACACTCACTGGTTGAAGTACAGATATTTCAAAAGTTTTCACGCCAGAGTGGCTTTAATCGCCAAGAAACCCTAAAATAACCAAAGTAAAATAATTGAATGTTTCACATCCAAAATCGAGTAAACGGAATGCATAAATGAGACTCGACTACTAGTCGTATGCCTCGCCAAATAATTACTAATGAAATGGTGCAAAACATGATTTTGGGAACGAAAAGATAATATGAAAACCTAGGGCGGTAACATGAAGACCTAGGGTTCGAACAACCCCAAAAGCCTTTCTTATATATATCCCAAACCAAACCAAACTCGAAGAAATCCCACATTCCCAAAATTTGGACAGTATGTCCCCTACATTTTCTTATTTTTTCATCCTACATTCAACACCAATTCATCTCAAATCAACCACATACAAATCATAGACTATAAAACACACCTTTCGGCACAATAACCATAACTGAAGCTACACATATCGGATTGAAACGAATCTTATGGCGTTTCGAAACCAAGACATATACCTACATTTCCTATGAAGACCTCCAAAACCAAATCATGCATTTTCATGATCAAAAATCGAAATTTTAGTGAGGACAAAAAACTGTCCGTGAAACAAGGCTTATGGGCAGTCAAGGGTATTTTGGTTATTTCATATGTTACAGTGCTCCGATTGAGCTCAAATTTTATAGGTAGCTAGCTGACTCAATTACCAACAACTTTCATGTTTTTGGCAAGGGCTGATTCGGCCTCCTTCAAGGACGAACATGCAGTGTAAAATAGGGCAGATTTGAAACCCTAAACCTGAAATTTCTGCACAAAACTGAAATTTTTCGCAACTAACCTCAATTAACGCACAAAGGCTCTATTTAACACAATTTAGAACTATCAATCCAAGACCAATCATACCCATCATATGAAAACAGAAAAATCCACAAAAAAATCAGAAATTTATCTAACTCCACTTTATTCCATGAAATCTTCCATAAAACAACCTATTTAGCCACCACAAGTTACTAATTTACCATTATAAGGAACAAAGAGTGAGTTTCCAGGCAAAATAACTTGACACCTCAAGAAAGGTAGTAGCTTAGGGTTTCCTCCTCTAAAACAACTTCACTAATACCTTCAAGCTTCCTTAACAAGTCACTTTTATGGAGGAATTTGAAAATTAATCAGTTGAAACTCAAGATTGGGACCAGAATTTGAAGTTACAAGATGAAGTCTTCTTTCCTTTCTTCTCTCAAAGGTTCAGCCAAGGGAGGAAATAAAATGGAGAAAGCTTGATCAAAATTGATGTTTTAGTAAAGGTAAGAAAGTTAGGCAAGTCCAACTTTGAATAGGAAAGCGACACGTGGCACTTTAAGGGTTTGATCTAATCCTCTTATCTTCCAATAGTTAAGCTATCTAGCTAATCTCTAATTGTCTCCTAACACCTTGTAAAATAATACCCATCAATACCAAACTTTAATTAATTGCCAGAAATTTATCGCATTTAGCGTACTAGCGGGTCCCACGTCCAATATACACTCCTAATTTCTCATGAACTAACTTATACTAGAAAAATGATTTAAAACTATATTCACTTATAAAAATCTCTGAAAAATTGCTATAATAAAATAAGGTAAGAAAAATGCACGCCGGAAAATAAAATAAATAAGAAAAATTTACGGGTTCTCACATTCTTACCTGCAAAAACAGAGCCAGCGAGGAAAGATGATTCTGCGCTACCAACTCTATCTTAGATGGAGCATAAGAGTCCAGAAATTAAAAATCATTCCAGCTGCAACCCAAAAAAAATGAAAAAAAATTCAATGCAATGAAGGTTTTAACACAAAACCAGGAGAATGGGAAAAAATGCAAAAGAATGAAGAAGAAATGAGAGATCGAATGCTTTGGAGAGGAGGAAACGAAGTAGAGGCGGCGGAGCTTCTGAGGATGAAGGTGAGGCAAAGGAGAAGGGGAAGAAAGAGAGGGGCAAGCGGCGGAAATTTAAGAAAAACCATAGAGAGCAAGTACATGTAGACGAAGGCTGGGAAAGGCTGGGAAAGCTCGAACCCATTAATGCTCCGGCTGAAAAGCTGAAAAAAAGGCTGAAGAGTAAAAGCAAAAGTAGTACAGAAATTATTTATTGCCGTTATTAGATGAGGACGAAGGCTAGCTGATTAGTTAAATGGGAGCAACCAAGGGCAAACAGCCTTTCTGATATACAACAGTGGCGAACGTCATGGAAGAAGACAACGAAGCTAAACCCTGCCGGACGAAAAGAAACGAGCGAAAGACAACAACAAATTCAGAAATTCAAGTTGAAAGTCGAACAACACAAAACGACGTCGTCAGGAACCACACACAACGCACGTGAGAGGACGACGAAAACCATCTAGGTCATAAGAGCTCTTCGGCGCTTATTCTACTTACTAGGAGGGGAACACCGCGCGATGCGCGGTGTAATTTTCAAGTTTGCCCAGAAATATTCAATTATTCAAATTGGGATATTCAATATAAAGAATTACATGAAGGTGCACACAAATCTTTGTGATTATTTTTTGTAATTTTATTAAACAATGAAGAGAGACACAATTTCAGTCTGGTTGCTAAATGACAGTCATTTTTGTTATGCTGACTAATTGGACAACAATGGCAATGTCATTAGTTTGAAAATAATATATCACTATGTAATACTGCCTTATATTTTTTATGTACATCAAAATCTGTGACTTTCCAGCTAAAAAAAAAAAAAAAAAACGAGAGCAGCGTAGTATTGCAGCAAGGCTTGGCCTTATTTTTAGACTCTGATACAACCAATCCACTATTTTCGCAATTGCATCAAATTAACCCAAAGACCGCAAAAAAAAAAAACCCATTATTTTGTAGTACAATAACCAAAATAGCTTCATTAGCTTGTAACTTCAAGAAATCTACGAAAAGGAAAAGAAATTGTGTTTACATATCAACCATAGTGAGATAAACTGCATTTGACTAAAAACGGAGGAGGATTACTAATGCAGGTGTATCTTCTCAATACATCAATAGCATAGGGGATGGTCAACTACTTAACACAAAAAAAAAAAAAAAGGAAGTTTCACTGGCCTCAATGCAATTCAGCCCTTGATCATTTGATGCATGTCAACAGCTAGAATCTCGTAAAAGGAAAGACAAGTACATGAGACAATGTAAAAGGCTACATTTATGAAACTTGCGACCAGTAGACTGCATTCTAGAGGTTCTCATTACATGTCAAAGCTGCTCCAGCTCAAAAAGGAATATAAGAAAAAGGAAAAAAAGAAATGCAGTGTAGTATTGCATCAAGCCTTTTCCTTGTTATTAGAATCATACACTTCAAAATAACCCAAAGACTAAAAACACATTACTTTGTAGTACAATAACTAAAAAGGTTTTCATTAGCCTGTAACTTCAACAAAATCCAATAAAAAGAAACTGTGCTTACACATTAACCTCAGTGGGATAAATTGCATTTGACCAAAAAAGGAGGAGGATTATTAGTATAGGCCATAATTCTAATCTCTCAATACATCGGTAGCAAAAGGGATGGTCAAACTCTTGGCACAAAATAACTCATCCAGTTACACAAGATTTTAAACCAAACAAAAATATTATGATAACACAAGCCATGTGAGATATAATGCATGAAGAGCTGATATACATAGACAGCAGGTAATGCAAAGATCAAATAGCTACAGTTAGTGCAAAATCTAATATCCAGGGTCATATGCTTCAAGGCTCTGATCTTGATAAAGCTTCAAGGGTGGCCGATTCTGCTTCCCACATAAATAAACACGTAGTTTTGTTAATCAAATGGCAGAAGCATTCGAGTGGTACTGCAAAAATCCACTTCATACAGTTAAATATTAGTAACAATTACCATATTCTCCAAAAATATATCATAGATTTTTTTCTTTTATCATTGTCACTTCCATTTTAATCTAACTTTTTTCACTTACAGGAACATCAACATTAGCGCCTATCTATGCAATTACCTATATGCCAGACAAGTTTTTTCCATATAATTATCCCTGGAGGCAAAAGTATGGAGCAAAGGATTTTGTACAATTCATAGGTCGGGGCATATTGCACCAGTGTAGCCAAAGAATAAACGAACAATCTTCAATTACAATATAAAACATGCAATAACTACAAATGAACAATTTTCCATTACATTATTATATACACAATACAGACACTGTTGCAAAAAAAAATTCCATTCATAGAGATGGTTATATTAAAACGAAAGGTGAAAGAAAAAAGGTTAGAATCAGCACCTTAAAAGTAGTAGAAGGCCATTATTTGCTTTATTATATGCCGATAATTTTAATACCTAATTCCATCATGAAGAGCCCGGTATCCATCTAATTTAATGCCAAATAAGGACACAGAGAAATGGTTCGCAAGTTAAATAGCAGAAAAGATAATTAACAGAGGTTCACAAGTTAAATAGCAGAAAACATAATTAACAGAAACTTAGTCATTTTCTCATAATCAACAGAAACATAATCAACAGAGACATCTACTAATTATTAGTATACAAGCACATCTATTTGACTAAGATATTTTTCTAAATAAAGTGTAAACAGCTTACATGTCTAAAGCTGAACTATGCTAAAAGGCCAAAGCTTGGGCTTGACTGATTGGTACTAAACGAAGCATTACCCCTATAAAATTGAACCCAAAAAGTTAACAACAATAAATAGAAGCAAAAATAAATTGTTCATATGCAAAATGGAAACAAATAGAAAAAAAGAAAGCTATAAAATGTTACACAAAAATAATCACCAAGTTTTTAGCCAAAGACATTGTGCTAAATTTGAACAACCCATGAATCCAAAACTATATGGTCAAAGAAGGAAAAGAGATCTAGGGATATTTTTCTTCTAAGTAATAGGTTTTTGGTAAACATACACCTTTCATAACAACATTTGTGGCCAAAGTGTTCATCTACCAACCAATCTAACAAATTTTGCCACTTTAACTTTCTTTCCCACAATTAGTTGAAACTTATTCAAAACTATAATTAAAAACTTCAAACTAAAGTCATCAAAAGATGAAATAAGTTCAATTCCATTGCAAATTGACAATGGCAGAGACATGAAAAAGAAACCAAGAAAATTGACAATTTAAGTTTTTTTGAAAATCCCAAGCAACAACTAAACAAGAGCTGGAAAATTTGAGCATAGAACATCAGCTGCTCTAACCGCTAAATGTAAGACATTTCAACTGTTGAGAAACAGTAACTGCTATCAATAGAGATAGATAGAACCCCGCTAAATTTCAAGGCAGTAAAGATAGGCAGTATGGCAAATACACAAGTATCAGAATCATAACTGGAGAATGCCTTCAAACTGAATTAACTCTTGCAATGCCCCCCCCCCCAATTTCATCATATTCTGCACCAACCAATTTAACAAACACCATTCATTTTTTATTTAACTCTAAAAGTGTATTTACTTTTTAAATCCCTATATGCACACACAAAAGTCTATTTCTACTTTTTCTGCTTAAAAGAAAACATTTAGACAAAAAATTCCGAAACATAGGAGACAAAAAAATTGGGAGAATGAAGGAAAAAAAGTATAAAAGTAAGTGCATTCCAGTCCAGTGGAAGCAAAAAAACAAATTTTCATAAATGGTTTATGGTCAATTGTATCACCATTCCCGATGTGATTTCTAACATCAAAACTTCAACTTTCTCACCTATTCACTTGTGATATCTCGAGTGATAAGTCTTGCTTCAGAAAACTTCCTGTATTAGCCAAAAAATACACTACTTCATTTTTCAAACCAAACAAAAGAAGTGGAGTAATTTTTCTACATGCATATGATTGATTGTTGAAAGCATATTTCCAAAGGCATTCCCTATTAATCCTTCGGCAAAATGCTATGAAATATATGATATTTCAATCCAAAAAAGTACAATTATAATGTTCTTGATTATTTAGAAAAGGGTATGAAAAAAATCAAACTTTTTTGACTTGCTAAACCATCCAGAACATTATCATCCCCCTGTTACTAATCGAAAGATTAACAAATCTTAGCAGGGAAAATGTCTTTCTTTTTTAAATAAAGGAAACTGTAAAACTTTAGGGAAATATTGGAGCTTACCAATTAAGATGATTTCTGCGTCTCATGCGTTTAGTAGCTTCATATCCAGACCAATTCTAACAAGGGAAAAAAATCAGTTAGAATCATATAATTGAAAAAAGGAAAGAGAAGAAAGGGAAAAGGGGGGAGGGGGGAAACGGGAAGGAAAAACAGAGAAAAAAGGACCAAATAAAAAACAACAAAAAGGAAGAAAGGAACAAAGAAATGAAAAGAAAAATGGAAGGGGAGAGGAGAGGAGCTCTGGTGAGCATTTGTTTTTAGTTTGTTTCCGGCTTCGCCAAGATTGGGTTTGTTTACCGGATAAAAAAAAAACTTGGTAGGAGAATCTTACGAATCAGACAGATCATATACAAAATAGAGGCACAGACGGAAGACTTAAGTCGTCTTCGACAAGAATCAGAGAACAGAGCGAGCAAAGAAGAAGAGATTGAGTGACTCTGATCCAGCTAGGGAGATTGTTTTCTTCGCGGTGAATCGTCCTCTTTGGAAGCCCTTGGCGGTGAATAAGCTGCTGATTTGTCATTGGCTTTTGGGAACGGGGATTCAAGATGAGAGTTGCATGAGTTGCTTCAAGCTCTGCCATTGCCATATGCGGCTCCTCAACTTCCTTCTTGGTTGGGGGCGATGGAGATCAATGAGGGGAAAGAAAACAAGGGAAGCCCTAAAACAAAATTTTGGCACGTGAGAAACGCATGAGTGACGACCATCCTCCAACCAATAAAACACAGCCACGTCAGCACAAAACCACCATTCTTAACAGATCCATTCGCGCTTTTACTATATAGGTTGATATATGTTGAAAAGTTCCATATAATTTCTGTGCCGTTATTTAAGGAGCCATAGTGAAATCATCCTGGAAACAGTTCTGTACTTGTTGATTAGCTCTTATAATACTTCAAACGTATCCAGGTCCCATATGTCTTTGTTGCTAATTAAAGACGAAGAGAAGAACTTCTTAACTTCGGGTTAGTAGATTAGCTGCCAGCTAGTGGAAAATGTCAACAAGCAGAAAGCAGGAAAGACAGAACAGATGAGCATTAACAAGTCCTCTGCTTACACCTCAGAAAGTTGCTGGTAGCTGGTAGTGCGTCATCATGTAGCTTCTGCTCTTCTAGAATCGCTACCCCCCTCCCGCAGGTGACACTAGAATTCTGTTTTTCAAATGTCCTGGTTATGGAGACGTCTGCAGTTTTTTCCTGTCTGAAAAAGCCAGCAATACGTGTTTTGTTTTCTTGACCATCTGCTAAACTAGCACTCCCAAAAAGTTTGTACATGTCTAATGTTTAATTTTTATTGCTCAGATCGATGAAAGTAATGCATTCAGCTTGTCCTTTGAGTTTAGATTAGCCCTTAGTGGAGCATTCAATTCATTGCAGATGCTCAGCATATGAACTCCATTTGTGAAGTCTACATATGTATTTTCTGTTCTTTCAAAGAATTACGCACTTAGACTTGAAGACATTTGGAAGCATCTAAAGGATTCCTTGTGTCTGCTGCTGATGAAACCTAGGTGAACATCGTCCAATTTACTGTTAGCTTTGTGATTACCAAATACTTTTGCAATTTTTCCCAATATAAGGTTATATCGAACATTTTATTTTTGTTCTATTGTTTTGCTTTTCTTTTGTTCTATTGCCTCGCAAATCTGAGGAAGGGCATACACACACCTGTTGATTACTTTTGGCAGGTTCTCCAAGAAAGAACATCTGACATTTTAATTGACGTAGGACCTATCCTATCCTATCTTAGCAGTTTCAGTATCTTTCTCTACTGGAAACTTTGTGCTTGTGAATTTCAAGTATGAATGTCTGACTATTTCTTTCTTTTTACTTTCCTACTAGATTCTTAATTTAATGTACCTAATGCTGTACAGAAGATTGAAGGAAAACAAAGGAGCTTAACAAACTATTGGTCAATATTTGTGGTAAATGGCATGATTGAGTTTGTGTTAGGGAGACATATAATGAAAATTAAATAAACCTCCATAGCGTGTTTGTTGATTAGAATTGAGCTTTTTTATTTCTAATGCAACTGTAAGATTAAATCCTATGTTCGATCATACCTATGATTATCTTTTCAATTAGGAAAGTAGTGAATGGTCGTACTTTGACTATCAAGATAGTCAAGAAAAGCATTTCGGAAGTTAATACTTTTGCTAGAGCTCCATTATTATTAATTTAATTTTACTTAGTTTTTGTATGTTTATTTTGTGTTTAAATAATTAGTTGGTTTAATCTCCAAAATCCCCCCTTTCTATTAATTGTTTTGAAAGAAATAAATCATTCTAATCCTTGTTGGTACGATATGTTCACCACTGAGCTCTAATTTTATTATTGTGAAATAGGTATTTTATTTTGATTGGCTGACTGTCAAAACGTCAAATATATTGGACTCTATCTTCTTGCAAACGTGACATGTGGATGTTACAAAACAATGGGAAGCTAATTACATACTAGCTAGCAAATAACTGACAACATTCATGTATACAGGACAAAACTTTAGAAGGACAATGCTATAGTTAGAAGGACAATGCTATAGTGCCTATACTTATGGTAACGAAATTAGGGTTACATAATTTAGAAGGCAACTCAACAACTATTATTCTAAAGTTTTGGTTACATAACTATTGAAACCGTTGATATTCAAAAGAAAAAATTTTCAAGTCCAACGGCAAATTAATGGACCAAAAATTTGACCACCTCTTCTTGATAGGGGATTCTGGATTGGGATAATTGCACTCACAACAAGTGGACACCTTCAATTGTAATTAAGTTTGAATAAGAAATTGGAGAAATGAGCTTTTAGTTAAGAATAGAGAATTGGCAACTAGAAGAGGTAAAACTAGTGCTACACAAGTTCGAAATTGGTACATGAAGACATCCAAGAAGGCATTTTCATGCCAATGATCAATAGACTGACATCTGCTAGTCTAATATGTTCCACCGCCCCGACAGGGCCTAATCAGGCTTCTAACGAAACTAGCTGCACCATTTGCAGTGGCCTGCTTTGGTTTGAGCATATATATGATCGGTGTTCAACACCAAATGTCGGGAATTTCAAATGAGATTTTAACTTGGTCCAAGTTCTGTCCACTTCATATTAATTCATCCATGTTCCATAAATTGACATGATATCTTTCACTTGAAATATAACAATAGAATAAAGAAAGGCAACAATTTAAGATGCTCAATTTTGCTGAAAAAAATACCTTCCCCATTAGTGGGGCAACTTCTCGATTTCTTCACTGGAAATATCGATAAGCGAAGCTAGTAGTGTTAGGACGATAAGAAACATTGTTGGCATTGAAGGCCACAAAATCTGACCGGTAACAGTGCTTAGAAAGTGGAGGATGAAAACCACCATGCCATTTAATGCCAACTTCTCTTTTAGCACATTTGAAAGACTTGGATTAGGTTGTTGGAATCTCGGTCTTCAATTTCCTATATGGCTCCAATACCAAAAAACCCTTCGGTATTTGAATTTATCTTCCACAGGAATTTCAAATACTATCCTCGTTGGTTATTCAACTCAGCAGCAGAAGTCGTGTCTCTTTCTCATAATCGACTTCATGGTAAGAGTTCAAACATCTCTGAAATTGTTGAAAGATTATATATATATTGTAGTCAAACAGATTCAATGGTCCACTAGCACAATCAATTTCTCATTCTCTAAAACAATTAGACCTTTCGATCTATTTGTTTTCGGAAGGTATTTCTCACTTTTTGTGTGAAATGAAGAATGGAAAATCAGGTCTTGCAATTCTAGATCTTAAAAGAATTCTTTATCAGGAGAAATTCCTGATTGTTAGATGAATTGCGCACACATAACATACATCGGTTTGAAGAGCAATAAATTCATTGGAAGTATTGCAAGGTCATTGTTTTCTTTCGAATATCTGTCTCATTTGGACTTGGGTAGAAACAGTCTCACTGGTTCGATAGCTTCGACTTTGTAAATCATAAAGAAATTTGCTTAACATACGTTCCTAGTCAATAATATTTACTTTACAGCACTCCCATGAGTGGGATTGCTGTTGTTTTTGCATGACATAAACATAGAACTCTACAAGTACAAATTTACCTGTATAAGTATTGAAGTGATGCCATTTCAACAAGAGTTTGAGTATACTTTTGTAGATGATTGTGAAACTAGGATTAGCATGTGGCTAAAATAGCTCTAATTAAAGTTCATATTAACCTCTTGAGAAAAGAAGACAATCATTAATTGTGTTGTGTTTTCGTCTTTGACATATAAGAGTTATAGTTCAATTTAAGAACTCTAACAACTCCATTAAAAATTTAAATCACCTACACCAGTTGGAAGTTTAAATCAAGAGATACTTCTAATTATGCTTAAGATTCATCAGTTAAAGTTGTATTATTGAAGACTCCATGGGTTAAGATACATAAGTTTTGCAAATTAGTGGGGAATCATTGAGTAGTTTGCAAAAACTATGCAAATCTGTCAAAGTGGATGTTCGTGGGCCAAACTAAATGTTTTGAAGTCCGAACTGTGTCAAGATTTACTGATAGCTCTCTAGGCACTATGCCCGTTTGGACTCAAATGTTTGGCCATTCCAACTCCAGTAGTTGTAACTATAATTATCCGCTATATAAAACACAGTAACAACTCTTAAAACACCCTCTTTTAACATCTATAACGAGAATTCAATCAAAATTGATGTACGATTTTTACACTTTATTTTGAGAAATCAAGAGAACAGTTTTATTATATCCTATAGAAGGTTGCCTTTATTGTTGGAGCAAATTCATCGTAAGGATAGCGATTCTTTCACATCTTAAAGCAAAGTAAGCAGAGTGTCTTTCTAACATACAAAAAATTTAATTATGATAAATTTAACATGCGATCTTTCCTTTGTCTCCTTTCTTATCTTCATATGCTCTTTTCTTCTTAGTTTTTACCTCTTATTTGAAAATTCAGCCAATTGGTCTCTATTTTCTTAGGAAACATCGCTTCCCTTTTGTGAATTGGATCGGGTCGATTATATGACCCGAATGTGCTGGATAAAAGGAGGGAAACTTTCCCTCCTTTGTGCTAAAAATAAATTCCCTTTTCTTTTTTAATATATTTTATTTGAATTTCCATCCTTGCCCTTGGTCAATAGCACATGTTTTACATGACGCAAAAACCCTGATGGTTTTGTGGATTCTATCAATATTTTTAATTAATTGGGACGGATTCAGTAGTTTGGGGACTTAAGTGTCCCATTTTGAAGTTTAGGGATTGAAATGGGAAACTGCAAATAGTTTAGGGGGTCAAAATGAAATTTATCCAAATGTAATTGTAGACACCAAATTTTTGTCAATTTTTAATATTTTCTCAAGATTTTTCTATTTAATAATTTATTTATTTTCTTACATTTTAACGTGCATTTTTCTTATTTTTTTTTGCAGGTTTGTTTAGAAAAGAAAAAAAAAAGAAGAAAAGAAAAGTAACATACAAAACACACTCCCTTAATTCACTCTCTCGAGGGTGGGACTGACAAGAAAAAAAAAATGACACTTTGGGGCTCAAAAATATGTACTCTTTCGGCTCTGACAGGGAGACCATCCCTTGGACAAGAAAAATACCAACTCCCCACCTTTTTCCCTGAATTCACTCTTCACTCGGCTCTCCCTCTCACAGAAGACAAGCCACAAAAAAAGAAACAAAAAGCACTCCCCAACTCTCTCCCTCTCTCGGACTGGGCAGAAGAAAGAAAACAGAACAGAAAAAGAAAGAAAGCTCCCTCACTCTCTCGGCCATATCCCTCTCTTTGCTCACTTCACACAACACACCCACACACTATTCAGACACAAGGAGGCAGCCGCCGGTTGGACAAAGAGCTTGGAACTTCCTCAAAATTTTAGTCAAGGGACCACAACCTCATTGAGGTATTTTTTCCAGCTTTTCCTTTTTAAATTAATTAGATTAAATGCATGTTTGGCTACCTATTTTTCTCTTCCTTTCACTGATTTTTGTTGCTATTGTGGTGTTTTTGAAGTTTTTGGGACAAGCCTGTATAAAATTAAGAAAAAAGAAACGGTGCTGTGAATGCATGCCAAATGCTTGATAAAATGCCGAAATGGAAAAATGGATTTAAAAGCTGAATATTGTGCATGTTGTTGTCAAAACGGATGATCGTTAGCTAGCACCAGGCCTAGAAATGTTTGCTTATCTAAATTTTTTGGAATTTTGAGCTTTAAAGGCATTGAAATATTTTCTTTATTTTTGGGGCTGTTTTGACTTAATGCATCATTTTGTTGTTGTTTACCTGTCAAACTAAGATTATAGTTGTAATGTAGAAGTTATAAGGAGGGTTTTGGCATAATTTTTTATGATTTTTGGTGGAGGTTTAAAGGTTTTAAGAAAATAAAAACTGAACTGATTTCTTGGCTTTTTGGCCACTTTAGGGTCAATTTTTGTTAAAACTAAGCCCGGAAATGGAATCTACGCGAAAAATCGAGTGAGAGGTGTATTTTGAGAAATTTTGGCGACCGGCGGTCCGGCGGTGGTGCTGCCGGCGACCGCCATAGCCGCCAGCCAGAAGGGAGCTTCAGCTCCTCGGTGGAGAAGAAGGAGAAAGCAGAAGCAGAAAGAAGGAAACGGCGGGAAGAAAGAAGAAGAAAGAAAAAAGGAAGGAAAAAGGAAAAAAAAAGAATTGGGCTAATGTTTATTTCTCTGATGGGCCAAGAGTTATTTTTTGGTTGGATTTTGGGAATGGATATGTGTTTATTTCTTTTGGGTTTCGGTTGGGCTAGGAGGTTGGAGCCCATGTATTTTTTTCGTCGGGCTTGAGCTATAACAAAACGGGCTGGCCTGGGTATTTTAGCTTGAACTTTCGTTTGGGCCGAATGGCCTTTGGCCCGGAAAAAATAGAGAATGGCCCAGTGGCCTGTTTTTTTAAGAAGATCTGGTTACGATTTGCACTTTGGCCCCTGATCTTTGCAGTAGTTTTACTGTAGCCCAGAACATTTTAAATTTCTTTCACCTAGGTCCTTAAATTAATTTCACTTTGGTCCTTGAACTTTATCTTTTAATTAATTTTGACCTCTGAACTTTGGAAAAATATAATTTTTGTCCCTAAAAGTTTTTCAATTTTTGCAATTCAGTCTCTGATGAATTTTGACTCTCTTTATTATGATTGCTTCTCTTCTTTAATAGCTAATTATGCTATTTTTGAGTATGTTTAACCTGTAATTTTTAGATATTCTTAAATTTATTTACGTTTGACATATTAAGGTGAATTTTTATTATTATTATTACTTTTTTCAATTAAATTGGTGTCATGATTCTTTTGTTCATTGTGAGTATAAATAGGACAATTTGACTCCATTTAGTCACCACTTCAAATGGGAGGTACCCCTATTTTTATTATTTCAATGTCAATTACGTGCTCTTATGTGTTCCTATGTGTTTATGTATTTTTATATGTTTTATTTATTGGATTTAAATGTTCATTTAAATTTTCTTATACTATATTTGTTTAGTTAATTTTTATAATTATTCGAGAGGCATTTAAATATCTCAAAAATGTAATAGATAGGATAGCTAATTTTATTTTATCATATCTTTTCCATTTTAGATTGTAGTTAGATTCTCCGATGTAATAGATAGGTTGCGTGTTTATGTGGTTTATATGTTATGTGTTTTATCCGCTTTTCTTAGGATTTTGGCATCTAGATATTATGTTTACGTGTTATGTGCTACGTGCTCTTATGTGTTTATTTGTTTTCATTTATGCTTTATTTGTTTCACTATGAATTGTTAATGCATGACGTCACCACACTAGTCCAACGCTAGTTGTGGCTTCTCCCTCCGCTTACTTGCTAGTCCAACGTTAGTAAGGATTTCTAGAAATTGGCTAGTCCAACACTAGACCTTTTAGGTCGTCTTGCGCTAGATTCATCTTTGTGTGCTATTCACTACATTTTCAGGCATATTTTCATTTTTAGAATCTTTTCTCATTTGCATGATATTCCCTATTATATTATCCCCTATTCTCAATATGTGTTAATCATATCACTTAGAATTGCATTTCATTTAAGAAATTGTATGATAAGTAGGTTCATTTGCTTGGTCATATTAGGGGAATTATTTTTCAAACATGGAAAATGGATGATTATAATTTTTTAGTTTAAATACTCCATTAATCCCTGTATAAGAAAATTATGTCACAAGTTTTTGCCTCCCATACCCTTTATGTTGCATTCCCTTTTTTCTTTGATTACTTATATCTATGTATATAATTTAATTTCTTTTCTTTACTTTTCTTTTTTTCATCATTTGCATACTCGTGACCCTTTCAAAGAAGTATTTTGGCCTTCGCAATTAATGCGATTGTTTCAATTAAATCCTTGAATGGATATTTTGTCCCTTTCGATATTTTATAAATTTAGATTTGCATCCATGTAGAAAACATCCAAATGTGATAAATTTAAGGGTTAGATTAAGAAAATTTTGACTAAACCATGCAACTAGCTTAGACTAGGTTGAAAGGGTGCCTTAGGTTTGAGATAATTGAACCTTTGCCTTCCCTTTCTTCAACCGTGACTCCCGAACTCATTTTCTCTGTTTTCAAAGACCTGGAGTTGTCGAAAAGGGTTTTATTTTATTTTATTTAAAAACACTTTTTGGGTGACTTGATACACCCAAACTCGATACCAAGTGGAGACTTCTAATTTTTCTTCAAAACCCTTTTAGACTAAATTTTGGACCCAAATTATCGCATTTTTTTTAAGTTCCATTCTAGATCCTTTTTCATTTATTATTAATAAATCATATCTTTTTATAAACACTTTCTTTTCCATCGCGAAAAATGGGGCGCGACAGTAATTCTTGAAAAATATTTTGTACCAATGATACAATGTTCATTATTTTTTTTTATGTGATGTGATGCTCCTTGTCCCAGGTGCTACCACTGTAAAACAATGCCTGCCAAGAACATAGATTAATAGCGGAATGGTCTCAATTCAAGAGTCAAGTACTCGAAATGAGAAAATGAGTTATCATCTATGATTTCTTCATTTTTTCGTATGCATTCCCAATTCATGGAACTTTCTGTTCACCTATGCTATATTTCAAAAAGATCCCTATTTGTACTTGTGTAATGGCAGCCATGGGTCTTAGAAAGTGTCCCTTAGCTGAATGCATCTTTAATTTCTAGTCATTTGTACATCAAAATTTCTGAGATTGATTAACTCAATATGCATCATATACTCATGTAGCCAGTCAACAGTTTTTGCGAAATTGCGGCAACATATGATTATCCTTCTAAGAGTCATTATGAGAAAAACAAATCTAAGCCTACTGATATAGAATGCTGGTTCCATCTTAGAGTGACCAGTAATATTACATGAAGTATGCAAAGGAAAAATTTTAGGAGGAAAACAAATCTAAGCCTACTGAAGTATACAGAGGAAAAATATAGTATGCTTGTTCCATCTTATAGTGACCAGTAATACTACAAGAAGTATGCAAAGGAAAAATTTTAGGGAAAAATTTTAGGAGGAAAACAAATCTAAGCCTACTGAAGTATACAGAGGAAAAATATAGTATGCTTGTTCCATCTTATAGTGACCAGTAATACTACAAGAAGTATGCAAAGGAAAAATTTTAGGAGCAAAAATAGTCTGCTTACTCACACAGAAGTCTTCTACCACTGATACACAACGAGGACCTTGGTTTCAGAAATTCCTCATCTATACTGCCAATATATTTAGAGGGTCCCTGGGTTCAGGAATTCTTCATCTATATTGTTAATACTTTATTTAGAATTCTAATTAGGGTAGATTTCTATATTTTTATTTATTTTTAATTAATAATATTAGTATTAGTACTAAATGTGTCAATGAGGATCCTAAATGCATCCAGATACGTAGTTGATTTGTTTAAAAGTTTACATATTATTTTCTTTAGGGCTTTTGTAAAAAGAATTTCCTTCTAGTAATTCAAATATTGTTGGTTTTATCAAATTATTGAGAAATTTCTCTTATTTTTATGAATCTTTGATTTATTGCTGGGTTTCATTCGTGTAATGATTGTCATTTGAAAGGTGTTCATGAAACCCCTTCTACTTTTATGCTTTTGCTACCGCATCAACCACGCATGTAAGCCTTGATTAACACAGCTTCTCTTGATAAAGTTTCGAGTGGAAGAAGGAAAAGTCTTATAATATTTATTAGTACCACGCCCCACCATCTTCCCTCCCCACCACATACACAAAAAATTTCATGTGGAAGAAGGAAAATTCTTGCGATATTTATGCGTACCATGCCCCACCATCCCTCTCCACCACACAAGCAAAAAAGAGATCCTTGTAGGTAGCGTGTACGCAAAAGAAGAGAATCTTGATGGCAATGTGTTATAGTTGTTAGATCATACGAAAGTTGCATAAATTTGAATTCGGATTTTTTTCCAAACATATTACTACAAACATACATACAAACATATATATATATATATATAGTCAATCATTTATTTATTTATTTATATTTATAGTTATATGGTTTTGTTTTTCCAATCGGCATGGATATTCGTTACACAATCCCAATTATTATATGTTTTGCATTTAAGCACTCTTTCAAATATTCAACAGGTAACAATTAGCCAAACCATACTTCATATAAATAAATATATATATATATATATATATATATATATATATATATCACAGGTCTCATAAGCTGGAATTTGTCCAATCCAACCGATTGGTCTAGTTCTTTCCTCTTTTGGTGTAAAATCGTCCAAATCGGCTGTAAATTTAAATTTATCACGTCATATAACTAAATTTGTATAAAATTTAAAATTATATCAAAACTCTACGAACTTACACCAAATATACTAATTTCTGAGATTGATTAACTCAATATCCGTCGACAGTTCTCGTGAAATCTGAGCCCGCTGATATAGCATGCATGTTCCACCTTAGAGTGACCAATAATTACATAAAGTATGCAAAGGAAAATTTTATAGCAAACACGGTATTCTACCACACACGTCAAAGTCTTCTACCGCACTTGCCAAATTCTTGATTAACACAGCATCTTGTCAGGATAAGGTTTCACGCCCACCATCCCTCCCCACCACACACTCAAAAATCAAAGAGAGTTCCTTATAATAAAAATAGTGAGTCCTAACCTCTGTTTTCAAACTCGGACCGGATCGGTCGGTCGAACCGAAAACCGGTCAGATAGCCGGTCCGAGTCATATTAAAAAATCGAAAATTTAAAATCCGGTTAAAACCGGTCAAAAATCGGGTTTGACCTGAAAAAAATCGATTTTTCCGGTTCAACAGTAATTTTTAAAAAAAAAAATTCAAACTTTTTAATATTATGTTTTGACCCCCTAAATTGTTAAAACTTGTTGATATACCTCAAATATTTAATACTTTATAAATATTGTCCTAAAATTTGATGTTATTATTCAATTAAATTCATAATTTGAATTCTAAACTTGTAAATATTTATTAAATAATATAAATTGCTACTTGATTGTTCTAATTTCTTTGTATTTTCTTGTTAAATATATTTGAAACATCAAATATATATGAATATACCTTTATTAATATCAATATATTATTAGATATTATATATATAATATTTTAATTTTTAAATAATTTTTATTTATGATGTCATCCGATTCGACCCCTATCGACCCCCGGTCGAACTCATTGACCCCTGACCCCTGACCTCGGCCGAGTCACTATCTGGTCCGGTTCTGAAAACATAGGTCCTAACCTACCGCTACTAGGACTACTATGTCCGTTACATTGACTTTGGACCAGCTCACTGCAAAAAGTCTTGCATGTTCGAGTTCTTTCATTTTGGTTGAAATCATTCATCTTCCTCGGAGTGTTCTTCTTTTTCTTGAACTTAATTTTGAGTGAGTAGGTGCAAGATATACTGGGAATTTTTTTGCATATTCACTAGATCACCAGCTATTGCCAGGGATTTCATTTTCTCTCAAGTGAGTGCTGAATTTCGTTTTTTTTTTTTTAAGTTTAAAGTTTTTCTTTTTAAACGTGGCTTCACCATATAAATGAAATTTCTGCAGATTCAACAGATCACTTGTTGCCATAGCGTTCATTCTCTCCAAAGTAAGTGCTGAATTTCTTTTTCTTTTCTTTTTTCCACACATTATTTTGTGGTTGAAATGTACACGGCTTCCATGTGTTCTTGACACTTCATACTCGCATATCATCGCTTCACTTATGCCTGGGACGTAATAGGAGGAAATTTCAGCTTTTTTATTTGACTCAGCATTAGATAAATTAAATTTTGATTTGAATACATACAGTGCTAAAAGTACTGAAGTTTTTTTTTTTTTTTAAAAGAGGATTTAATAGTGGTGTCTCACTTAATCCCATGATGATTTGAACCCGTGACCTATCGATTTTAGGTGAAGCAATTATGTGACTGAATTTCATGTGATATGATATGATGAGTAACTATGATATTAATATGGGCCAATTATACTTTACCCTCACGTGATTTAGTGTTTTTCTACATAACCCCTCTATGATTTAAAAACTATACATAACGCTGTCATGATTTGAATTAAAATGTCAAAATAACCGAAATAGTCATTCGTAACTTTTAAAAATATCGAAATTACCTTATAAATACATGACACACTAACCCCATATAGTTTTTATGTTTTACCATATAATCCCTTTATTATTTAATATTTTACCGTATAACAATCTTATGATTTTTAAAATATACACATAACCCCCTTGGTTAATAAATAATTTTTAACTTTACATAAGGGTATTTTTGATATTTTATGTGATTCCATTACAATGATCATTTCCGTCACTTTGACACTTTAATTCAAATTATGAGAGGGTTATATATAACTTTTTAAACCATAGGAGGGTTATGTAAAAAAAAACTAAATTACAGGAGGGTAAAGTATAATTTGCCCTATTAATATTTGTCTTCACTTCACAAGATTTTTCGTACTTGTAGGTTATTATTATTTCTCGGTGCATGTAGAAAACCAAAAAAAGAAAAAATGATTTAGATGGTTTACAGGCTCAAGTTATCTCACACAGGAAAAGGAGTAAAATTGTTATTCTTATTATACAACTTTTTAAATTTGGAGAAGTTGCCAAATTAAAAAAAAGAAGCATTAAAGCATCAGCACTCACATACATTGGCAATTAAAACAATTGTCTCTAAATCCTTAAATGCATTTAGTTATACATTCTTAAACAATAGCCATGGATCATTTTCTTCTGATTTTTCTATTGTTTATCTGACTGCTAATCTAATTGATATTTCTCATTTTGTTCATTTTTAGTGCTGGCCATATTCGCATTTGATTGAAACTACAGTAGTATAGATTGATTTTCTTTCATCTATTTTTTTGCCTTTCACGTTTTGTGGTAAAAAATATTGTTGCGGTAAAAAAGGTTGTGGCAAATTACATAGCCATCAGGCCTCAGCTGAATGCGTCTCTAATGCTTTAATCTTTGATATGGGGACCCCAACAGCTTATGCCTGTTGTATCGATGCGAACTTCCCTTGACAAAGACTCAAGAGGAAGAGGGTAAAGTCTTGCAATATTTTAGCACCACCCTGCCACACGCAAAAAAGAAAAAAGGGAAAAAAAAACAGAGAGATAGAGTCCTGATGGCAAACTGTGAATATTGTTAGATAATAAGAAAGTTGTTGATCTTGAATATCAATGGCTACAATAGGCAGAAATCTCATTTCTGAGTGAAAAGCAGGTACCATGAGGAACATCTCCTCCAGCAGCAGCACTAGTTGCTTCGATGTTGCTCGTAATCATCTGGACTACTTAGACTCTAGGTACAAAGGTCTGTTCAAATCTCATATCTGGGAGCTGAACATGGGGATAAGTCTATTGGAAACCTTTGATCTGTATATTAGAAATTTTAGGAGGAAGAGAAGCAAAGAGTGTATGTGTTTGGAATATGATAAGGAGGACAGGGGTGATGCTGAGTCTGACAGTTTGAGGCTCAGCAGTATCTCTTTGAGGATTCAAGAGCTGGTTAGTGGAATAACGCATGAACCTAACTTTGATCGTGTTAGACGTATATCGCCTGATGACTTCAAATGCCAGCTCGACAGATTCGAGGGCAATATTCGGTTGATTTTTGATTCAGATATCAAGGAATTAAACATCGTTAGTTTATTGCATTACTACTTGCTGGGAGATTCACAACTGGTTATGGATATCATCGATTCCATTTTAGAGAATCTGAGGCGTCTTTGCACCAGAAATTACAGGGATGATGCAGCTCTGCAAAGTGTAATGGGAACCCTTCAAGAGAAGCTAATGTTCTTGAAGAGTTTCATTTGCTTTGCAACACTACAAGGTGTTAAGGGTCAGCAATTAGTAGATCTGTTAGTTCACATTGAAGTTGTGGCCATTAATGCTGCAAGCCTGATCTCTACATCTTGGTTTCAGAGAAATGATGAACGGGTGTGCAATGAGATGGAATCTGAAATTTCTCAACTGATACAAAAGAAGATTGATCCCGTTGATCTCCAAGTCCGAGAAACTTATATCCACGTCTTGACAGCTTCCAAGTTGTCACCATCATCACACACTTTAGCCCTGGAGAAGAATAAGCACCTAGTGGCCGAATTTATTGATCATCTTTTACATATTATTATGGAGCTAACAGAATCTTACACCAGTTTCTTGCTTCCGGTGAAGGATCAATTACTAAAACTCTATGAGGGAGCAAGATTCCTGAGTGTCCTTCTCAGCCAGCAGCACGAGAAGTTCGATGAGCTAAATGATGAAATGAAGGATCTTATTGGATTTGTGGTCTGTGATGCTGGAATTGTGATTTTCTCCCTTTATAAGAGTGAAATGACAGAAAGCTTGCCCAAGGAAATAGATCTTGTGGCTTCTCATTCGCTCGAACTGCTCAAGCTCATTATTCCAGAAATTGAACAGATTTGTCCACTACAACCACCATCATCATCAATTAGTTTCCCTAGGACTAATGAGCTGGGCTCTATTGAAGAAACTCTCAAGGAACTGGAAAATTCTACAGCTAATTCAATTGCTTTCCCAAATAATCAAATCCACACAGTTCGTGAAGATCTTGATTTCTTAAGACCTTTCCTAGGCAAGATTGCAGAGCAGTGAAAGCGGAATGAAAAACTCCAAGCTCTGTGGAGTCGTATTATTGAGCTGGCATACAGGGCAGAGATAATCATTGACTCTACACTACCTGGTGGAAAACATCAACATTGTTTGGATGTTATTGCTGGAGATGTCAAGCTTATGAAGATTGAGGCCAAAAAGATTTATGATAGCATACGATTTGACTATGAAACCCAGAGTATTGTTAAGACTACCATTCCCATGCCATCACAAGTTACTGCTCCAATATCTAATGAAGCTGTGGTGGGTCTCAATGACGAGGGGGAAATTATAATTGATGGACTTGTAAGGGGACCAAGCCGGTTGGATATTGTTGCCATTGTGGGTATGCCTGGTCTTGGTAAGACAACATTAGCCAATAAAGTTTATGGTGATCCTTTGGTAAAGTCCCACTTTCACATTCGTTCTTGGTGTTGTTTTTCTCGAGCATATACCAAGCATAGTTTGTTAGTTCAAATGTTGTGTAATATTGATCATGGGAACTCAGCTGGATATATTCGGAAAGATGAAGATTATATGGCTGACAGGCTACGCAAATTGTTGAAGGGAAATAGGTATCTCATAGTTTTGGATGATGTTTGGGACATTCTGGGGTGGGATTTATTGAAACTCTCACTGCCAGATGATTGCAATGGAAGCAGGATTCTCTTAACCAGCAGATTTCAGGAATTGCCATTGCAAATTAAACTTGATAGCGAGCCTCACCATCTTCGCCCGCTTACAGATAATGAGAGCTGCGAATTGCTGCAGAAAAAGCTATTTTCCAAAGAAGATTGTCCTCCAATATTAAGTAATGTTTTACTGGACGCAGCAAAATACTGTAAAGGCCTGCCTCTCACAGTTGTCCTTGTTGCCGGAATTCTTGCTACTACCGAGCAAGATTGCTGGGAAGAAGTTGTAATACATTTAACTTCTAGCATTTTTGTTGACAATGAATATTGCATGAAGACTATTGAGCTAAGTTTCAATAATTTACCGGATTATTTGAAGCCATGCCTTCTTTACTTCGGTGCATTTCAAGAAGACCAAGAAATTCCTATCCGAAGGTTGTTATGGATTTGGATCTCGGAAGGATTCGTGCAAAAGACTGAAGGAAAGAGTTTAGAGGATGTGGCAGATGAATATTTGAGGTACTTGAGGTACTTGAGGTACTTGAGAATTGGACGTTTTGTTGGGGATATCCCATCTGCAATAGCCAACCTCTCAAGGTTAGAAACTTTTGTAGTAGAAGCACGCCGTGGAAATTATCTGTTGCCAAACACTATCTGGAGCATTGAAACATTGAGGTATCTTGTCACATCATTGTCCGACTGTGGTTTCATATTTCCCATGGACAATCTTGAAGGCTCCCCTGATTTAAAACATTTAGACACTTTAAGCCTTGCAATCCATCGCTCTTCTCAAAATGCACAAAAGATACTATCAAAGTTACAGAGCACCCGCAGGCTAACAATAACATATGGAATCCAAAGGATGACATACGAAAGTTACCAAGCACTCAGATCTGGTGGAAATCGCAAGGAGATTCTCGTGCTGAACTACATGAGTCGACTAGAATCACTTAAGATAAGCAGGATTAGCGGAGATGAGTTTGAATTCTCATTGAATTTGAATTTGAAAAAGTTGACTCTCTCGTATAATTATTGGCCGTGGGGAAAAATTTCAGCAATTGGAAAAAATCTGCCCAACCTTGTAGTGCTCAAATTATGCCATCGTTCCGTTCGGGAGGAAGAATGGGAGATGGAAGAAGGGGAATTCTGTAACCTCCGATTTTTGAAACTGTCAGGGTTGTACATTCGTAGGTGGACTGCCTCTTCTGATAATTTTTCCTGTCTTGAGAAATTGGTTTTGGAGTTTTGTGAGGAGCTGGAAGAGGTCCCTCCTTGTTTAGGGGAAAGCCTCACTCTTAAAACGATTGAGGTGAAATGGTGTAGTGAGTCTGCTGTAAATTCTGTGGAGCGAATTCTGGAAGAACAGAGAGAATGGGGAAACAAGGACTTAAAGAGCGTTATTATTAGATCTACTCAGAAAAGGAGTCAAAGAAGAGAAGAATTCCACTCATGAGGTTAGATCCACTCCCATAGGACTAATTGTATATGTTGGATCAGTTGAATGATATAATCATTCATATTTCACAAACCAACTTCTGGAGGTTTTCAATTCTTTGGTTTGAATGGTCATGTGTTTATGAAATCAAAACTATCTAATTTCTAAAATCCTCTTCAATCTGGCTACAGATTGGTATGATCCTCAAAACCAGCTGACCACAAGTAATGCAGAGTAGGTTTCTTTTCTTGAAGTAAATAGCTGAATGACCCGAGACTTTCTTTATTCCTTTTTTTTTAGGGTAAATTCCACTTTACCCCCTTGTGGTTTAGCGTTTTTTCACATAACCCCCTAGTGGTTTCAAAAGCTATACATAACCCCCTTATGGTTTGGATTAAAGTGTCAAAGTAACGGAAATTATTATTCGTAACGGTGTCATCTAAAATGTCAAAATTACCCTTATGTAAAGTTAAAAATTATTTATTAACCAAGGGGGGTTATGTGTATATTTTGAAAATCATAAGGGGGTAATATGGTAAAATACTAAACCATAAGGGGGTTATATGGTAAAATATAAAAAGTATACGGGGTTAATGTGTCATGTATTTATAAGGGTGATTTTGACATTTTTAGAAGTTCCGTTACGAGTGACTATTTCCGTCACTTTGACACTTTAATCCAAATCATGAGGGGGTTATGTATAGCTTTTGAAACCATAGGGGGGTTATGTAAAAAAGGGTAAACCACAAGGGGGTAAAATGTAATTTGCCCTTTTTTTTTAATGCAAAGAATGCTGTTTGCTTTTGCAACCTTGTTGGGTAGAATATGTGTATATAGTTAATGACAGCTTGGCAAACATGAGAATCTGGTTCTAACAGGTACTATTTTCTGTGTACTTAATCTTTAATAATAATTTGCTTGAAGATATTTTTCATGGATTGTTGTTTTCCCATCTCACTGATTAACCGAAAAGATGCTGAAAGTTCCTGGGGTTGGAGGAATTTCAAGCTAGATGAAAGGATGTTGTACCAGAAAATTTTAAGTATATAGACTGTTACTATGTTCTTCATCCGACTTAGCATGCATTCTGACGTCCCATTTGCAATTAGTTGATAAGCTGCATCTTCAACAGGTGGCTCAAATCTATCAATATGATTCTAATTTAGAATCAGTTTCTTTGGCTTGGGCACATCTGTTGAAATCATGTAAGCAGCATTTTGATTTAATCACTGCACTTTAATTTAAGCACCTCTGTTGTGATTTATCCTAGGAGCGATTCTGTTGCATTTTTGAAAGAATAAGCAGTATCAACACTTCAAATTTTTCCAGGTCCAATATTTGTTGGTTGCTGATCAAAGTGGGAAGAGAAGATCTTTCAAGAAGGGAAAAAAATACAATGAAATAGATGGACGAGAAAAATATCCCAACTTCTGGCTCGTAGATCAACTGGCAGCTAGAGCAAAATGGAAATGAGCAAAAAGCAGGAATACTACCAACTGGATGAATATCTTGATGAAGTATCCATTAATATATACTTGTTGGAATGGGACGGGTGAGCTCAGGAAAGTGGTCTCTACCTCTCAGCAAATGGCTATGACAAATGATGCCTGAAAGTGAAACTAACGTTTAATGATGCCATGATGCCTCTACCATGATTCTGCTTTGGTGCGTTGATAAGTTTGTTGTACAAGTCGTTTTCTAACACTTCAGAAGGCGAACTACATCATTGATTATAAGTTGCCGGTACTAGTTGTGCATTATCCACGTAACTTCTGCTCTTCTAGGACTGGCTATGAAAGATGTTTGTGCAGCATCTACTTGTTCACTCTCTCTCATCTTTTGCCGGTTTTTTTTGTTTGTTTGTGGGGGGGGGTGGGTCGGTAATGGGCAGTGGAAAGGAAAGTTATCTGGAAGATAGCCTGATAGTCATTGTCTATATAAGAAGTTGATGCTCAATGCTGTCAAAATTTCTGTCTTGTGCCATTTGATATAGATCTGAAATGGTCAAGGGCTGTAAATATAGTTTGATGCTAAACTGGCACAGCCAAGGTGGTTTGTTCGTGTCTAATTCTTATGCTTTGTTGCGAAAATTGTAATGAAAGCCATCTGAAAATTGTACGAATCATTTTGGAAATTATTCCTTTGGCTAGAGCTTCATTATTATTAATTTAATTTTACTTAATTTTTGTATGTGTTTAAATTAATCAGTTGGTTTAATCTCCAAAATCTCCCCTTTCTATTCATTGCTTTGGAAGAAATAAATCATCCCAATCTCTGTCAATACGATCCTATTCATCACTGTGCTCTAATTTTATTTATTATGAAATAGGTATTTTGTTTGATTGGCTCAAAAATGTCAATTATATTGCACTCTATCTTCTTGCAAACGTGACATGTGAATGTACAAAACAATGGGACGCTAATTACATGCTAGCTAGCAACAACCAACAACTGTTATACTTCTCTAGCAATAAAAAACTGACTACATACATATAGGAGTTGGTTACTTGACTATTAAAACCGTTAAATATATAGAAGTTGACATTTGACAAAATAAAAAAACTATTAAAACCGTTAATATTCAAAAAAAAAAAAAATTCTGAGCCAAAGGACAAATTAGTGGGCCAAAAATTTGACCACCTCTTCATTTAATTACACACACAAATGTCATGTTTAATTACATTATACACGCACAAATGTCATGTGCTATTCTTGTGTTATACACACAAAAATATTATACGGAAAAACTGTTAACAATTTCCCAAATGTCATGTTTATATACAGACTGTCTGTTATGCAAAATTAGGCTGTGTACAAGTGATTTATGCATTTGCTTTCCTTCATCCTTTGCTTTTCTGTATCCCACTAATTGAACATGCAATTTTGCTTCCTTTAATTTCTCCAAGTTAGTTTTAGCCTCTTTCCTTGTCTTTTTTCAGTTTGTTTGTTATCTAAAAATGAGTTGGTGACAATGAATGTGATGTTCTTTGCAAAAAAAACAAGAGTTTACAACATCTAAGTTATGTATTTTAGGTATGGACTTACTTTGGACTTGAACTAGTTTTAATTAGATCTGATTGTCATCAGACATACACTGATGTATTGGGCTATAGTGATTCATCTGGATGAAAGATATAAAGGAGCATCAATATTTATCGTTATTTGTATTGTTTTTTTAGACCTGTTATATATATTGATTTCAGATTTATACGTATCTGTGTCATATTTGTTTGATGTATTTTCTGCCATTAGTGCAGAAAGTATGAACATACTCAACATGAATTTAATCCCTGTGCAAGATGGCAAATGGATAAAGTGAAATGGCTTGCAGCTTGAACTTGTAACTGATAGAGGGTTCTGGATTAGGATGATTGCACTCACAACAAACGGACATCTTCAATTGTAATTAAATTTGAATAAGAAATTGGAGAAATGAGCTTTTAGTTAAGAACAGAGAATGGCAACCAGAAGAGGTAAATGTAGTGCTACACAAGTTCGAAATTGGTGCATGAAGACATGCAAGAAGGCATTTTCATGCCAGTGACCAATAG
Organism: Coffea arabica; assembly: GCF_036785885.1. Classification (NCBI taxonomy): domain Eukaryota; kingdom Viridiplantae; phylum Streptophyta; class Magnoliopsida; order Gentianales; family Rubiaceae; genus Coffea; species Coffea arabica. The sequence goes on along the minus strand of NC_092330.1, from coordinate 2,675,339 downwards.
ACTCACATCTAACGAAACTAGCTGCACCATTTGCAGTAGCTACGTCTCTAAAGTATCCGGCTCCAAGATCATAGAGCACAAGCGTTTCTGTTCCATCAATCTGCAAAAGCAGTTACCTGCTTTGGTTTGAGCATATATATGATCGGTCTTCAACACCAAATGTCGGGAATTTCAAATGAGATTTTAACTTAGTCCAAGTTCTGTCCACTTCATATTAATTCATCCATGATCCATAAATTGACATGATATCTTTCACTTGAAATATAACAATAAAGTAAAGAAAGGCAACAATTTAAGATGCTCAATTTTGCTGAAAATTACCTTCCCCATAAGTGGGCCAAGTTCTCGAATTCTTCACTGGAAATATCAAAGGCAATGATACAGTTGAAAGTTGAAACCATCATCTACCTCTGCAAGCCAATGTGATGCACCATTAGCAAGAGCACAAGCTGTTGGAAAATGGTAAAACTTGTGCAGCTTAAATTGAAAACCAGAAATTGTCTTCCATGAATGCAGCTTGAATACTTTTGCATTTTCTTAAAGCTATACCAAATTAAACGTTTTCACTAGCTATAGTTGAAGTTTCAAGCTTCAAGGATGGATATATTGTACAATGTAGGATTAATATCAGTATTCATTCCCTTGAGTCTCATGTCACATTGTCTCGTTTGGATGGATCATAGGACTAGGATCAGTGTTCATTCCCTTAAGTATCAGGATCATATATTTTTTGGTTGTTTATCAATTATAAGTGTAAATAATTACTTGTCTTCCATTTTGTGCATTATTAAATTTCTGAGAGGTTTGATGGGCTTCCATGCTTTTCTCTTGGGAAACATGGAGAAGCTGCTGAATCGTAAACCTGAGTCAGTGGCACCAATGACGCATTACATCAATCAGATTTTTTTAGAACTAAGAACTTTTAAGATCTTTGCTTGTGGCTGAGCATTCAAAATTGAAGGACGATGGTGAAGCTGTTATAGATATCGCATATAAGGTGGAATATACAATCGACTGCATTGAGGTTGGGAGAGCTTCTAATTGGCGATATTTCTTATGTTTTTATTACCTCCTAGAAGAAGATATTAGACTTGTTAAGATCCAGGCCACCAAAATTGGTGAGGAGTAGACCAGTTCAGACTGCTGCCAACGCTTCAAGCCGTAATCTGCCAAATACGAGCAGGCTATAAGTTGATCAAGGATTGTTTATAATTAAATGACTTACTTGAGGATCTTCGCGACTTGATATTGTTTCCATTGTTGGCATGACAGGGATGGGAAAGACAACTCTCGCTAAGAATTTATACAATCATCCTAGAGTTGCAAATCACTTTCATGCTCATGGTTGCTGCCCAGTCTTCCAAGAATATAAAAAGAGGGAATTGTTGCTTAAAATTTTGAGCAACATTAGAGTGCCTAGTGATAATATTTGTCAAATGGATGATGAGGATTTAGCATTACAGCTATATCAGCAGTTGAAGCGTGGTGCATATCTCATAGTTATGGACATGGTTCACCATAGGGGGTCGCAGTCGCGTCGCGGTCTCGATTGTTCCACATCCATCGCGGCATATCGGTTGAATATCGGGTAATATGCATATTATAAAACATGAAAGTTTCCAAAAATTTTGAAAAAATTACTAAAATGAAAAAATATCAAAAAAGGCACAATTTGAAAAAATATCCGAGTTGACTCGGATATATCGGCCGATATCATGCATCACAGATTCGAATTGGTCAATATCGGCCGACTCAGAGTGAGTCGTCACGGATATGATAATATCCGTGATTTGGGAATCGGTATTGAACTGGTCCCCTCCATTCCAGTTACAACTCGACCGATACGTATCGGTATCAGCCGATATGGCGAACCAAACTTATGGATGATGTCTGGAATATTGCTGTGTTGATGGACTTGGAAGGTTCACTACCAGACGATTGACATGGAAGTAGAATTTTGATTATGAGTCGTCTCCATGACTTGGCTGCAATAGCTGAATTTGATACTGTCCCTCATTCTCTTATACTGTCTCATGAGAAAGTTGGAAACTGTGGCAGATGAGAACATTTCCTGATAGGAATTGTCCTGATGAACTGTTGGGATTTGGAAAGAAAATTGCTGAAAATTGTAAAGGACTACCACTTGCAATTATTGCAATACCTGGTTTCCTCAAAAAAACAGAAAAGCAAGAGAACAAGTGGAAGGAAGTTGCAGACAATTTAAGCTCGCTGGTTGTTGAAAATCCAGTGTTTTGGTGCAAGGAGATATTGCAGTTGAGCTACCATCACCTGCCAGCACACTTAGGAACATGCTTTCTCTATCTGGGTGCATTTCGGGAAGACAGATATTCTGATTAGCAAGTTGACATGGTTATGGGTTGCTGAGTGTTTTGTACAAATGACTGAGTTGAAGTGCTCAGACGATGCTGCAGAGGATTCTTGATGGATCTAGTTGATTGCATCCTAGTATGATTCAAAAAGGAGATCTAATGGAAGGGGCAATACATGCCATGTTCATGATTTGCTTCGTCATTTGTGCCTTTCAAAAGCAAAGGAAGTCCAATGGAATGCCAGTAATGATCACCTTCCCAACCTTCACTATCTGGTACTTAGAGGTTGTAGGGACCTTGAGGAAGTCCCATTACTTTTTAAGAAATATTGAGACAATTGAAGTACACTGGTGTGGACAATCTACTGAAGACTCGGTCAAGAATATTGAGGATGAGGGAATTGAGGGGCTCAAGATATTCATCTATCATTTAAATCCACATGTTTGAGATGATCATTTCAATGTGAAGTTTGGATCTACCTTTGCATTATTATGCACTTGACATTTAAGTCTTCTCCATGCTGCAACAATTATTTTAATCATATTGCTGTAATATCAATGTATTCGAGGATAAATGGCCAGTTGAACAAGTTTAGCACTTGGACCTTACAAGATGGTGAATTTTGAAATGCTTTTAGAACTTGGATTCACATTTTCTCTTATTATGTTTTGGAGCATACATCCTATGTTTTAGTTATTTTTCTTGAATTGGCATTTGTGCTCCTACGCTGCTTCACTGTTTTGCTCAGCCAATTATGTTCTTCACTCAAATAGCTCAATGCCATGTCCAAAGCGGTGCTCTTTTCCAAGTTCCCTTAAAATTTGCTATGGGCCAAAATCTGAAATGCTTTCAGAGTTGGTAAGGTGGAAGACTGGTAGACAGGCTACCTAGGCGCATTTGGTCTTGGTCATTATTGGCAATTAATCACTGTATTAAAATTTATACATGCGATGTGCATGTCTCAATTGATGACTCAAAGACATGAGCAATGGCTGGATTTTATCATGATGCATGTTACCACACTCATGGGCACATTAGCATGGATATGTTTGTTCTGTGTATGGAGTTTACAAATTTATTGAGTTCAGTGTGACATTTTCTTTATTCAGTTTTGTCGACTAGCAAATTTGTAGACTGTTTACAGTTTTCTAGCCTTTTTTTGTGGTATTCATATGAATGAAATGGTGACCAAGTTTCTCTGCTTGAGTTTGCGTCGAATGAGTCTCCCTAACAGATTTTCATTCTTATTTTGGTTCATTGATATGCTTTTTTTTTTTTTGTTTACATCATCAGAGTACATGTCTCTTTACTACTACATTTTTCATTTAATTGTCCACTTCACCTAATATCTCTTGCTTAAATGGTGTTCTATGCATCTGTGTCTGGCTAGAGGACTTCTATGGAGCATTGCAGTGTGCTTTCTCTCATTTGCTAAAGAAGGTAGAAGAATACTACCCTAAAGAGCATGTTTTGACAGGGCAATACAAGTTTGTTCGCAATGCCCTTTTCACAGATCCAGACGATCAAAATGGCCGGTTTTTATCATCTTTGGCTTCTGGATCAGACAGTTGAACTTGTTCATTTACTAGTTCTTTTGTGGCCACCCATTGTGGCCACCCATTTGTGACTAGTTCTTTTGTGCTTTGTCACCAAGTTTATCATAAAAAATCTTGAAGACTTCCATTTATTCTTTATTTTACTGAAGTGGTTGGAGGTATTGATAATACATCTATAAGTGTAGAATGAGAATGCAATGCTGATAGCAATCTTATCTGGAGACCCATTTCAGCAAACAAATCAAGGTGGGCCGATACATATGTTTAACATACCTAAGTTTTCCCTCCGATCAAATGCATCCTTCCAAACATTTTGATGCAATGGTTAGCATTTCCAAGTCTGAAGGAGACATTTCTTCAGCTGGCCTTTGCTCTAGTTATCCTTCTCCTATTGCATTCCCAGTTTGTGAGCCACCAAGTAACACAGAACTTGCGGAAGGGCCAGACATAGAGAGGATTTATTGGTTCAAGATAAATTTCTCTGTGCATGGATTGCACTTTAAGGATTTGGGCTTGATCAACTCATTTAATCAGCTAAGAATCACTAAGGAGAACAAACCAAAAACAAGTGAAATTAATGCCAAGATTATAGCCGATGAGATTGCTTATTGTCATGAACTGTTGTCAGAAACGGCCTGGTATGCTTGATATGCTTATGAATTACTAACTTTAAGTTATTTTTCAGATATTTGCTCACAAAAAGTTTAAGTTGTTTTTACATAAGCTATTTCTAGCAATGAAGTGGCTTGATTTTGAAAAAGTGAGATGATTACTAGTTCTCTGAAATAGTCAGGTTTCATTTATTTATCAGTTTTGGAGTTGCATACTGTGAGATGGCATACAATTTCTGTTTCTACAACATAACATAGCATGAATCTCCATTCTGAATCAATTTAGTGCGGGATACATGAGAATATCTCTGATCTATTGTTTTCAGTGACGCATATTTATTGAGCACAATATTTCTTGAATTTATGTTCTACCTTACTTTTACAGCACTAAGAAAATTTCCGCCTTTGTTTTCAATGACGGAATTACCATATATCGTGTCAGATAATTCTAGGTTACAGCCAAAAGATTTACATCTAAAGCTTTCGCTACCTTTTCTTAGTTCTTCCGCTTCGTCCACCACCGCTCGCATGGATGGAACAGTAGGGATTCATTCAGAAGAAAAGATTCTCTCTGAATTGTTGATTAATCGTCAGAGATTTCTTTGAGATTATTTGTAAAAGAACTGATTGAGTCCGGTATGTAGTCAAGGCAGGAACGCCAGAAGAATCATCTCTAAAAAAATGAGAAGCTATTGTTTACTAGACATAGTAAACAATAAAAAAGAGCGCAACGGATCTTCTGTCCCATACTCTGTGTCATTCTCTGTCCCACTTTTTATTATATTGCTATTTCTCTTTCATAAACATCATGTTTTAATTCCTTTTTGCTTCCTTAAGATCCAATAACTATTAATTAAGTAAAAAATAAATACAACAGCTTCAAAAAAGTAATATATAATACAAAATTTAAAAATATAGCAGAAAATTCATAAAAAATTTAAATTTTTATGCATTTTGATTTTTTGAGTTTGTTAAATTTTGTGTATTACTCAATTAATAGTTATTGGATCTTAAGGAAGCAAAAAGGAATTAAAACATGATGTTTATGAAAAAGAAATAGTAATATAATAAAAAGTGGGACAGAGAGTGGCACAGGATGTGGGACAGAAGATCCGTTGCAAAGGACGTGGCACAGGATGTGGGATAGAAGAGTGTCTATTTTTATAGCATAGGAGGATGATGTGGTTCGACCACAAAGCAGCAGAAGGACAACCAGTAATTTTCCCAATTATACAAATTTAGTTGCTATTCATTTACGTGTTGCAATGATCTCATAAGCTGTTGATATAACCAAGTTGTACAGCTCTGTCTTCATATCCTTTAAAGGTTAATCCTTCCTTGCAACATATTTCAGTTACACCTCTTCTGCTACATGTCAGCTATGAAGCTTCTTTTTTCCTTAAATCTCGACTCCTGCGAACCACAAACAACACAATGTACCAAAACAAGAAAACCATGCAACGAATTCCCACGGCCTGCACACGCACATAATATTCTTGCATGCCATCAATATTAAAGCCTAACTCTTCTTTATTCCATTTCACCTGCTTCAGATTTTCGTACACTTCCCATCCTCATTCCTACGAGTCTTAACCCCTCTCCTCATTTGCTTTGCTCATTTCTCTTGCTTTTTCTTCTGTCTTTCTTTCCATGGTTGATGTTGGCTGTTTTTCAGATGATGATCAGTTACAAAATATCATCTAAGAAGGATGAAATATTTCCTTTGAATGAAGTGACCCTCTTTTTTGAGTTAGAGGTAAATAGAGAGAGAGAACCCACGAAAGAGTCATGGAGGTTGCAACGAATTTTACAGTTGATACTTCTTTGGTGTAAAATAAGAAGCACTCGTGTGGCCCTTGTGGGTGGAAACCACACTGCTGCCAGATTTTGCTCCCGCTAAAGTCCTGTTTTCTTGTCCCCTTCGGCTTTGATCTTCTCTCTTACAAACAAGCATCGATTTCTTGAAGTTTCCCAATCTTGGGTTTTCCCCTGAATAAAAATTTGCCCCAGGGAAGATTTAGGCTTTTTTTTTTTTGGTGAAAAGTTGCAGAAGTCAAAAAGAGCTTCCATTTCCCCTTTTAAAAATGGATACGGCTCAGGGGAATGGAGCCAACAATGGAATGAAGGTGAAGGTATCGAATAATGTTGGTACCCTTTTGATCGTCAAGGCATCAGATTCGAGGGTTTTGCAGATCATGTCAAAATCATTGCTTTTGGCGATTGTTTTGCTGACGTTACCCTACATTGGTTCTATTGTAGTAGGTCCTTCAAATGCTATTTATGGTTCCGATATGGACTTCAATCTTGCTAGTTTCAAGAGTTTGGCCATCCTTTTTCATGATTTGGTTGATGAAGGCCTTTTGAGGAGGGGCCACAAAGGCCTAATTCTGGGCTATGGCATTGATGGTCTGGCGAAAGATTTGGAGTTCTTAAAAGACAATGACAACAATTTGGTAATTCAATCAAGTAGCAACTTGGAGGACAAAAATTTAATTCAAGATGAGACATTTGATTTTGTCGTAAGCTTTAGATTCAACAAAATCAAGGCTGTCGATTGCGTTCTCAAGAAAGGAGGCATTGTGATCACACAATTGTGCAGCAATCCTTCAACTATGCTGAAAAAACAACCAAATTATCGAGTTGTGTATTTACGCTCATTTGAGAAAACAATCGTGGCAATGAGGAAAGTAGGATTAAGCAATGTGTTAGCTAATTCCACAAGAAAGCCAACAGGTTGTGGCATTATACAAGAGGAAAGGAAAGCTGCGCTGAATGGCATAGAAGATGCTTTGCTTGAGCCACCAAGACGGACTCTGCTGAAATCCAACAATGGAATGAGGAAGATCAGATTCCTTCCAGATTTGTTAGAAGATTCTCTTGCAACATATGAACGTAGAATTTTCATTTCTGACGAGAAAAATGGTGTTCAGGAATGGTTTAAGAAGAACTATCCGACCAGGAAGCAACATTTTGAGATGTATACATTGGAGGTAAGATCTTTCCGTTCAGATAAATCCTCTAGAAGAAGCATGATAGCTTCTCAGGTGACTGGACTACCAGATTGGTTGCGGAATAATGTGAAGGAAGAAGACTTTGTTGTGATGAAGGCGGAAGCACAACTAGTCGAGGAGCTGATGAAGGAGAAGACAATGTGCTTGGTGGATGAGTTGTTTCTTGAGTGCAAGAACCAGTGGCAAGATGATGAAGCTGAACAAAGAAAAAGCAAGATGACTTATTGGCAATGTTTAGCACTATATGGAAGCTTGAGAGATCAAGGGGTAGCAGTGCACCAGTGGTGGAGTTGATTTGCCTTGATTGATATTAGGACTTGGGGGTCCAGATTTGTTGAGCATCTTAAATTTTCAAATAATATTCCATGTCCATTATGTAATCCAATTTTGAATTAGCGCTTTTTTTCTTGCAGTTCAATCCTGTATAAATATGTCAATAGGAAGAATGAGAGCACTTGCAGAGAATATCATGCATCACCTAGACTACTACCCTTGCCCTTCATATTTGGATGTCCTTTTTCCTAGGTTTTGCTTTAAGTAATTAATCTAGCTGTTTGATCCGAAAGTTGCCGGTCCCTATTTAATATTTTTTTAATGAATTTTGTAACCTCAGAAACATGATGGATTAATAAAAAGGGACCATATTTTTGGTGGAATTTGGATCAAATGCCAATGTGCCACGGGAGAAATATGTCCAAACACCAAGTCAAAATGATTTTTGGTGAAGGTTTCATGAGCTAGTTCTTGTATAAGTTACTTGAGCCACATGTGGGAATATTTTTTGATGCATGTTCAATTTTTTTCTTTGAATTTTTACTTTTTGGTACAAAAAGATTAAAACATGAGGAAGCTCACCCACTTCAAGACATCATTTACTCTCCAAAAATCTCCTATGATAGATAAATATGCTCGAATTGTTTGTTTGTGATGTTATCTAGATTTGCAAATTAAGTTAAAGCTGACTACAAAATTCAAGATGCAAAAAAAAAAAAAAAAAAATTAAGTGGATTAATCTGATGACTGAAATGGACACATTAAAATGGGTCTCGGGTCTAGTTTTTGGGAAAAAAGTTAAATTGGAAAGTGTCTAAATTGGTGGTGGGGTATGTACTTAGTTGTGTGTTAGTCATGAATTGTTCGTTAGACACTTGTTAAAAGATATCATTTCAAATTGCTGAAAAGTATTTTAAAAATAAATTTGCTGTATGTTGTGTGTCAGCAACTAGTAATTCATTAGGCAATACTTAAAAAAATTGATTTGAATTATTAAAAGTATTCTAAAAATAATTTTCTAAAAAACGAATATAATCCTTTATTTTATGAAAAACAAAATATTTATCTAGGGAAACTCTAACAAGTGTTGATGTTAAAAGAAAAGAGCAATGAATTATAATTTATCTTCCTAAGATGTACCCTAATCCTCAAATATTTATCCCCCCAATTTTTTTTTTGGTGTCACTTAATCCCTTGTAGAACAAAACTATCACTCTATTATGTTGATATTTTCTTGTTTTTTTTTTCAAATTAGTTTTCTTTTTTCAAGTTCTTAGTTCTAAGCAAATAGAAATATCATTTATTTATTATTTTCCTTTTCTAAAATTTGTACTAGTCAAATAATAGAAATTTAATTGAATTTATGCTCTACCTTTTTTTTTTATTTTTACATATAGCAATTTGTTTCTCTTTTGTTTGTTATAATCCATCCTTTCAAAAATGTTAAGATGTCCTTTCTCTAATTTACAAACATAGAGAAACTATATATATATATATATAGTAAAAAATTATATATATATAATAAAAAATATTATATATATAAATGATTATTATAAAAGAACTTTTTGTGAAAATATGATTATTGCACAACACACACCAATGCACACACACACATACAGATATACAGATATATATATATATATATATGCATGCATGCATGTATGTATATATTTCTTGTAATTAGACAATTAACACTAAATTGCATTCTAATTAATTTCATCCATTTTTCTATCCAAGAAATTAAAGGAAAAAAGTTAAGTTTTATATTATATCCTTATAATTAGACAATTTGAAATAAATTGAATACTTTTCACAATCACTTTCACATGCAATTATTTGGAAATCTTTTCATTGTTTTCCTCTAATGAATTTTTGCTTATTAGATTCTTTTGAAAGTTGAACCACGGATTCACGTTAATTGACAAATAAAAAAAATTAGCATAATAAAAAAAGACTGGATAGTTTTGTCTCTTAGGAGTTAAATGACACAAAAATATTATGGGGTAATGTGAGAACAAAAGCATACCTTGGGAAATCAACTGTAATTAACCCAAAATAATAATTCGAAAAGTCCAATTTAGTAACAAAAACTAAGGATGGCACCGCCGGGGTAAAAGCAGGGCGGGACGAGGGCGGAAACGGGGGCAAAATATTTCCCCCTACCTTAAAACGGGGTGGGGGGCTGGGAAACATACACCCGTCCCGTCCCCCGCATACAATAATATATATATATATATATATATATATATATTTATTTATTTATATAATACAATCCTAAATTCTCCAAAGTTGCGCCCTTACTTACAAGTAAAACGCTAGTAAGTGTCAATGGACGGCGCAACAATGTGGAAATTTTTTGGACTATTGTTGATTTGTTTCTAACCCCCCCTCCCAAGACTAAGCGATCTAATTCTAACCTGTTTTGCTCCTAATCTTTTTTATTTCAATCGGTTCTTTTTCTCTGCACTAAATGTAACTTGACTTGTTATACTTTATTTCCATCTTAACAGTTTTTAATCTTATTTAATATTGTTTACAATTGTATTATTGTAAATGAACATTTATGATAAGTTGATTTCTTCTCTCACGAGGACCGTAGGAAAAACGGAGCAGGGGTAGGGGCAAGGGGCAGAGAACGGTGAGAGTTATTTGACAACAGGACGAAGGGCGGGGGAAGGATCCCCGCCCCCAACCCCGCCCCATGCCACCCCTAGCAAAAACCCATTTAGGACCTTTAGGAAAGGAATGAAACTTTGAAAGCGCCCCACTGCCTTGAGCAGGAAAACTAGCCGTTTGCGGGGCCCATTCTCATGCTATTTAAATCACCACTGAGAACTAAATTAGGCATTTTTTCTTACTTTCAAGCTTTGAGAGTGTGAGAGAGGAGAATTTGAGGGCGCCAGCAACAAGGCGAAGAGGAAGAGGAAGAGGAGGAGGAAAAGAAGAAGTGAGGGAGATTTCAGGTGATGTAATCAGATAAGTTTTTCCATCTTCGTTTACTAATTTATTGCTTTTATTCCTCAATTCTTTTGATTTTTCTCCGTTATTCTCTTCCAATTTTGGTTCTCTGTTTCTTGATACGATTCTACTAATTGTTGTTTTTTATTGGTCGATAATCTATACACTGGTTCTTTAGATTATTTGTTGGCTTTGTCGTGTTGCAGCCTAAGTGTTTGAGAAATTTCCTTTGTGAAGGCTTTTGTCTCTATAGTTGCTGATCGATTTATTATTTTTGGTACTTTTTTTTTGTTTTTCTTTTGTTGGTTAATTTTTGGCTGGTATTGTTCAGTTTCTTGTACTTTTGCTATCTGGTTATATGATGATGTGTGTGTTGGGGGGGGGGGAGAATTGATTGAATAATTCATAGTTGTATCAGGTTGCATACATTGAAATTGAGTGCTCTCTGTATTTGTTGTTTGTTTAAGAGCACTTTCTTTAGCTGTTTTTACTGAATATAAGTTCAATAGTGGCACACTTAAAGAACATAGTTGAAATTCTATTGAGGTTGTCAAGGTTTAGGTCATTCGTAATCATGTCAGATACCTATTCGTGTAATTCTTAATTTTGGGCCTTCTAGAGAAGATTTCTGGTCCAACTTCCTAGGTTGAACCTGTCAGCTTTCATTTGCTTCACTCTTGCTTTTCTCTTTTTTGGTTTCTAATGTTTGTTAGAGCTAGTGAGAGTTTTAAGGAACGTGAAGGTTGAATAGATCTTTCTTAAACATGTATGTTTTGAATCTATGTAGGAAACTAAGTGCTTGTATATGCTTATAACTTTTCTAAACTTCTTTTGTAGTTATCTAAGTGCGAGAATGATTTTCGGAGTCTGAGAGAGAGATGAGTAGAGAGGGGAGAGTATACATTTCAGAAATATTCTTATCCTTGTATATTTTTATGGAATGTCAAAAAATGAAGTGCTCAGATATGCTTTCTTGTATATAGCAGTCTTAGCAAATAGACTTTTTTTGAGGCAAATAATAAGTAGACTTAATATGGCTGCAACTGTAGGCTCTCAATGAATTAGTGAGCTATAATAATGATTAACTTGTCCTGTAAGGTAGGTCTGGGCATGAGAAACTGGTATCATCTTTTTAGATAGTCAAAGCTTGGATTGATTCTCAGGTTATTGAAACATGACATTTAGGACTTGATTTTATTTAAATCTCTGGAAATAAGATATCATGCCCTCTGTTGGATTCTAAAATAAAGATAATCCATACTTGGGAGCGGCCGGCCCGAGATGTGGTTGAACTTTATTTTGGTTGCATAGATGGACAGCCGTATATTGACAAAGAGAATTTTGAGTCAGAGAGGTATACAGATTTGGTACTTAAAAGATGGAAATTGACTTTCTTAAGTGATTATGGTATATTTTAGTATTTCTGGGATTTGGCTCACTTTTACAAGGGTTGGCATGTGAAAAACGTCCTATATGAAGATTGATTTGATTTCATAATGTAGTTATAGAATAGAGATGTTGAGATCTTTGGTAGATTTGTTTTGGGATGGACAACATTGCTTGGTAAGAATTCATTATACATAAAAGTGTTTGGGGAAGTAACTGAAATCTATACTAGGACCTTGTTTTGAAGTACTTTAGTAAGCTGTCGGAACTAGAAAGTGTCTTCGAGGTTATCAACTTAAGGGGAATTAGAGAATCTCTCAAGAATATAGTTGAAAATATTTCAAAATTTATTGTGGTTGATTAATTAATTGTGATGTTAAGGACCTATTTGTAATTCCTTGTGTCTTAAGGGGGATCTCTGTTTTAACCTACTGGGTCAGACCTGGCAGGTTTTGGTTGCTTCTATCCTGTTTGTTTTTTCCAGACTCCTGTCGGTAAAAATTTGCTAGGGGAGAGAGAGAGAGAGGAGATAGCTTAAGCTGACTGGAGTGATGGAAAGTGGGGGTACTAGAATTTGGGAGAATTTAAAGGGGTACAATTTTTGTTTTTGAACCTACAGACTATCTAGAGAATAAATAGTATATTTGAGCTGTGATGACTTCTTGATATCTTTTGATGTTTGATTTTGATCACTTGGGCAGTATGCACCACGCTCATAAGAAGATAAATAGTATATATGGAGCTGCTAAACGTTTGCTTGACACAAAATACACACCCAAGTGGATTTCATTTCAGAGATCTTTCTTATCTGTTCATCCTGGAATGTTGTAACTTAAATGTTGTCACATGTTTTGTATTAGAGAGCTTCTCTAATAACTCGAGATAATATGCTTGCAACCTAGACTTTCATTTAGTCCAGCTGTTTCGGATTTCTAATATCTTCTCATACTGGACTTTGACAACTTGAGTATATATTAATATTGCCATCTATACTCATATGAAGATGACTACTATATGAAAGCTGTTAACTGTATCTGACACAAAACACGACATAAACCCTCAAACATATATTTCTGTCAAGATTCAACAATCTAAATTTCATTTCAACAATCTAAACTTTTTTTTCCTTAAGTGATTATGGTACATTTCAGTACCTACACGATTTGGCAAATCGTCACAAGGGATTGACATGGAAAAGAAGTCCCCTATGAAGATTCCATTGATTCCACGCTATAGATTCAGGGCATATGTGTCTTTGATCTATGGTAGAATTCTTTTAGGATGAATCTTTTTTCGCTTAGTGTGCTTTTGCTAATAATATAATGCCTGGGGCTATATTTGGAAATCCATTTTGAAGTACTAGGATGATCTCTTTGCGCTAGGAAGTGCCTTTAAGGTTATCAACTTTTTGGAAAGCAGAAATTCCATAGTTTAGGAACATCATTGAAAAGTTTTTGAAGTTTTGGGGAATCTAGTCATTAATAGTGATGTTAAGGACCTATTAGTTAATTTCGTAAAAAATTTTGGCTTTGGAGATGATTCCTGTTACATGGTGGACCTATTCTGTAATTTATTAGGAAAGTTTTGACTTTATGGGAGTCAAGTCGGAATATGCAAGTTTTATTTTGTTGGAATGTAGAATTATTCTGGTATTTGTTTTGGAGTAGATGTCAGTTTTAATATAAAGACTTAAGGCATAATAAGATTGCAAACCATATCTGCCTATAATGTAATGAGTTTGTTGTGGCTTTTCTCGAGGTTTGTTGAAAGTTTTTATATGCACATAAACTCCTTGCGCTACTTCAGTTAATTAGTCAGTAATTTTATAATTCTTGAGCTTCCACGAGATGCTTCTAATTTCTTTTTGAGGAATGTCTTCGAATTGGGTTGATCTTTCTGAGGTTATATCAATTGCTCAAAGCTGTGGGATTGGTCCTCACTATATGGAAAGTTACATTTAGTGAGGGATCCCACATTGGTAGTGGGAAGGGAATGGACTGTGTATAAGAGTTGGGTCCAATGGCTATTAGATAATTTGGATTAACCATTTTGGGCCAGTGGATTTCGATTCAAAAATTGCTTGGGCTAGCCCTTGGACCCAGGTCCTGATAGTTGGTATTAGAACCTAGGTTAGAAATGGTTTGGGCGAATTGAGTCTTGTAGTTGTGAAAGTTAAGCGTGATAAACAGAAGTAGCAGTTTAGCATTTCGAGTAGTCAACAAACTTGTCAAGATTACATATCAATCAAGCAACAAGTTCTAACATACAATTGGATCACTTACCCATATAATGAAAATTTCATATTTCAGTACCGGGCTCACGTTCTCGCTTGCTTTCAAGTCCTGAGACCAAAAGAATATATCAAAAGTTCACAATTTCAAACTACCACAGTTGAGACATGTCAACTTCCAAAACTCGTTCAAAAAATCATAAGATTTTCGTATTCGAAACAAGGGAAAAATCACGTTTAAGTTAGATCAATAGTTGTCAGTGTTATACGAAGCAAAAGAGATCAATTATCATACATGAATCAAGAATTTAATCTAACACTTACCCCACATTTCTCCATTATCATGTTATAACCCAACTAATTTCTGATTCTAGTTGGTGCTAAGTCCTATTGGTTTTGATCTTACACTAATTGAGGGTGCATTCAAGTCATCTAATCACATGAAACAAGCAAACATGGAGATTAAATAATATCATGCAAATTACAACACATTCAAATTCTAGATAAAGTCATAGATGACAAAAATAATATTCGGGCTCTCACACCCTTTGAGTATTGAAATATGACTCTAGCACTGAATGTTTGTTGAATCTTGGAAACTAGACACCATACGTTCAATTGGATTCTGAAGTTTGTCCATACTTTGGAGCGGCCAACCTGAGTTGTGGGTAGACTTTATTTTGGTTGCATAGGCTAGGTTGCCATATGGCTGCTAAAGGTAATTTTGTGTGATTGATGCATTCAATTTTGATGCTTATAACATGGAAATATGTATTCTGAAGTGATTATGTTGCATTTGAATATTCTTAGGATTTGATTGTCACAAGAGATTGACATATGAAAAGATGATCCGTATGAAATTTCAAATGATTTCAGACCGTAATTTCAAGGTATGTGTTTTGGATCCATGATAGGTATCTTTAGGATGGATAGGCTTTGCTTAGTGTGCTTTTGTTAATAACATAATCTTTGGGCATCTAAATGGATTTATTCTTTGACGAGCTCTTTTAGCTAGGAAGTTTGTTTAAGGTTATCAACTTTGTGGAAAACACAGAATTGCATGCTTAGGATCATTTTGATAATCTCTCGAAGTTTTGGGGAATCTATTGATTAATTCTGATTAAGGGCCTATTGGTTAATCTGTTGGGAAGTTTTGGCTTTAGAGAAGCTTTATGTTTCATGTGGGGATCCATATGTTAGTTTGTTAGGAATATTTCAACTTTATAGGAACCTAGCCATAGTATAAGGTTTTCTTGGAACTTAAAATTAAGTGCCGATATTCGTTTTCGAGTACAAAGCATTTTACTATGTAAATCTAATACAGTTACAAATTTAGGCTACCAATCAAATCATAAGCTCGTATTAGTTATCTTTTATTTATTATTTTTTTTAAGTAGTGGGTGTAGGTTTATTTGCATAAACTTGATAAGCTACTTTTGTTAACTACTCTATAATTTTATACTTACTGATTTCTGTTGGATGGATATCTTAAAGTAGGATTGATCTATTTGGGATGATTTCTCTAAGTTTAGTTATTAAGAACATTTGAATATTAGTTTTTGAACAAGTGTATTTGTGCAATGAATATTGAACTAATGAGTGCTAGTGAGAGCTCAGGGGCATCTTACCCGTCTCCTTTGAGGAAATATCGGTACTTTAGAGCTGTGAGAAACCAGTTCCAGTACTTCAGATCTCTGAAAAGCTGGGATTGGTTGTCAGAGTATGGAAATTTGACATTGAGGAATAATATATTATTAAATTTTGACATTGTGGATTGGCTGTATTTTGATTTCATTGACTTGGTTGCCATATGGCTTGTAAAGGTACTTTTTGAGTGATGGAGGTACGTAGTTTTGGCACTTTAAGGATGGAAGTGTGACAACCTGAAAATTATTTTTGTCATCTATGACTTCATAAAAAATTTGAATGTGTTGTAATTTGCATGATATTATTTAACCTCCATGTTTGCTTGTTTCATGTGATTAGATGACTTGAATGCACCCTCAATTAGTGTAGGATCAAAATCAATAGGACTTGACAACAACTACAATGAGAAATTAGTTAGGTCATAGCATGATAATAGAGAGATGTGAGGTAATTGTTAAATTAAACTCTTGATTCATGTATGAGTGACAAGTGGGTGAGTGTGTGTCAAGTGTAAAATATCTTGCTCAACCACAAAACATTTTGACCAGAAATTTTCTTTAGTCTTGCTGTTTGCCTCCATTTTTTACCAAGAGAATTTATTCACAATGGTATGTAAAAGTTGACCAAGTCAAAAATTCATTCCTCCTTGTTTCTTTCCTTTATCTTAACTGAGAGAAAGAGATAAAAGAGATGGAGAATTTTTCTTACTTTTGTCCTATCCATTTCCAACTGAGAGAGAGAGTTAGGAAGAAACAAATTCCCTCTCCTCATTTGCTTGCTAAAAAACAAGGGAAAACCACAAGATTAAACCAGGGGCTTTCTTCATATTTTTCAACCATGAACATCAACCAAGAAACAAGGAAAAATTTCAACTCTTTTAGCTAAGAAAATCGAGAGAGAGAATGTCAGCCAAAGCTGGAAATTTCTGGACAAGTTGCTACCTGAAGACTGAGAGGACAAAGCTGCTATTTTCGGTTCTTTTCTTTAAAGTTTTGCTGGATTTTGTCTAGATGTACCTTATATACCTTCTATCTCTGTTTTTATGACATGCACATAGTGTTTTACATAAATCTAAATGAGATTGGTGTTGGATTTTGAAATAACCTTACTAAAAGATTTTAACTGCAAGATTTTGCTGGTTTTGATCAAGAACTCACTTCATTTACCATTTACTTCTTTTATCTGGACATGTGTGTGGTATTTATTGAGATAGAAGCAAGAAAAGAGTGAGTTTTGGTGAAGAAAAGTTTCAATTTGTGAAAATCAAGTGAGTTTTTCTGTCGCCCAATTTGTGAAAATTTGAGAAAGCACGCTTTTCGAGACAATATTTGGTCTGAGAGTGCAGTGGTGTTGGAGAGTTAAGGATGATCAATTGTAGATTAAGAAAAGTTAATTGAGGGATTAGAGTTGAGTGATTTGAGTTAACCTCAATTAGGAGCATTAATGAACTACTATTCAAATGTTGACTTTTGTACCATAAAAGTTGGTTTATGTCACTTCACTCTTTCACCATTTCACTTTACAAAAATCACACAACACACACTCTCTCTTCCTCTCCATTGGTCGAACCTTCCCTCTCCCTTGACCAAGAAAAAACTTCATCTTCTTCTTCTCAATCTTGTTCCCAACCTTGCTCACATCTTGGATCATCTTCAAGCGTGATAGAAGGCTTGGTGGAGGGAAGATTTTTGGAGGTTTAGTGCTTGGGTGCTTGAGATCTTGCTTGCTATCCTTGGAAGAATGTAACCTCTCCAAGTTCCAATCTTTCTTTCATCTTTTAGCTAAATCTTAGCTAAATAAACTTGGGATTGTTGAAGAGTTCTATGAACATTGATATTAGGTAGCATGTCTTGAGGATTTTCTTGCTTTCTTGACTTGCTCTTAGGAAGATGCCTTGAGAGATGATATGCTTGATTTGGTTGGATGATCATGTGATATAGCATGGATTCTTGGCTTGCTTGATGATTTGATTTTACTTCTTTACTAGCTTGCAAGATTATGACTTTGTTGGTTAATATTGACTTGCTTTGTTGGTTGTTTTGATGGCATGAAAAGTGAGTTATAATGTTTGAATTTTGGTGAAAAATTTCAGTTTTGGCATCTTCCTTGTTGACCGAAAAATGCAAGAGAAATTTCAGTTTTTCAAGGCCACTAGTTGGCCGAATATTGAGGCTAAAAATTTCAGGTTGAGCCCCCCTCTTTGGACGAAAATGGTGCTAAATATTTCTGATTTTAGTGACCTTCTTTGTAGTTTAAAATCTTAGCCAAAAACTGGTTTTTAGCGAAGCCTCTTTGGTCGAGAGTTAAAGTTGAAAACTTTCAATTTTTGAGCCATTATTTTGATTGAAAATGATAGCTAAAATTTCAAATTTTAAAGTCTACTGTTGGCCGAGACTTTGAGAACAAAATTTCAGGTTTTTAGAGTTTCATTTTAACTCCAACCATGTACTAAAATTTCTAGTTTTAAAAACCCCAATTTAGCTCTAACTTGGAGCTCAAAAATTCTGGTTTTGAGGCCATACTCATGGCCAAAAGTTGAGCAGAAAATTTCAGTTTTTGGAGTCTCTTCTTGAGCTAAAATCTTGCTAAAACGATGGTCTTAGATGCACCTTAATTGGACTTCAGCTTCAGTTGCCATATTGACCACAGGGATTCTTTCTTCTTCTTCCTTAGCAGAGGTATCGAAATTCTGATGGCTTTCAAAATGAATATGCGTATATCCTTGTTGCTTCTTCAAGGTATTCCCGATCAAACACAACCATCTCCTCAGCTTTGAACGATCAAAGGACTTTTATGAAGCAATTTTAGATACCCTTCGAGCCATGTATCATTGCCTTGTTTGAAGAAAATAAAGGAAAACTTAAGTTGCCATGAGATTTTATAATACTCGAAAATTTTATTGATTTCAGCTAAGATGATCTTCCAAATGGAATGATTCATCTATTTATAATAGAAAAACGACTGACACTTGTATAGTAAAATGACCTTTGGGAAAATTTTTTTCGAAGGGTCACTTGATTCTTATTTTTTGGAAAGTAGGACTTTAACAACTTTATCTTATGGTCGACAACTTTAGCAATTATTTTCCATACAACTTTATCTTATGGTCGACAACTTTATCTTGGGTCTTCATCTTCATCAATAAAGCTCATCACATGATCCTCTTCTGGGGTGTCTGATGGATTGGAATCAGGATGAATGATATTCATTTGTTCAATCCACTTCATGATCTCTTTTGTTTTTGATCTTGTTGGATTGTTCTTTCCATTCAGGTCGTGGGCTGAAAGTGGATAAGGATGTCCCTGCTTTTGGCTTTTGTGAATTTTCTGTTTCATATGGAATTTGAGAATCTTGCATATCAGAAGAATTCATCATATCTGTCTATTGCTTTTTGGCATTTTGAATCTTTGTCCAATATAGATGACTATTTTGGAAATTCCATGAGTTATAAGGCACTGGCCAAATTTCAGCAGGAATGCATCTGTTTTCTTGGAATATGTATCTTTGAGTTTCCTCGTACTCATCATTTTGATCTAAAATAGTATGAGATAATTCTTTGTAAATTACTGCATTTTGAAGGATTTGGATTTGATTATTGATGAGGTAACAAGGTCTGTGAAAATGAAAAAGAATATGATTGGGATTTGTTGAGAATAATCCATACCAATATATTAATGATTTAAACCATTGTAAAAATATTTGAAGGTTTTGTGCTAATGGTCTATTAAAGAAAGGGTCTTGAAATTCCATAAGGATATGATATTGGTGACACATACACCAAAAATATCATAGTGCTTTTGAAAAATCAGTAGGATTGATTATGAAGATTTGGCAGAAAGGGTATTCAGAGTTTGTACCAAAGGAACTTAAAATTGAACCACCATATGAACTACAAAGTTCTAGTTCATAATTATTCCGAATTCTTTTAATATCTTCTTTTTCGCATGGGTACGGTATCTCATGAATATCAGGTGGTACTGATTGAATAGATGTAAACATTAAATAGGATAAGACTTGTTGAGGTATGAGTTCTTTTCTGGAGAAGAAATCAGCAACAATGTTTTTCTTCCCCTTAATATGTTTAACATCAAAGGAGTATTGGGAGAACCGTGCTGACCGTCTAAGGAGTTGTGGGTGAGGAATGATTTTTTGTTTGAAATGCAGCATTTTAGGAAATGATACCATATCCATTTCAACTAAAAAATGATGGGATATAAGGAAGAAAGAGAATTTTTTAATTCCATTTCTTACTACAAGAATGTCCTTGAAAGTGGAATGATAATGTTGTTCAGAAACTTTAAATTTTTCACTTGCGAATCCACAACAATGTCTGGTACCTTGTTCACCATCTTCAAGAAGTACAGCTCCCAATATCTGTCACTGGCATCAGTTTGTAATATCTTCCTTCCTTCAGTTGGAATGTGTAGGGTAAGAAGATTGATCAGTTCTTGTTTAAGGTTTTGAATTGCTTGGGTCTGAGAAGATCCCCATGATGGTGGAGTTTTTTTGAGCATTTTAGTCAAAGGACTAATATGCTTTGCTGCCTTGAGAATAAATTCCTGAACATAGTTGACAATTCCAAGAAATTGTTGCACCTGTGTTTTTGTCAAATCTTTTTCTGAAAAATTCTAAACAGATTGTCCAACATGTTGCTCAGGTGTACATGTACCATTGGAAATTTTCATTCCTTCATTTTTGTTTTGCCAAAATCATTTTCTTTTCAGAAATCATGATTCCATACTGCTTAACAATACTATGAAAATCATTAAGCAATTGGAAATGTTCTTCCCATGTATTACTAAAAAGAAGAATGTCATCAATATAAACCAAGGCTGAATGTAAGATAGGCTGAAAAATTTTTATCATGGATTTTTGGAAAAGAGAAGGTGTCGTCTTAAGACCAAAGGGCATGACCTTCCATTGAAAATGATGATTTGGAATACAAAAGCCAGTTTTATGCCTATCATCAGGATGAATTCCCAACTGCCAGAATCCAAAATTTAAATCAAATTTGAAAAATCATTTTGCTTTGGAAATCTGGGCAAAGAGTGTAAATCTGTTGGAAATAGAAAATTTGTCATCAAGAAGAAAAATATTGAGAGGTTGGTAATTAATTACCAATCTCATTTTACCCCTTACCTGTTCAGATTTCTTGTTGACATAAAATGTTTGACATGCCCATTGAAAATCAGAAAGTTCAATGAGACCAAACTTTAAAAGTTCTTCACATGCTTGTTCTGCAAGCTTAGTATCATTAGGATTCATTCTTGAATGACTAGCTTTTGTAGGATTAATATCCTCATTTTTTTTGAAAAGAAGTTGGATATAAAAATCAGAATTTTCTCAAAGAGGATGGTCACATTTTTGTAAGAACTCTTGATGGTTTGAAGCACATGATTCTTGAATAGTTTTTTCTTGAAAATCCTTGAGTTGGGCTTCTATAAGAAGAACTTGTTCTTCTTGGAACAGGTATAACTTTGGAACATCAATATAGGGCTTAAAATATTTTTTGGATTTTATCCTTTTTCCTGTAACAAGATATTTATCTTCTTGATAAACATCAAATCCAAGCAAAGATCCTTAGTAACAAAGGTTGCACAAAAAATTTTGAACTCACATAATAATCTGGAAGGAGTTTGAGTGTAATAAGAAATTTGGTGACAAATTCAGTATAAAAAAGTTTTCCATCAGCTCCTCTAAACTCATGAACATATGGAGTCCAATACTTATCTGGTAAAACATCCTTTTTCATTATTGAAAGTGCAGCACCAGTATCAAAAAATGCAATAAGAGGAATGGGTTGAGAATACTTATCCAACAGAATATGAACAAGAGCTTGTGGATAAGTTTTCTTTTCAATTTGGACTGGACTGATAGTAAAAATTTCATCTAGGACCTGTAAAGCCAAAAGAGTTGAATCAGTCACTTCTTCTTGTTCAGAAAATTCAGATTCTAAATTATAGATATGAAAAGAAAGTTCATTCTGATTTTCTGAAATAAGATGTACTCTCTTTTGGTTTTGAAGACAATTTTTTGTATAATGTCTTGGCTTTCCACACATGAAACATTTGTTTCCTTTCTTTCCTCGAAACTGCTTGCCTTACCTTTTGAAATATCTCCATTTCTTCCTGAAAGGTCTTTTAGGAAATCCTTTGTAACTTTTGCTGAAACTTTTAAATCTTTTGAACTTCCTTCTTCTTTTGTAAGGAACACATGCTTGACATTTTCCTTTAGTTATCAATTCAAGCTTCTTGCAGGCTTGATCCAAACAAACATCTCCCTTAAGATATTCACGAATAACTTTTCTTTTATTGCAAAGATCATCAAGGGATAAGAGAACTGCTTGCTTAATTTGTCCAGTTGACAAACTTAATATAGATCCATATTTATTATGGATATACATTTTTGCACCATCTGCAAGAAACTTGGGAAGAGAATTGATAAAAGCTTGTTTAAGATTGATATCTGCACCAAGAGCAAAGAATAATTTAGTCATCTTTTTAAAATGTTTATTTAGATATTTTCGATCATAAGATAAACATTTCATTTGGAAAAATTCCTTTCTCTTTGTTTATCTGCTTTCTTTGGTGTCTCCAATAAACATTAAATGAAGAATATTAATGTTTTCAGAGAAAACTTGGCGGGTCAAGAAATACATCTTGTCTTGTTCTCCTAGACTTGTCTACCAATCCTTGAGAATTCCTGAAAAATGAGCAATAAAAATAGATAAGATTTCAAAATGAGAGATTCTTCCATAAAATTTTGAGCAATCATCCAAGCATGAAAACCTTGGAATTTTTCTTCTCATTTTTCAGAAGGAATATCATCAATTATAAAAATTTGTACTCCATTTGTTTTGGGAAAATTGGTTCGTTGTGTCCTTGGGAAGAAAATTGATAAAAGCTTGTTTAAGATTGATATCTGCACCAAGAGCAAAGAATAATTTAGTCATCTTTTTAAAATGTTTATTTAGATATTTTCGATCATAAGATAAACATTTCATTTGGAAAAATTCCTTTCTCTTTGTTTATCTGCTTTCTTTGGCGTCTCCAATAAACATTAAATGAAGAATATTAATGTTTTCAGAGAAAACTTGGCGGGTCAAGAAATACATCTTGTCTTGTTCTCCTAGACTTGTCTACCAATCCTTGAGAATTCCTGAAAAATGAGCAGTAAAAATAGATAAGATTTCAAAATGAGAGATTCTTCCGTAAAATTTTGAGCAATCATCCAAGCATGAAAACCTTGGAATTTTTCTTCTCATTTTTCAGAAGGAATATCATCAATTATAAAAATTTGTACTCCATTTGTTTTGGGAAAATTGGTTCGTTGTGTCCTTGATGCACCAGAAGTTTCTCCTTCTTCATCTGTTTCATCTGGATGTACAACTTCAGCTTCAATTGCCATATTGATCACGGGGATTCTTTCTTCTTCTTCCTTAACAGAGGTATCGAAAGAAAATTCTTCAGAAGAATATTCTTCAGCAGAGGAAGATTCAGCGAATTTTCCATTTTCTGATGTTTGGCTTTCTTCATCAGAGTTATTATCAGAAACCTGTGAATATGTTGAAATATATGGTACTGAATCATTATGAAGGTCTTTTAGCATAGATGAGAGAGGATTGTTATAAATCTTGGTAGCATCATTAGCTTTCTTTTCCTGTTCAAGAGAGAAAGTAGGATTAGTATGTACAGTGTACATGAATGAGGATTCAGATTCTTGTACAACTTCTTTTGCTTTCTTTTTCTGTTCCTCTTCAACTCTTAATTGTTCCTTTTCAGCTTTTTTCTTGGCCTTTTCTATCCTTTTGTATTTGTTTTGTTTTACGATATTCTCGCAAAACTTCTGCAATATCAAAAGGTTTTGAAGTAGGAGGCTGCTGATCTAGAAAGAAAACTGAAGGATTAGGAGTGGTAACTCCTCCAAAATAAAAAGGTGTTGGTCAGTTTCTGATGGGTGTAGCACCATATCCTGGGCTTACCTTTGAAGCTGATTCCATTGGTCCAATGTCAAATTTAGGAACCTCTCCTGTAGTTCTCAGAGTAGCAATTTGGTTCTGAATAAGTTATGTTTCCTTTTCTTTATTCAAAACAAAATTTGCTAATAAGAAGAGTTCGAAGGTAATTCATATTTGAGATTTTCAAGTCTCTTTTCAAGTACTGTAATCATATGAGTTACCTGAGAATTCTGAGTTTTGACAGTTGTGTCAATATGATCAACCCTTCCTTTTACTTCTGTGACATTTCTGTGAATAGAAGTAAGGGCAGCATTTTGAACCAAGGAGTTTTCTGTATGCCAATTAAGAACTTCTTCAGTAGGATTGGGACCTACTGTTTCTCCTATTGGTAAAATCGTAGGAGCAGCATTTGAATCTTCGGGGTATGCTTAGAACCATTTTTTACAAATGATTCCAAAGGAGGAAATTCCTCTTCCCTGGACATAAAGCATTCATCAATTAATTGAACACGGAGGTCAGGTTTTTGGTACAAGCACTTAGCTGGCTGTATGGATTTGGGTTTCCATTCTTGTTTGTTGGTTTGTTCCTTTGCTTCCTTTTCTAATATATCAAGACATTTTTTATAGTAAGAATGAAAAGTTTGATGGGTCTGGTCCTTATTTGGGATTTTATAAACCCATGAGAATGGAATCTGATAACCATTAAAGGAGCTTCTGGCTGACATGAAATTGTCCGCATCTGGCTCTTGAGGTTTAGGACCCGGTTTGCAGGGTGAAGGATGATCAATTGGTTGTGTAGACACCAAATTTTTAATTTAATTTACTTTTTAAATTTTAGTAATAACTATTATCTACTTTATTTATTAATCTCATGATTTTTATTTTAGGCACTTTTAAACTATAATAATTATTATTATTTTATTCTAGTATTTATTTTTTGCTCATTTAGTCGTTTAATTTTATTTTAAGACTTTTTTAGTATTAAGATTCGTCGGAAAAAGAAAATGGTTTGAAAAATATGTTTTATTTCTTTTAGATTCAAGTTTATTGTTTATTAATTGGGAAAAAGAAAAAAGGGGAAAAATCATTAATCAAACACAAAAAAAATCTTAGCATTTTGTTTTTATCTTTTGTTCCTAGTTTTTGTTCATTTTATTCAAGTTTTTACTTAAATTGTTATTTTGTTTTAATTAAATGATTCATTTAAAAAAAAATGAAAATGACGAAAATGAAAAAAGAAAAGGGACAGGCTCACGGACCATGAGAAGCAT
Source organism: Coffea arabica (assembly GCF_036785885.1). Lineage (NCBI taxonomy): Eukaryota > Viridiplantae > Streptophyta > Magnoliopsida > Gentianales > Rubiaceae > Coffea > Coffea arabica. Next base: position 2,650,110 of record NC_092330.1, on the reverse strand, counting down.
AGCATCAAAACCCTTCCTCATTTTTTTTCTGCAAAACGCAGATACACAAAAATTTTTACAGCTCCATTGTTTGACTCATTTTTTTCTCCTCCGTCTGATGATCTAAACAGAAAACACTTGGCATGATCCAAGGTTTATCAGAAACCATGAGGATCTAAGGTTGTAAATAATGCAAAAGAATGGAGTTTATTCCTGTGCCTTAGATGCTAGGTTTCGGTGATAAGGTTCCATATAAAAAGTTGGGAAAGCTAAGGTTTCAAGGGGGGGATAGAGTGAGAAAAAGGGTGACGGCAGGAAAAGAAAAAGGAGAACTAGAGAGAGCTGGGGGGTAGCGGCTGAAGGCTGAAGAGAGGCTACGGGGGAGCAAATCGAGAGGGGGTGTGTGTGTGACGGAAGAAAGGAAAGCTAGCAAAGGAAGGAGCTTCATGAGAGGAGGGTTTGAAGTGAACTAAGAGAGTTTTGACGGCAAGGGAAGAAAGAAACGGAGAGAGGGGATGATCGAAGGAGCTCCGCGAGAGAAAAAAGACAGAAGCGAAGATTGGGTAGCGGCTAAGGTTGATGAAAGAAAGAGGGAAGGGGCGGTTAGGGTTTGAAGGAGAAGAGAGTGACAGCAGGAGAGTGAAAAAAAAAAGCACCGACAGCGGCTAAGGTTGATGAAAGAAAGAGGGAAGGGGCGGTTAGGGTTTGAAGGAGAAGAGAGTGACAGCAGGAGAGTGAAAAAAAAAAGCACCGACAGCTAAGTAAGAGGGAGTTGCAATTGGACGAAAGCTTGGAGATTTCCGGCCAAACAGAAAAGAAGGAAAGGAGCTGCTACTCAAGTTTTTGCTGCTAAAAATCCATCAGAAAATAGCACTGTAAGGTTCCTTTCCCTTTCCTATAGATAATTTTATTAATAAATCATGAAACTATGTTGAACTATGAGCCGATGAATGTGGTTAAGAGTTGCGATGGTGGTTTATGGTTATAGCTCAAAGATGTTGCCTTTTTGCTGTCATTGTGTAAGATGAGTATGTTAGGGTCTGAAATTTGTCTGGTGTGGATTATATTTCGTTCCTAGGCTATAGTTTAGTAGCAAGACCCCAGCTTTGAAAAGAAAAGACTTTTACATGGCCTGTACGTTTGAAATGCTGGATAGGTTGTGAAGAAAGGTGGCCTGTTTCATTTCCTTTTTGAATCTGTCTTGGCCTGTTCGGATGTTGGAGTCTTGTTCTGGTTGTTGCTGAAACTTATAATTTGATCGAAATCTGGGATTTGTTGTTCATTTGATACACCACATGCATGTCCAAACCAAGTTTCATCTTCGTGTATCTTGGCTGCACCAGAATTGCAGAAAGCATTATTGTGAATAGGAAAGTCTTCGAACAATTTTGTATGAAAGTCTTACATAATTTCCTTTGAAGTTTTTGTTTGTTTGGATTGTGGTAGCTGTTAAGAGAATATAAGTATTCTTGTAGATAATAAATTAGTAAGGGTATTTTTGTAAATAGTTTGTTAGGGTTGTACTCCTATAAATACTAGTTGGTCACTCATAATATGTGACTAGATGTTTTCCTCCCAAGATACCTGTTGACATGGTATCAGAGCAAAAGTCCTAGGATTAGGGTTAAACATCTAGCAAAAGTTTTGGTCATCGCGACTGTTCACGCGATACTGTTCACCGCGACTGTTCACGCGGGGGCACTGTTCACGACACTGTTCACGCGATACTGTTCATCGGCACTGTTCACGCGGCGCTGTTCACTATTCACGCACTGTTCACGCGCTGTTCATCTGGAGTTTTGACCCTCGTTTGATTTGGAGTGCTATTCGCTATGGTTGAAAGTCCATCAAAAGGTATTGTGACGTCTACTAATATTATGCCAATGGTGATGCCTCAAATCACAAATTGGAAGTTGAATGACACTAATTATCAACAGTGGTCAAAAGCCGTTAAGATTTATCTGACAGGCTTAGGAAAGCAACGATATCTCACAGATGTCTCTCTTACGGAGGACAACAAGAAACTAGTGTGGATTCAAGAGGATGCCCAAATTCTTGGAGCAATATGGAATTCTATGGAGCCACGAATTGTTTACATGTGTTCTCATTGTGAGACAACAAAAGAAGTTTGGGATTATGTCCGGTTATTATACTGTAGTAATCTTTCACGGATGTATGATATTTCTTTGGAGTATTTTCAGTTGCAACATGATAACAAGACAGTAACTGAATATTTTGCTGATCTGAAGCGAGTTTCAGAAGAATTAAATGCCGTAATGCCTCTCTCAAGTGATATTACAGTTATGCAGAGGCAAAGAGAACAAATGCTTGTGCTCAAATTCTTGGCCGGTCTCAAACCAGAATTTGAACCAATCAAATCTCAAATTTTAGCAGGTGAACAATTACCATCATTTGCAGAGGCATATGCTCGGGTCTTACGTTCTGCATCTAAGGATAAAGCACAGGGTGATGGTGCTCTAATTAATGACAAATCTGCGTTAGTTGCTAACAATGGTCGAATAGAGCAACTTAATTTGGGACGTGGCTCTCGTGGAGGAAGTAGAGGAGGTTGTGGGGGTCGTGGAGGTCGAGGCACCCGTGAGTGCACTCATTGTGGTTTGAAGAATCACACTCATGATACTTGTTGGGATTTACATGGAAAACCACCTCGGTTTGCTAATGCGGTTACCATTGACCAAGCTGAATCAAGTTCTTCAGCACAAGGGTCCCAGAAAACTTTTACCATATCCGAGGAAGATTATGTCAAATTTCTGCAGTACCAAACTGCAAATCACGCATCTCTTCCCTCTGCTTCTTTAGCACAAAAAGGTAATGCTATGGCTTGTCTCTCCACTTCCAAAAATTTTGATTCATGGATCATTGATTCCGGAGCTACTGATCATATGTCAGGTACCTCTAGAAATTTTTCTAATTTTCAAGAGTCTACTTCCTTCCCTCATGTTACTTTAGCTGATGGATCTGCAACTAAAGTTAACGGATTAGGCACTGTAGAAATTAACCCATCTCTTCCGCTGCCTTCTGTTCTTTACGTACCAAATTTGCCTTTTAATCTAATGTCCGTTAGTAAGTTTACCAAATTTCTACAGTGTTCAGTTATTTTTTCTTCTGATTTTGTTGTTATTCAGGATTTGAAGACAAAGAGGATGATTGGTGGAGGGCGCGAGCATAATGGTCTTTATTTTCTCAACTCTAATGGTCCGATTGCGTGTCCTGCAACTGTTTCTCCTCTTGAAATTCACTGTCGTTTGGGTCATCCGTCTCTACAAAATTTGAAGAAGTTGGTTCCTACCTTGAGTCAGTTGTCTTCATTAGAATGTGAGTCTTGTCAATTAGAAAAGCATCATCGTGTTTCTTTTGCCCCTAGGGTCAATAAACGGGTTTCGGAACCCTTTTTGTTAGTTCATTCTGATGTTTGGGGTTCTAGTCGAGTCACTTCAAAGTTAGGTTTTTAATATTTTGTATTTTTTGTTGATGATTTTTCAAAAGTTACATGGCTTTATTTAATGAAAGATCGTTCAGAACTATATTCCATTTTTTGTGCATTTGTTACAGAAATAAAGAATCAATTTGGTGTATCTGTACGTATACTTCGCAGTGATAATGCGAAAGAATATTTTTCCACTCCTTTGAATACCTTCATGACTAAGTTCGGTATTATTCATCAGTCCTCTTGTCCTCACACTCCACAACAGAATGGAGTTGCTGAAAGAAAGATTGGACACTTAATCGAGGTTGCTCGGACAATTATGTTGCACATGAATGTGCCCAAACAATTTTGGAGTGATGCAGTTCTAACTGCATGTTATTTAATTAATCGCATGCCATCTACTATTCTTGGAGGCCAATTACCTCACTCCATTCTTTTTCCTCATGAACCTGTGTTTAAATTGCCTCCTCGTATTTTTGGATGTGTGTGCTTTGTTCATCAGCTTGCTCCCGGGATGGATAAATTAGATTCTCGTGCTATTAAGTGTATTTTCTTAGGATACGCACGAGCGCAAAAAGGCTATAGATGTTACAGTCCAGTTTTAAATCGATTTTTTACTTGTGCTGATGTTTCTTTCTTTGAATCCACTCCATATTTTATCAAACAAAGTATGTCTTGTGAGTTAGACCAGTGTCACTCTTTTTCCTCTCCTGTTTTACCAGTCCCTTCCCCTTTATTACTTGAGTTATCTAATCCACCAGATTCCATAGCTCGATTATCTCGTCCTCATCTTCAAGTTTACTCTCGTCGTTCCATGGTTGAGAAAGTTCCTGATATGCCACGCACTTCACCAATTAACTCTCACTCTTCAAATCCAGGTATGACACCCTCCTCTGAGTTAGATCTTCCTATTGCTTTACGCAAAGGTAAGAGACATTGTACTTCCCATCCTATTTCTAATTTTGTTTCTTATTCTCATCTTTCTATGTCATATTCTTCTTTTGTTGCTTCCCTTGATTCTATCTCCATTCCTAAGTCTATTACCTATGCTCTTAATCATCCTGGTTGGAGATTAGCCATGCAAGAAGAGATGTCTGCTTTGGAACAAAATGGTACTTGGGATCTTGTCCCTCGTCCTTCAGGTAAGCCTGTTGTTGGTTGTAAATGGGTGTACACTATAAAAGTGCAGCCTAATGGTTCTATTGATAGATTAAAGGCTCGTCTGGTAGGTAGAGGATTTACTCAGGTGTATGGAGTGGACTACTTAGAAACATTTTCTCCTGTTGCAAAGATTACCTCTGTTCGTCTTCTTATCTCTTTGGCAACCACTTATAATTGGCCATTGCATTAGTTGGATGTGAAAAATGCATTTCTGCATGGAGATTTGGAAGAAGAGGTATATATGGAACAACCTCCTAGATTTGTTGTTCAGGGGGAGAATCCGCGATTGGTTTGTCGTTTGAAAAAATTCTTATATGGATTGAAACAGTCTCCGAGAGCTTGGTTTGGCCGGTTTAGTAGTGTTGTCATGGAGTTCGGTCTGACAAGATGTGGAGTAGATCATTCTGTATTTTATCGGCATTCTAATGTTGGTAAAATTTTATTAGTTGTTTATATGGATGACATTGTGATTACAGGTGATGATGTTGTGGGGATCCAGAAGCTTAAATCCAATCTGCAGGCAAACTTTCAGACAAAGGATTTAGGTCATATACGGTATTTTCTTTTGTGGATAGTCAACATGAAGTCAGATAATATAAGCTGCAAAGGCATAACAATGCTGTCAACAGGTGATGATGTTGTGGGGATCCAGAAGGTTAAATCCAATCTGCAGACAAACTTTCAGACAAAGGATTTAGGTCATCTACAGTATTTTCTGGGTATTGAGGTAGTTCGGTCTAAATATGGGATTTATTTATGTCAAAGGAAATATGTACTCGATATGTTGAGTGAAGTTGGGATGTTAGGTTGCCGACCTGTGGATACTCCTATGGATCCCAATGTGAAATTAGCAGGAGATCAAGGTGCATTATTTGATGATCCTAAGCAATATCGAAGACTTGTGGGTAAATTAAATTATCTCACTGTAACGAGACCTGACATTTCGTTTGCAGTGAGTGTTGTGAGTCAATTTCTTGATACCCATCGTACTAGTCATTGGGATGCTGTTATACGAATTCTCAGGTATCTTAAGAGTGCTCCTAGAAAAGGGTTGCTGTATCAAAATCATGAACACACTGATATTGAAGGATATAGTGATGCAGATTGGACTGGTTCTGCCTCAGATCGAAGATCAACTACAGGATATTGTGTGTTTGTTGGTGGTAATTTAGTGTCGTGGAAGAGTAAGAAGCAAACAGTTGTATCCAGATCAAGTGCAGAATCTGAATACCGCGCTATGGCTCACACTGTGTGTGAGTTGGTTTGGTTGAAGAGCATGTTACTTGAACTTGGGTTTGAGCATAAACAGCCTATAAATTTAGTGTGTGATAATCAGGCGGCTGTTCATATTGCGTCTAATCCAGTGTTTCATGAAAGGACAGAACATATTGAAGTTGATTGTCATTTCATTCGAGAGAAATTGCTTGACGGGGTCATCAAGACATCTCATGTACCGTCTGTAGATCAATTGGCTGATGTGTTTACCAAGAGCTTAGGGGGCTCTAGGGTGAAATACCTTTGTAACAAGTTGGGTGCTTATGATATATATGCTCCAACTTGAGGGAGAGTGTTAAGAGAATATAAGTATTCTTGTAGATAATAAATTAGTAAGGGTATTTTTGTAAATAGTTTGTTAGGGTTGTACTCCTATAAATACTAGTTGGTCACTCATAATATGTGACTAGATGTTTTCCTCCCAAGATACCTGTTGACAGTAGCTATGTGTTTTGTTGCTTAGTTTAAAGTTATGATTTTTAGTTGAAAAGTTTGATCAAAGTTGTGTGTTTGGGTCCAAAAACACTTGAATTAGGTCCGGATAATTGTTGAAAAATGAACTCCTGAGTTGCTGATAAAAGTTGTAGCAGATTTTGAAGTTTATTGTTCTTCCTCTTGTGTTTTATCATGTTCATGATCTAAGTGTTCATGTCTTGTTGGCGACTTGTGAACCAAAAAGCCACTAGCTTTTACATTTTTCTCTTCCCATGAAGCTGAAACTGATGTTATCCGTTGGTTCCTCCTTTGGTGATATTCATGGTTTAAAAAAAAACTTGGGTTTTATGGTTTTCGTTTACCCGAAAACTTGGAAAGGGTCCGGTGTTTGATGGTTTGAGTGAGGCAGCTAAAAATTTTCTTTAGGTCCTGATGATACCACCACTGATTTCATCAGAAGCTGCTGCATTTTCTTCGTTGCTGTCTTCTCCGCAGCTACTCACCAAATTTTGAATCCTTTTGCTAGTTAAATCTTGTGCCTAAGTGTTTAATGATGAGGTTGTATGTTTTGGTCGAAGTTATAAAGGTTTTTGTGTGAACCTAAGATGAGTTGCGGCTGCTAAAGTGCACTTTCGGTTGCTGAATTTTTTTTTATAGGCAATGATCCCAGTTTTCATTTGTTATTTGGAGTGTTAAATGTTTTCAATTGGAGATGGATCAAAGATTTTGTATATACTTTGTTTGCCAAAGGTTCGTGAATGAAGTTTGTGAATGAGAATCTGCAGAGAAAGTTCTTGCTGCATTTCTTTTTTTTTTCCTTTTGCTGTTTAGTTCTTTTCGCCCCTGATGGTTATCTCGAATGCTTTGCTACATTCGAATAACAAGTTTCATGTGCGCTGGAGTCAGTATTTGATAGCTAGAATCCGGCTAATTGGCGAGCCTTTTGGCATGATTAAATAGAGAAAGCCACGGCTGGAATATTGCAGAAAACAGAGAAAGCTTGGTTCGTTGGTTTGCCTGAAGCATTTGCATGTTTCTTTGCATGAAAATAGTTTTTGATAATTGCATATTGGCCCCATGATTTTAAATAATTCTGATATGGCCCAAATAATTGAAAAAATCAATCAAATTGACCCTTCAAATTTCTGTAGTTTTTGCAATCAAGTCACTACTTGTTTTAATTTTTACAAGGGTTGTTCACCTTCCTTTAAATGTCTTGGATTGATTCAATTTCATGCTCATCCCCATTTCATGTGATTATTTCTTGATTAAAGTGATGCCTTTGACTCTTTTATTATTTTGGAGGGTAAATAAGTGATTTCACTCCATTAGGGCTCCATCTCCAGGGAGGTACATTTTATCCCTTATTTCTTACTTTATTTGACCCTACGTGCCCTTTGTGATTTTACGTGTTTAATTGCATGCCTCTTAAATATTTTACTATTATTTATTTATTTATTTCATTTAGTTTCTTGAATGCCATGTTGTAATAGGTAGGCTTGCCTTATTTCCTTTTATTTCACATTCCCCTTTTAGATTGTAGTGGGCATCTCCCTAATGTAATAGATAAGGCTTTCTTTACTTTATTTGCCTTGCGTGATTTACATACTTGCTTGCTATGTGTTACCGCTTTCCTAGGATTTAGCATTTAGATATGCATGCTTATGTGTTATGTGAATTACGTGCTCACATGCCTACTTGCTTTAACCATGCCCATTTACTTGTGTATATATGGTGAATGCCAATGTACGATATAACCGTGGCTAGTCCAATGCTAGTCATGGTTACTTATTCCCGATCGCTCACAAGCTCAATGCTTGTGAGAGAACGTTAGTTAAGGGCTAGTCCAACGCTAGATCCTTAGGAGCCATCCGCACGTTAGATCATGATTGTGTGATAAAATCACTTCATCTAATGCATATTTTCACTTTTTAGGGTCTTTTATCATGTTTTGCATGACATCCCTCCTTAAACGTATATCCCTTCCCCCATATTTTCCCTTATATGTATATTACTTACCCCTTTGTATGAAACATGACATTAGACTTGCATTTCATCTAAACATTAGACCTATGTTAGTACATTTGCTTGGTTAGATTAGGAAAACCCCGTGGATATGGGATATGGATGAGTTTGGCTTTTCTAGCATTAGCACGCTCATATTCCCTCTATTAAAGGGAACATTGAAAGTCACGAGTATAAGTCCCCCGCATCCATTATGATGCATTCCTTTAGGTCATACACATTGGTATATTATTATTTTCTTTATTTTTTCTTTCTTTCGAGTCTCATGACTTGCATTATTTGTGACTTCTTCGAAAAGCCTTTATTGGTCATCACAATCAATGTGATTGATACCAAGTAAGCTTTGATGATAAATTTCGACCCCCCGATACCCTTCTAGGTCCAGGGTATGCATTTATATAGTACATCCAAATGTGATAAATCTTTAGATTAAAAATAAGAAAATCTTTGACTAAATCGCGCAACTAACCTTGGCTAGGTTGAAAGGGTGCTTTGGATTCTTATCCTTGCCTTCTATTTCTTCAAATGTGACTCTCGAATCTTTTTCTCTGATTTTCGTAGATTTGAAGTTGTTTAAAAAGAGTTTTCTACTTTTTCCTTTAAAATTCATTTTTAGGTGACTTGGTACACTTCAACTCAATACCAAGTGGTGACTCCATTTTTCATTCAAAAAAATCATTTTAAACTATATTTTGGGTCAAATCGTCGCATTTTCAAGTCTCATTTAGACCCATGTTTTTCATTTTCTTTTTAAATCAAAAATTCATTTTTCAATAAAAAATTGAATCAAAAGCCATTTTTCTAAACTCGTCTTTTATTTTTCTTATTTAAAAATGGGGCGTGACAGGTTGAGGATCAACTGCAGGGGTTTTTTTTTTCTTTGAAGTTTTGGGTCAAATGTTCCATAAGTATATTCCCACCAACAGTCATCACACTTTGTACAGACATCAAAATATATGTCCTAAAATGGGATCCTGAAAATGATAAATAGCTTCTCCATCTTTATTAAAATGAGCAATAATATCTTGAAGAAAACCTCTTTCTGTATTATAATAATAGCGACCCCACAATTTTCCTTCTTCGCTTGGTATCTCCATTGAAACTTCTGCAAGCATAATAGAAGATGTATTAGCCCTTGAGGATTTTAAATGAGAATGATCTAATGATATTGAAATTCTTCTTTCTGAAGTTTGAGAAATTCTGGAGTTTGAAGATTCAAGGGGTTCATTGGCCTGGGTTTGGAGAGATTCATAGTCAGTAAGCCAACTATTAGGCAATAGTGAGATTAAATCTGATTTAGATATCTGTCTTGTAACATGAGTGCAGGATGCTGTATTCTTTTCATCTACTCGGATGAGAAGAGCATCTTCACATCCAGGAATGGTAAGATCAAGGGCATGATTTTGTACTCAATACACTATTTGATAGTGTAGAGTTGTTGCAATTGCATTATTAACCTGATCTACACCAATAATTTGGACCTGTACTTTCAAAGTATCAAGTAGGTGAGGATCTGCTAAAGACATATTAAAGTTGGGAAAAAGGATAACAAATACAATTCCAACATTGAGAGTTGTTTCAGCTGTTGCAATACAAGCATGCTGGTATTTTATAAATCTAGTGTCAAGTAGAACTACACGAGCTATTACTGGAAGTCCTTTTATCCCATGAAAGGATAAAGAAATTCTGATGGCTCCAAAACGAATATGGGTATATTCTTGTTGCTTCCATTGCGAAGGAAAATCATTAGGTATATGAAGTGTTATGAATTGTTCCATTTTAGTAGCAGGAATAGGATGCTGATCAACCTTGGAGGCCTGGATATATTCTTTAACTCTTTTAGGATGATATCTAATCAATGATTTGATTTGTTGTAAAGGAGAAAAAGATTGTTTACCAAAAGTAGTATAAGAATTAATAACACGCAAATAGGTAGGATTAATCACCTCTGGTTCAATAGAAACTTCATACAAGTAATCTAATTTATTACTATTTATTTTGTTTAATACAAGACCACTCGTAGTATTAATACTAGTAGAATTAGAAGTAGACATGTTTATCAAAACCTAAATTCTTTTAACTCTAAGATCCTGATTTATGACTACACGACTCTTTTTTTATTTTTCTCTTTCTTGCTTATGCAATTCCTCAGTCTTTATGACATGAAGACGATGATAAAGTAAATCAATAGCAACTTGTCTACTAACTGTAGAATAAGATATATAATGTAAATATTCTGAATATTTTTTCTTTTCATCCTCATACACATCTATTAACATAAGACAATCTTCTTCATTGCATTCCTCATATGCACACAAAGTTTTCCCTGAAAATGATGATTACGGATATGTTCATACCAAACATCATAACTATCATAAAGGTTTAACCATTGCATATTTTCATGGCATTCATTGACAATATTCATAAAATTAACTTGTAAATAGGAGAAAAATTAGTGTAAAGATTTATTTCCTTCAAACATGTGGCTCTGATACCAACTATCAGAGTGGCCAGCATCCCTCAAGGTATTTCCGATTAAACACAGCCATCTCCTCGGCTTTCAACGATCAAGGGACTTTGGATACCCTTCGAACCATATATCATTGCCTTGTTTGAAGGAAATAAAGAAAAACTTAAGCTGCCATGAGATTTTAAAACACTCGGAAATTTTATTGATTTCGACTAAGATGATCTTCCAAATGGAATGATTCATCTATTTATAATACAAAGACGACCGACACTTGTATAGTAAAATGACCTCTGGGAAAAACTTTTTCGAAGGGTCACTTGACTCTTTACTTTTTGGAAAGTAGGACTTTAACAACTTTATCTTATGGCCGACAACTTTGGCAATTATTTTACAGACAACTTTTTCTTATGGCTAACAACCTTATCATGGATTTTCATCTTCATCAATATGGTCTTTCTTGATTATGCAATTCCTCAGTCTTTATGACATAAAGACGATGATAAAGTAAATCAATAACAACTTGTCTACTAACTATAGAATAAGACATAGGATATAAATATTCTAAATATTTTTTCTTTTTATCCTCATACATATCTATTAATATAAGATAATCTTCTTCATTGCATTTCTCATATGCACTCCAGAGTTTTCCCTGAAAATGATGATTGCAGATATGTTCATACCAAGCATTATAACTACCATAAAGATTTAACCATTGCATATTTTCATGGAATTTATTGACAATATTCATAAAATTAGCTTGTAAATAGGAGGAAAAATAGAGTGTAGAGACTTATTTCATTCAAACATATGGTTCTGACACCAACTATTAGAGTAGAATCAATCACTTCTTCTTGTTTAGAATATTCAGATTCTAAATCAGAGATATGAAAAGAAAGCTCATTCTGAATTTCTAAAATAAGATGTATTCCCTTTTCGTTTTGAGGACAATTTTTTGCAAAATGTCCTGGCTTTCCACATATGAAACATTTGTTTCCTTTCTTTCCTCGAAACTGCTTGCCTTTCCTTTTGAAATATCTTCATTTCTTCCTGAAAGGTCTTTTAGGAAATCCTTTGTAACTTTTGCTGAAACTTTTAAATCTTTTGAACTTCCTTCTTCTTTTGTAAGGAACACATGTTTGACATTTTCCTTTAGTTATCAATTCAAGCTTCTTGCAGGTTTGATCCAAGCAAACATCTCCCTTAAGATATTCACGAATAACTTTCCTTTTATTGCAAAGATCATCAAGGGATATGAGAACTGCTTGCTTAATTTGTCTAGTTGACAAAATATGGATCCATATTTATTATGGATCTACATTTCTGCACCATCTGCAAGAGACTTGGAAAGAGAACTGATAAAAGTTTGTTTAAGATTAATATCTGCATCAAGAGCAAAGAATAATTTAGTTATCTTTTTAAAATGTTTATTTAGATATTTTCGATCATAAGATAAACATTTCATTTGGAAAAATTTCTTTCTCTTTGTTTCTCTGCTTTCTTTGACGTCTCCAATAAAAATTAAATGAAGAATATTAATGTTTTCAGAGAAATCTTGGCGGATCAAGAAATACATTTTGTCTTGTTCTCCTAGACTTGTCCACCAATCCTTGAGAATTCCTGAAAAATGAGCAGTAAAAATAGATAAGATTTCAAAATGAGATTCTTCTGTAAAATTTTGAGAAATCATCCAAGCATGAAAATCTTGGAATTTTGCTTCCCATTTTCAGCAAGAATATCATCAATTGTAAAAATTTGTACTCCCTTTGCTTTCGGAAAATTGGTTCGTTGTGTTCTTGATGCACCAGAAGTTTCTCCTTCTTCATCTGTTTTATCTGGATGTACAACTTCAGCTTCAATTACCATATTGATCACTCATATTGGAAAAAAGAAGGTGTCGTCTTAAGACCAAAGGGCATGACCTTCCATTGAAAATGGTATTATTTTATTTAATGTTTACATCTATTGAATCAGTACCACTTGATATTCACGATATACCGCACCCCTGGGAAAAAGAAGATATTGAAAGAATTCGGAATAATTATGAACTAGAATTTTTTAGTTCATATGGTGGTTCAATTTTAAGTCCCTTTGGTATAAATCTTGAATACCCTTTCTGCCAAATCTTCATAGCCAATCCTACAGGTTTTTCAAAAGAACTGCTATGATATTTTTGGTGTATGTGTCACCAATATCATATCCTTATGGTATTTCAAAACCCTTTCTTTAACAGACCGTTAGCACAAAACCTTCAAATATTCTTACAATGGTTTAAACCATTAACATATTGGTCTGAATTATTCTCAACAAACCCCAACCATACTCTTTTCCATTTTCACAGACTTTGTCACCTCATCAATAATCAAGTCCAAACCCTTCCAAGTGCAGCAATTTACAAGGAATTATCTCATTCTATTTTAGATTAAAATGATGAACATGGGGAAGTTCAGAGATACATATTCCAGGAAAATAGATGCATTCCTCTTGAAATTTAGCTAGGACCTTATAGCTCATGAAATTTTCAAAATAGTCATCCATATTGAACAAAGATTCAAAAGGACAAAAAGTAATGGACAGATATGATGAATTCTTCTGATATGCAAGATTTTCCAGATCCATATGAAACATAAAATTCACAAAAGCCAAGAGCAGAGACATCCTTATCCACTTCCACCCCACGATCTGAATGGAAAAGACAATCCAACAAGATCAAAAACAAAAGGGATCATGAAGATTGGATTAAACAAATGAATATCACTGATCCTGATTCCACTCCATCAGACACCCCAAAACAGGATCATGTGATGAGTTTTATTGATGAAGATGAAGACCCATGATAAAATTGTCTGCCATAAGATAAAATTATCTGTAAAATAATTGCTAAAGTTGTCGGCCATAAGATAAAGTTGTCTGTAACATAATTGCTAAAGTTGTCGGCCATAAGATAAAGTTGTTATAGTCTTATTTTTCAAAAAATAAGAGTCAAGTGACCCTTCAAAAAAGTTTTTCCCAAAGGTCATTTTACTATACAAGTGTCGGTCATCTTTGTACTATAAATAGATGAATCATTCCATTTGAAAGATCATCTTAGTTGAAATCAATAAAATTCTCGAGTATTTTAAAATCTCACAGCAGCTTAAGTTTTCCTTTATTTCCTTCAAACAAGGCAATGATACATGGCTCAAAGGGTATCCAAAGTCGCTTCATAAAAGTCCCTTGATCGTTGAAAGCTGAGAAGATGGCTGTGTTTGATCGGGAATACCTTGAAGGATGCTGGCCACTCTGATAGTTGGTATCAGAGTGACATGTTTAAAGGAAATAAGTCTCTACACTCTATTTTTTCTCTTATTTACAAGCTAATTTTATGAATATTGTCAATGAATCCCATGAAAATATGCAATGGTTAAATCTTTATGGTAATTACGATGTTTGGTATGAACATATTCGTAATCATTATTTTCAGGGAAAACTCTGGTGTGTATATAAGGAATGCAATGAAGAAGATTGTCTTATGTTAATAAATATGTATGAGGATGAAAAGAAAAAATATTTAGAATATTTATATCCTATGTCTTATTCTATAGTCAGTGGACAAGTTACTATTGATTTACTTTATCATCGTTTTCATGTCAGAAAGATTGAAGAATTGCATAATCAAGAAAGAGAAAAATAAAAAAAGAGTCGTGTAGTCATAGATCAGAATGTTAGGGTTAAAAGAATTTAGGTTTTGATAAACATGTCTGCTTCTAATTCTACTAGTATTACTACTATGAGTGGTCTTGTATTAAACAAAGTAAATAGTAATAAATTAGATTATCTGTATGAAGTTTCTGTTGAACCAGAGGTGGTTAATCATACCTCTTTTCCTGTTATTAATCCTCATACTATCTTCCAGCTTAAACGAAAAGAAAAGAGAGAGATTTCACAAGTAGATTTGCTAGAATTTTCATGTTTCAGGTTTCTAAAACTAGCTTTCGAAAAACTGTTGTATCTTGGTGTAGAAAAGTTCAAATTGAGTTCCGTTTGTTATATTTGAAACTATACCTGAAGTTTGATAAATTTCAGGGGCTAGTTCAACTCTTATGAATTTTGATAAATTTTCAAAGGTCACTGAAATTCAAGACGGTTTTGCCCTGTTTTTATTGTAGCAGCAATTTGGAGATAAAATTTGGCTGGTTTCTGATTTGAATCTGGTAGAAGTGTCTTCTAGAGAGTTTTGGTTCATTGATTCTATTTTTCAACAGTATAAGATTTGCAATTTTTGGACTTATGGAACTCAAGTTATGATTTTTCAAAGAATGTTACAAAAACTGAAATTCTCCTTATAAAGTGACAAAAGCTCAAAAATGGTTTGGAAATATTTTCTGGGTTTCAAGCCTAACCTTTTTTATTATTTGCACCTCAGTCATACTTGGGAAATGGATTTCACCAAGCACATGAGATTTCTCTTGATTTGGATAGGAAAGCTTGATTGTTTGGAAATTGGCCAAGCTTCAAGCGAAACTAGTTTATTTCTTTTGATTTCGAAATAAGATTTTTCACCTCCTAGTCTTATGCCCTCGGTTTCCATGAAAATGAACTATAAATTGACCGTTTTACCTAGACTAATTATTGAGGAATTTCACTAACTTCATATTTGAAACTTGGAGCTTTTAGCTCCAATATTTACTATGAAATAAGTGACGCTTTTGATGGATTTTGATTTCATAAGTTTATAAAATGTGAACGCTCACTTATATTCTAAAACTTGGACATAAAATTAGGAGTTTTAAAATATGAAAATATTTTTTTCCCTTCCTCGATTTCCATGTCAAAAATTAAGCATTGTGCTCCTCTTTTGAAATCGAAAGTACTTGCCACGACTTGACTCGAAAATGAAACTTTTGAGTCCTCCTTGAGTATTATTTCAGTGATTAAGTGAGAAAGTTTCTTTTTTAATTTGACTTAAGGTTGAGACTCTTAGAGTGTGGGTAGCAAGGGATTTTTTTAAATTAATCTTGATCGAATACCTAGGTAATCGTGATTGTGCATGTCTCAAGTGATCACGTGAACACCGAAAAACTTGTTTGACCTCTTGCTTTTACTCTCGCTTTGCTCTTAACTTTGGTGAGTGTCAAGTGCATGATTCATGTTGCTTTGATTAAAATGATATTTGTACAACTGCTATGTGATTTTTATGCTCTGTAAACTTGTCGAGGTGAAGGTGTACTTTATCACTCTCGTTCTCTTCCTCTTGAATACTCGCTACTTATTATACGAATTTGTGTGACTTGCACTTGTACTCGAACATGTTTTTAACTCGTGAGCACTGAGCGACAGCACGTACCACATCCTATTCGGGTGGGACGTGCTTCTCATCCCGATTCAATGCTATGATCGATTCTAAATCGATTGGAGCGTTGTCTCATCGATCAATTATACTTGTGGGGACGCTCCAACCCCTTGGCTAACCTCGTAACTCGAGCTAACAAGGGTTATTCGAGAAACTTGGTGAATGATGGGAAATTTTATAGTTTGATCTTTTAAAATCTTATTTGATGTGTTCGAATAGTATTGCCACCTCGTGTTTGTTGAGTTTCGGATCCGAGAGAGTGATATGGTGGATGGAGAAAGTAAGTGAAACTCTACGGACATGTTGTTATTTGAATTGATGGATGGAGAAAGTAAGTGAAACTCTGCGAGCTATTGTACCTTTTTTACTTGTGTTTTATTCTCTACTCGCTCACGTATATGAAATTCATGTTAAGTCACTTTTAAGTGTGCTATTTGATTTGGTTCATGCTACTTGCTTGCTTGCTTGATTATCTTAATCTCACTGAGCGTTAGCTCGCCCTAAGTTGTTATTGCTTAACAGGTTTTGGAAGTCAAAGTTGGGAAACTCTATATTAGCAGTTTTTGGTTGAAGTTAGTAAACCTCTTGTATGACATTTGAGACAATTGAAGTGTAAATTTTATTATATTTGGGATTTTAGATTGTAATAGTAGATAGTAGCCTTAGAAAAATTTGGCATGTATATTCGAAATATTCTTTTAATTCTAAATCTATAGTTGACTTTTGAATCTCTATTCAGTTAGAATGAGTCTGCAAGTCCTGACGAAAGTTGAGCAGGCATCCAATTGATATCCTAGGGTTTGCCTTAGGGAGAGGTGAGGGTGTCACAGTTAGAATCATAATTCTAGGTTTGAAATGCCTAGAATAGTGTTAGGAGTTCTGAGTCGTGAACTTTCGATCATAGAAATTCATGATAAATCTTAAGTTAGATCTTTGAGTGACATCAGTGATTTTAAGAACTTAACCTTGAGTCCTGTGAGTTGTTTGTAGGAAATGAACAGCGGCAGCGACAATGATAGGATCGAGGGACCTCTCTTAATGATTCGATTTCAGATGATTGGAGGCAGACCACCCCTTCGGTGGTCACCCGCCAGTCGGGTTAGGACATGTACGTGCCGTGAGAGATTCACGTACCCTAACCACGTGGTGTTAGGGGTGGTTGGGGAGAGGAGACAATTGACCTATGACCTCAGAGTAGCTTGAGCAAAGATGGATGTGATGAGAGCCACTATAAAGGCCTAAATTGCCAGGATTCAGGAGTTTGAGACTAGGGTCTTCGAGGAACGTCAGAGGCCTGACGCCTTCCACGCTCAGGTTCAAGCGACTGATGGACGCTTTATTCGAATTGCAGAGGAGGTGAGATACCGTGTGGACAGTATTTTGGCGGAGTGTAGGACCATGGTCGATCACATAGAGGAGACCATGTGTGGAGGAGGACCTGGGAATGCTGCCCCTAGTGATGAAGAGGAGATAAAGCCCATGGAGACGGAGGCCGAGTAGGATCCCTCTGAGGATATGAGGTCTGCAAGTCAAGAGTTCATAAAACAAGTCAATAATATCAGGTACAGGACAGAGGCATTCAAATGCTTCAAAAATATAGGAGTATATGCAACAAAATACAAAAAGTCTGAAGATAAGGATCACCCCTTCTAAGACCTTAACTAAAATCAAAAGATCAAAAAATCACTAGTCTGAGTGGATTGAACTAGCGGACCCCATATCCATAGAAGGATTCTCCTCGAGTTCCTCCTCGGCCTCCTTCTCCATGGGTTCTATCTCCTTCGGATCACTAAGGGCAGTATCCCTAGGTCCTCTTCCACTCGTGACCTCCTCTATGTGATCGGCTATGGTCCCACACTCCGCTAGAATACCGTCCACACGGTATCTTACCTCCTCTACAATTAGAATAAAGGCGCCCATTAGTCGCCTGAAACTTAGCATGGGAGGCGTCAGCCCTCTGACGCTTCTCGAGGACCTAATCTCCAACTCATGAATCCTGCCAGTTTGGACATTCATAGTGACCCTTATCACCTCCATCTTTGCTCGAGCTACCCTGGAATCATAGGTCAACTGTCTCCTCTCCTCAACCACCCCTAACACTACATGGTTATGGTAGATGAACCTCTCATGGCACGGGCATGTCCTAAACCGACTGGCGGGTGACCACCGATGGAGTGGTCCGTCTCCGACCATCCTAAACCGAATCACTAAGGGAGGTCCCTTAATCCTATTACTGTCGCTGTCACTGTCCATTTCCTACACACAATCCACAGGACTCAAGGTTAGATCCTTAAAATCACTAGTGCCACTCAAAAATCTAATTTAAGATTTATCACGAATTTCTATGACCGAAAATTCACAACTCAAAACTCCTAACACTATTTCAGATATTTTAAATCTAGAGTTCTGATACCAACTGTGACACCCCCATTTCTTCCTAGGGCTCTCGTCAGGATTTACGCACACATTCTAGTTTAATAGAGATCCACAAGTCAACCATAAATTTAAAATTAAAAGTATACTTCCAATATACAAGCTAAATTCTTTTAAGGTTACGATCTACTATTACAATCCAAAATATCAAATATAACAAAGTTTACACTTCAATTATCTCAAATGTCACACAAGAGGTTTATTAATTTCTGTGACGCCCCCACCTCTCCCTAGAGCGAATCTTAGGGTATCAGCGGGATGTCTGTCCAAGTCTCATTAGGACTTACGCACTCATTTAAGCTTAATAAAGGATCACAATCAACCGACGACTTAATTAAGAAATATTTCGAATATACAAGTTCAAAACTCCCATAGCTAGCATATACAATTACAATCCACAATTCCCAACATAACAAAATTTACACTTTAAGAATCTCCAATAACATACAAAAGATATACTAGTTTCTACCAAAAGTCGCTAGTCTAGAACTTCCAACTTCCACCTCTAAAGCCTGTTAAGGAAAACAAATTTAAAGGGATGAGCTAACGCTCAATGAGGCCAAGAAAATCAAGCAAGCAACTTTAATCAATCAAATAATATACTTGAAAACAACGTTCACATGAAATTTCATTTGAGTGCACAAGTAGGAATTAAACACACATGGAAGGATACAGGAGCTTTCAGGAGCTATTTCCACGTCCTGAACGATTCAAGTCATCCGGGGTTGACCTTCCGTCAACTCAAATAACAACAAGACCGTAGTGCTCCACTGACTTCCTCCATCCAACATTACGGCCACTCGGATCCGAAACCAAACAAGAATGAGGTGGCGATACTAATCGAGTATGTCAAGTAAGATCTCAAAAATCAAGCTATAAAATTTTCCATGGTTCACCATGTTTCTCGACCAAACCCTTGTCGGCTCAAATTACGAGGTTAGCCAATGGGTTGGGGTGTTCTAACAAATATAATTGGTCAATGAGACAATGCTCTAATCGACTTAGAATTATTCATGGCTCTGAATCGGTTAGGGTGTGGTACATGCTGCCGCTCAGAGAATCGATCATAATACTGAGTCGGTATGAGAGGCACCTCCCACCCGAATAGGTATGATACATGCTGCCGCTCAGTGCTCACGAGTTAAAATATGTTCGAGTACAAGTGCAAATCACAAACATTCATGTAACAAGTATCATTTAATTAAGAGAGAGAGGACGAGGGCGATAAAGTGCACCCTCGCCTTGGCAAGTTCACGTATCATATAGCACTTGTACAAATATCAGTTCAATCATAGTAATATTGAACATGCACTTGACACTCACCAAAAGTCAAGGGCAAAATAAGAGTAAAAGCGAGAGGTCAGACAAGCTCCACGGTGTCCACGTGATCACTTGAGACATGCACAATCATGAATACCTAGATACTTGACCAAGGTTAATGAGAAAAATATTTGCTTGCTACCCACTCTGAAGGTCACAAGTTCGAGTCAAGTTAAAGGAGTCTTTCTCGCTAAATCAATAAAATAATATTCAAAGGAAACTCAAAAGTCATTTTCGAGTTAAGTCTCGGCAAAATCTTTCAGTTCCAAAAGAAAGTACCATACTTAACTTTTGACACGAAAATCGAGAAAAGGGTAGATGATTTTCATATTTCAAAATTTCTAATCCTATGTCCAAGTATTAGAATATAAAGGGGCGTTCACAATTTCTAAACTAATGGAGTCAAAATTTATCAAAATTTCACTCATTTTTCAAAATAAAGGTCGAAGTTAAAAGTTCCAAGTTTCGAGTATAAAACTAGTGAAATTCTCCAAGAATTGCTCTAGCTAAACGCTCCATTTTTAGGGTTCAATCTCATGCAATTCAAGGGTATAAGACTAGGAGTTGAATCTATTTCTCAAGTATGAAATGAGACGTAAACAACTAAAAAAGTAATGCTTGTAGCCTAGAAAATGTTTTCAAGTGACTTTAGAATATTGTCACTTTACAAGAAAAATTTCAGTTTTGGCAACCATCTTTGAAAAATCATAACTTGAGTTCCATAAGTTCAAAATTGGCAAATCTTATACAGTTGGAAAATAAACTCGATGAACTAAAATTCTCTAGAAGACACTTTTCTCAGATTCAAATCTGAAATCAGTCAAATTTTAGCTCTAACTCACTATTGCAGTAAGAACAGAGCAAAATAGTTTTGCATTTTCAGTAAACTTTGGACATTTGGCAAAATTCATAGAAATAGAATCAACCTTGAAATATATATCACTAAAAGAACTTCAAATTTAGTTTCAAACGCAATAAACAGAACTCAATTTGGACCTTTCCACATCAAGTTACAATAGTTTTAGGAAAGCTGATTTTTGGAACCTGGTTCACGGAATTTCCAGTTTTTGAGCATTTGACACAGTTTCAAAATCAGGTTATAACTAAAGCTACAAAAATCAAAATTTAGCGTGGTTTGAGGCGTTGAAAACTAAATTCAAAATGCTAAAAATCACTAGAACGAACTGTTTTAAAATTCGTTTTGTAAGATGAGTGAAAACGAGCTACAAACTGCAGCTACACTTGTTTCTCGGATGAAAATAGTGAGAAAAATCAGTCAATTTTGCTAGTTCACTACGATTCATAGAAAATGAACTAGTAGGTGCATTTTATACCGTTGGAAAGCTCTCGGAGTCTAATTTGAAATGCCGCAAACGGCACTTGATTTCGACTCCTGTACAAAAATTTATATGCTGTTAAGTGTGGACAGGCAGACTGCCCTGATCAAATTTTTAGATTTGGTTTCTTCTCTCTTTAGCCTATCTTTTCCCCAATCAAATGAAATGATTTGAGCGATAATTTTTACACACACAATCCAACATATAATAAGCATTTTTGCAGCAATTTTAACACCAAATTTCGAAATTTAACCAAAGGAATGAAATCAGCAAAATTCCGATAGATTCTCCTCTCATTCACTTCACATTTTTCTCTCCAACTTTTCTCTTCAACTTTCATAACCAAAATCAAGTTGTCATGCATTAAACAACTACCAAACAAGCAATTCCTCATGGCCACTACCTAAGAAGCCACCTCAAGACATCTACCTAAAGTCAAGGTTCATTGAACCTATCAACAACCCAAGCTTAACTAGATAAAACTAACTAAGCTATCCTTAAGTTGGAAGGAAAAATGAGAGCTTTTGGGAGTTATCTTACCTCTAAGAGTAGAAGACCAAACCACAAGAGTTTAAACTCTAAACCACCAAGGTTCTTTCCTCCTTCAAGTCTCCTCTCAAGCTTGAGTGATGATCCAAGAAAGTGAGCAAGATTGGAGTGAGTTTTTGGAGCAAGAATGGAAGAAATGCTAGTTGAAATTTTGGTAAGAAAGGGTGAAAGAAGGGCCGGCCAAGAGGGGAGGGAAAGAAAGGGTTTGTGTGTGATGTTGGTGAAGTAATCGAATGAAAAGGTAGAAGTGACATAAAGGTACTTTGGTGCAAAAAGTCAACAAATGAATAGGGGGTCATTAGTGCTCTTAATTGAGTTTAATTTAACCCACTCACCTCTAATACCTCAATTAATTTTTTTTAGTCAACTATTGATCATCCTTAATTCTCCAAGACCACTACACTCTCGGATCGAATTTTGCCTCGAAAACATGTATTCGCTAATTCTCACTAGTTGAGCCGCAGAAAAATTAACTTTTAAAACAAATGTGCTAAAATATAATTTGGGGTAATGTACAAAGTAATTGTAATTAAAATAGATGAAATAACTTAATTTGAGGAAACGAATAAATAAATGATTAAATAAGCCAGTAAGATAAAATAAAAGTAAGTAAAATAAAAAATTCGGGTCCTCACATCCTCTCCCCTTAAAAGATTTTCGTTCTCGAAATTCATACCTCGATCTACGAATAATTCTGGATACTTCTTTCGGATCTCCTCTTTAACTTCTTAAATCTCACAATTTTTTAATACATCAAGTTGGCAATCAAACATTAGTTCCCAACTTCAACCCTAAGTTCCCGATTTTTTTGTCCACTGCCGATTCCTGGTCACTCCCAAGATCTTGGGGTTGCCTACGCCCTCGAGCACGATCTTGACCACGTTTTCTACCGTTCATGTCTTATTACCGGTCTAAAGGTGCAGGACAATAAATTAAGTATACATATAAGCCATAAAATCAATTAAAAGCAATGTAAATTTTTATATGTCATAAAAGATTATAATAGTTACATCAAATTAGGATAAGTTTATCAAATCATTTCAAAAGAAAAGGGAAACAAACAAAATCATAGCAAAACGTGCTAAGTCGTAAATGTACAAAACAATAAAAGGACTTCATCCCCTACACAAAAGATTACAACCTCTAAAAGTGTCAGTTTAGACTAGGGTATAACCACAACTTCTATCTTCCAAGTGAAGTCAGATCTATCCCTACTTGTAGAGCTCCTACTACTTTGATTCCTCTCACAGCCATTAGCATTAACCACTCCCTCTGGCACTCGACTACTTTGTAGCGGATCTAGTAGACTGCTGAGTATTTCCTCATTCCTTAGAGACAATAGGACAACTTGAAATTTGATACTCGGCACTACCACAGATCAAACATTGTCCTTATTTTCTCCAGCACTCAGCCTCAGTGTGATTAGACTTGCCACAGTATCCACAAGTCACACGAGGAATCACGGTCTGACCAGTTTGTGACTTCCCTTTTTACTTATCTCGCTCACTCTGATTTCCTTTTGACGAGACTCCCTTTGATGGAGTTCCTCCGAGTTTTTCAGGTATCCTCACTCCCCCAATCCCTTTTTCCATTTTAAGGAACCCTTCTTTCTAACATGAAAAGATTTGGATTGTGATTTAGCATTTTCTATTCTCAGTGCCTTATCCAAGGCATCCGTGAAAGTGGTGATCTAGGCGGCTGCTAGGGATTCTTGGATTTCTACATTTAACCCTTGAATAAACTTCCTTATCCTTTTGCGCTCCGTAACCACAAGCTCAGGGGCAAATTTGAAAAGTTTGGTAAACTGCTCCTCATACTCGGCCACATTTAGTAACCTTTACTTCAACTTAATAAAGTCGTCCTCCCTTTTTTCTTGTATCATTGGCGAGAGGAATTTGGCATTAAACTCCCTCTCAAAGTTTGCCCAAGTTCAGGGGGTTTGTTTTCTCTCCCATTTCGCCTTAACAACATTCCACCACGAGCATGTTGCTTCCTCAAACTGAAAGACACCGAAATTCACTTGCCTTTCCTAGGCATAATCTAGAGCAACAAAAATCTCCACCATCTTTTCAAACTAATTTTTCGTTACCTCAGATCCTCCATGAAACTTAAGTGAGGCGAACTTCAGGAATAGCTCTAAAACTCTGTCCCCACCCCTCTATTGGTTCCTAGGTTAGTTGATTGGTTCAAGGTCTTGGCGCTCAACTAAACACTCAAGAACATCAGTTATGCGATTAAGTGCCGTAGCCACTTGGTCACCCCCTTCGTTCCTATGATTTTTTTTTTGGGCTAGTCGCAAATCCCTCACCTCTCTCGGGAGTGTGGGGTTGCCGAAACCCACGCCCACGACTCCATCCACATCCTCGCCGATCCATATAGCAAGATTCTAAACACATAATTAAAAGAGGAAAAAATTAAGCATAGAAAATTAAAAACATAAGTTGCACGAACACTCTAAAATTAAAGCATAGGTCTTTACATAAACTAAAAGTCATGATATATGTCAAGAGTGCATACAACGAATTAATAATATCAAATACAGGACATAGGCATCCAAGTGCATCAAAATACAGGAGTACATGCAACAAAATACAAAAGGTCTCAAGGTGAGAATCACCCCTACTAAGTCCTTAGCAAAAGTCAAAAGATTAGAAGGTCACTAATATAAGTGAACCGAACTAGTAGACTTTACATCCTTAGAAGGTTCCTTTCTCGGGGTTCTCCTCGGGATCCTACTCCATAGGCTCTATCTCCTCCTCAACAACAAGGACAGCATCCCCAGGTCCACCTCCACCCATGGCCTCCTCTAAGTGCTCGACCATGGTCACACACTCAGCCATAATGCCATCGACACGGTTGCCCACCTCCTCGACCATCCGAATGAGACGCCCATCGGTCGCCTGAAATCGAGCATGGGAGGCGTCAACCCTCTGACGTTCCCCAAGTTCCCTAATGTCCAGCTCATGGATCCTGGCTGCTTGGGCCTCCATAGTGGCCGCCATCTCCTCTCTCTTAACTCGTGCTACCCTGAGGTCACGGGTCAACTGTCTTCTCTCATCGACTACTCCTAATACCACGTGGTTGGATATGAGTACCTCTCTCGATAAGGGCACGCCCTAACCCACCTAGCAGGTGAGTATCGAAGGAGAGGTCTGCCACCTACCATTCAAAATGAAATCACTAGGGGAGGTTCCTCGATCCTATCACTGTCACTGCCACGGTCCATATCGTATAAATAATCCACAAAACTAAAGGTTAGGTCCTTATAATCACAGGGGCTATTCAAAAATTTAACATAAGGTTTATCACTGATTTCCTATGACCAAAAGTTCACGACTCAAACTCCTAATATTGTTTCAGGTATTTCAAACCTAGCACTCTGATACCAACTGTGACGCTCCCATCTCTCCCTAGGGCGAACCCTAGGGTATCAGCGGGATGCCTGCCCAACTCTTGTCAGGACTCATGCACTCATTCAAACTTAATAAAGGATCACAAATCAACCAACGAGTTAATTAAGAAATATTTCAAAAATAAAAGTCCAAAACTCCCATAGCTAGCATATACAATTACAATCCATAATTCCCAACATAACAAAATTTACACTTCAAGAGTCTCCAATAACATACAAAAGATATACTAGCTTCTACCAAAAGTCGCCAGTGTAGAACTTTCAATTTCCACCTCCAAAGCCTGTTAAGAAAAACAAACTTAAAGGGATGAGTTAACGTTCAGTGAGGCCAATATAACTTAAGCAAGTAAGCAAGTAGCACCAATCAATCAAATAACATACTTGAAAACAACTTTAATATGAACTTTCATTTAAGTGCACAAGTAGGAAATAAATACATACGGAAGGATACAGGATCTCTCAGGAGCTATTTCCATGTCTCGACCGATTCAAGTCATCTATGGTTGACTCTTCATCAACTCAAGTAGCATGACCATAGCGCTCCATTTACTTCCTCCATCCAACATAACACCCACTCGGATCCGAAACCAAACATTCATATAGTGGTGATACTATTCGATTATGCCAAGCGAAATCTCAAAAGATCAAGTTATATCATTTCCCAAGATTCACCAAACTTCTCGACCAAACCCTAGTCGGCTCGAGTCAGGAGGTCAGCCAATGGGTTGGAGTGTCCCACAAGTATAATTGGTCGATGAGACAATGCTTCAATCGACTTAGAATTGCTCATGGCTCTAAGTCAGTATGAGAGGCATCTCCCACCCGATTAGGGTGTGGTACATGCTGCCTCTCAGAGAATTGATCATAACACTGAGTCGATATGAGAGGCACCTCCCACCCATAGGACGTGGTACATGCTGCCGCTCAATGCTCACGAGTTAAAACATGTTCGAGTACAAGTGCAAATCACAAACATTCATGTAAAAAGTATCATTTAATCAATAGAGAGAGGACGAGAGTAGTAAAGTACACCATCGTCTCGGTAAGTTCACGTATCATATAGCTCTTGTACAAATATCATTTCAATCATAGTAACATTGAACATGCACTTGACACTGACCAAAAGTCAAGGGCAAAATAAGAGCAAAAGCGAGAGGTCAGACAAGCTCCTCGGCGTCCACATGACCACCTGAGACATGCACAATCACGATTATCTAGGTACTCGACCAAGGCTAATAAGAAAAATATTTTCTTGCTACCCACTCTCAAGGTCACAAGTTCGAATCAAGTTAAAGGAATCTTTCTCACTAAATCATTGAAATAATACTCAAAGGAAACTCAAAAGTCATTTTCGAGTCAAATCTTGACAAGAACTCTCAGTTTCAAAAGAAAGTTCCATACTTAACTTTCGGCACGAAAATCGAGAAAAGGAAAGATGGTTTTTATCTTTCAAAACTTCTAATCTTATGCCCAAGTTTTAGAATATAAAGGAGCGTTCACATTTTCTAAACTAATGGAGTTAAAATTCATCAAAACTCCACTAATTTTTTATAGTAAAGGTCGAAGTTAAAAGTTCCAAGTTTCGAGTATAAAACTAGTGAAATTCTCCAAAAACTACTCTAGCTAAACGCTCCACTTTTGGGGTTCAATCTCATGAAATTCAAGGCCATAAGAGGCTATAAGACTAGGCGTTGAAATCTATTTATCAAGTATGAAATGAGGTGCAAACAACTAAGAAAGTAATGCTTGTAGCCTAGAAAATGTTTTCAAGTGACTTTGGAGTATTGTCACTTTACAAGGAAAGATTCAATTTTGGCAACCATCTTTGAAAAATCATAACTTGAGTTCCATAAGTCCAAAATTGGCAAATCTTATACAGTTGGAAAATAAACTCGATGAACTAAAATTCTCTAAAGACACTTTTCTCAAATTCAAATCCGAAATCAGTCAAATTTTAGCTCTAACTCACTATTGCAGTAAGAACAGAGCAAAACAGTCTTGCATTTTCAGTAAACTTTGGACATTTGGCAAAATTCATAGAAATAGAATCAGCCCTTGAAATTTATACCACTGAAAGAACTCCAAATCTAGTTTCAAACGCAATAAGCAGAACTCAATTTGGACCTTTCCAAATCAAGTTACAACAGTTTTAGGAAAGCTGATTTTTGGAACCTGGTTCACGGAATTTCCAGTTTTTGAGCATTTGACCCAGTTTCAAAATCAGGTCATAACTAAAGTTACAAAAATCAAAATTTAGCGTGGTTTGCGGCGTTGAAAACTAAATTCAAAATGCTAAAAATCACTAGAACGAACTGTTTTAAAATTCGTTTTGTAAGATGAGTGAAAACAAGCTACAAACTGCAGCTACACTTGTTTCTCGGATGAAAATAGTGAGAAAAATCAGTCAATTTTGCCAGTTCACTACAATTCATAGAAAATGAACTAGTAGGTGCATTTTATACCGTTGGAAAGCTCTCGGAGTCTAATTTGAAATGCCGCAAACGGCACTTGATTTCGACTCCTGTACAAAAATTGGGAAAAAAACGATTCATTGTTCTTTCCTTCATCATCAAATTCTCCAGTTCAATTTATTTATTCTCTAGGTGCATGGTTCTCAGCTCTTGTAATTCTAGGAAGGGATTCACTTGAATATGCCAAGTCAGTAACAATTGTTGAGGATATAATAAAAGTAAGCTAAGCACTGATGTACCTACCAAGTAAGGTTAAACGTAAGAAAAAATAGAGTGTGATTATTGCTCAAAAGCAAAAAAAAGAAAAAAAAAGAGAGTTGCCATAAATGGCTAATCAAATATATATATGTGGGAAAACATAGATGTCATGGTTCTGGCATTTAGTGCTCAGCTACCATTTATGGGTTAAAATCTTCATTTGATGTCTAAGCACTAAAATTTCAGAATTCCATCTAATAAAAATGGAAAAAATTATTCATAAGATTATGTGTACAAGTAATTTGGTAAGAATCAAACTAGATTTGTTGCACATCACTTGCTCTTCGAATTTTCTAATCTTTATTTTCAGTGGCCACTTGCGAGAAAGCATTATGCATTTATGTTATATCAGAAACTTAGAGTGTGGTCCATTGAAGTACCTCTTTTACATTTTATCCGAGATAAATTTGACTCACTTTAGACAAAATTTATTAACATCTTGCAGTTTTAAGTGCCATTCACTCACAAGTATTTGAAAGCTTCATTGATAAGTATGTCCTACTTCGTTCTTAATCGTCTACAGTTTTCTTATATCTTCACTATATTGTCAAGTTGTCAAACTCTAGTTGAAATTTTGAGAATTTTTAACATACTTTTAGACTAACTTCCTCTGCACAGCTGATACAATATTAGACGTCTGAAAGAAAAAGAAAATTACAAACTTAATTTCAAAATGTGTAATGTAACGAACAAACTTATTATATAGTTTCATATTAATTCCAAGATATATGGTAGATGAATAGTTGAATGCCCAAAGACCTCTAATAAAATCTTGTATGCTCATCGCTATTACCAAATCCCTTCATTTGGATCCAATTTCTAGATACATGATACAAAATAGTTTGCAAAGAGAACAAACTTGGAGCCCCCCTTTTTAGAAATTTTAGGAATTTTCCAGTATTAGAAACATAAACAGAACATATTGATAATGGAGTTTTGGTCGGAGACGGATATGCCATGCACTGGGGGATAACAGATGAAAAAAATCAAGTCAAATTATTTCTAATGTAAATTTGATTAGTGGTTGGTGTATAAGTTACTAGAGTTAGATGTGGCAACCTTTCTTAAGGCCTGTAGACTTTATCCTCTTTGAATTTTTCTTGAGGAATGTACAAAATTCTTACCACTATATTTACACTCAAATGATTTCTGAAAATGGATTCATCATATTATATATCTTGGTTAGGTTTATCACTCGATGACCATGTATATTCCGTGTGCTCTGTCAATCCTAATAGGCAGCTTATTCAACTCTTTAAATTGTTGTATTGATGTTACCTATATTGCCACTACTATTAAAAATTATATGTCTTAAGTGCAAGAAAAGTGAGAGTCACCACAAGTAGAACAGTACAACTTGATATCTCTAAATGTTCAATTATATAATCACCTTTGATCAATATTATTGGATTTGGATCATTATGAAACCTCAAATGATAATTGAAACAAATTGCTTTAAGTAATTGAACTGGATATTTAATTATGGAAGTTCTTGACTAGTACATATATAATAGAACAGGAGTCCCCTTTTTCTAAGTCTTTTGAGAATTTTTTTAACATAAGAAACATGGATTGATAGGATGCGAAAATATTATTGATGGAGCTTCTATCATATATGAACATGCTACTAGCCTTATAAGTTCAAAAACCAAGTTAATATGTTTCTAGTGAAGGTTTCATTAACTAGTTCGTTTATAGTTGCTTGAGACATGTTGAAAGCTTTCTTGAGGCATGTGCATATTGTTTTCCTTGATTTATCTCTTAAGGGCCTGAGGCATGTATTAAAACCTCACCAGTGTGTTTTGGACTATAATATTCAAAGACCATAATAGTTGTGTGAGTCTTTGCCTCAAATGATTTATGAAATGGGTTCATCATTATGCATCTAGATAAGGTTTGTTACTTGACTGCCAAGTACATCTCATCGACCGTGTCAATCCTAATAGGGTTTCTGGTTCAGGTTCAACTCTTAATTATTTTATTCATATTATCTATATACCTTACCTACTAAAGATTGTATAGGCTAATTGAAGGAAAAGTGGGAATTATATCTAGAACCATATGACTTGGTATCTCTAAAATGTTCAATCATATAATCACCCTTTATTGAGATAAATGTATCTGGATCAGTATGCAACTGGACTTAGGCCTCCAAACGACCAGAAATACTATTTGCATTTGGAGTCCTGCCCTTTGATGATTTTTTTTTTTGGCTAACCCTGTACACGGGCCGGGCGCCACCCCGTATTTTATTTATATGAACTGAAAGTTACAATAGTGATCAAAGTCTTACTCCAACACAGAGATTATACCATCCTTACCTTCCTAACTGAAGGCAATCCTAATCTATCTAGAAGAATTTCGTCACGAGCCAACTTTGGAATCAAGCGTGTATATTCATAAACCCTAACCTGCTGTTCAGGGTGAGTAACTCCCACATTAGATAAAATATCAGCAACTCCATTCACCTCCCTGTAGCAGTGAACTATCCGAGGGGAATCACCCATCAACTGCCAAATCTGCCAAACCTCTCTTCGGATGTGCCAAGGACACTAGAATTGCTTCTGCAGAATCCCTACCAAGACCAAGGAATCTAACTGGACGCCCACATTGCCAAATCCCCTTTGAACACACTTGCGAAGCCCAATCAGAAGGTGTTGAACGAAGTGTGCTTCGTCCGACATGGGTAGTTTAGGAAGAGTTGAAGGCTTTTCCTAACTATAAATAAGGGCCTTGGCTCTTCATTAGGATCCATCCCAAAAATTGTCTATTCATCTTCTAAGGCAATTTCCTTCTTTCTCCCTCTATTGTAATATTTCACTTTGTAGTCATTCTTGGTGAAATATAATTTGGTAGTGTCCGAGGACGTAGGCATTATTGGCCGAATCTCATTAAATTTCTGGTGTTCTTTATTTTGTTATTTATTTCTTCAATAGCTATTATAGGGTATCTGATCCACAACAAGTGGTATCAGAGCTTGAGGTTATTCTGAGTATGCTTTGTGGTCACAGTTAAAACTGATCTTCCACATCAGAAAAGATATCCTTGAACTCTGGTCCATCCGTGGGGCCTGCCTGTGGGGTCAACCTGTGGGGTCCGTTCATTTTGTGGAGCCCACTTATTGTTGCTATTGAAGAATAGTTGTAGCCGAAATGGAAGATAGTGCAAAAGCATCAACGTCCACCTCGACAGCAGTTTCATCACCGCCTATTTGGGCAAGAACTGCTGTCACAAATACGAGATTGGCAGTGGAGATTTTCGATGGCACTGGTCACTTTGGCATGTGGCAAAGTGAGGTTCTAGATGCTCTCTTCCAACAAGGTCTAGACATTGCTATTGAAGAATAGAAACCAGATGATGTTGAGGAGAAATATTGGAAGACTATCAATCGATTAGCATGTGTACAATTCGATCGTGCCTTTCAAGAGAGCAGAGGTATGCATTTTCAAAGGAAACTTCTGCAAATAAATTGTGGATGGCACTAGAAGAAAAATTCTTGAAGAAAAGCAGTCAAAACAAGTTTCATATGAAAAAGAGGTTGTTTCGCTTCACCAAAGTTGCAGGTACCACAATGAATGATCATATTACCAGTTTTAATCAGCTGGTTACTGATCTAATGAACATGGATGAAATATTCAAAGATGAAGATCTGGCTCTGATGTTATTGGGATCACTTCCTGAGGAGTTTGAATTTCTTGAAACCACTCTACTCCACGGGAAGGCTGTTGTATCTCTCAGTGAAGTTTGTGCAGATCTATATAGCTATGAGCTAAGGAAGAAAGACAAGCAAGGAAGCTCAACCAGAGATGCAGAAGCATTGATCATCAGAGGTCGCTCACAAAACAGAAACAAAGGAAAGAAGGGGAGATCCAAGTCAAGACCCAGCAAAGATGAATGTGCATTTTGTCGAGAAAAGGGACACTGGAAGATAGACTGTCCAAAATTAAAAAATAAGGGCAAGTCTGATAAAGGGAAGGCTATAGCAGAATCAAATGTAGCAGAAGGTGATGATGCAAATTCGGATTTCTCACTTGCTTCATCATCAACTGACTCTTCTAATGTATGGATGTTGGATTTCGCTTGTAGCCATCATATGTGTCCTCATCAAGATTGGTTCTTTGATTTTAAAGAACTCAAAGGTGGAGTCGTCTACACAGCCAACAATGTTCCTCTTACCACATATGGGATTGGTTCAATTCGCTTGAAAAATCACGATGGATCAATCATAACTTTGACAGATGTTCGATATGTACCGGAGCTGATGAAGAGTCTCATTTCTATGGGAACCTTAGAATCAAAAGGTTTCGAAGTGACAGCAAAGGATGGAGTAATGAAGATCATTTCTGGTGCACGCGTGGTGTTAAAGGGAATTCGAAAGAGAAATAATCTATACCACTATTCGGGTGATACAGTTATGGGAACAGTAGCAGTAATTTCGACAGATGATCGAGATTCAGAATCAACCAGGCTGTGGCACATGCGATTGGGACATGCTGGTGATAAATCCTTGAGATTGCTCATAAATCAAGGATTATTGAAAGGTATAAAAACCTGTAAACTGGATTTCTGTGAGCACTGCATCAAAGAGAAGCAGACAAGGGTAAAATTTGGAACAGCAATCCATAATACTGAAGGTATCTTGGATTATGTTCACACTGATGTCTGGGGCCCTTCTAAAACAAGCTCTTTAGGAGGGAAGCACTATTATGTATCCTTTGTAGATGATTATTCTCGGAGAGTATGGGTATACACAATGAAGACAAAGGATGAAGTGCTAGGAATATTCATCAAATGGAAAAAGATGATAGAAACTCAAACTGGAAGAAGGATCAAATGTCTCCGTACCGATATTGGTGGAGAATATAAAAGTGATCCATTTAAAAGGATTTGTGAAGATGAAGGCATTGTCAGACACCTCCACAACAAAATGGGGTGGCAGAACGCATGAATCGAACGTTATTGGAGAAAGTTCAATGTATGTTATCCAATGCTGGATTGGGTAGAGAATTTTGGGCTGAAGCTGTAACATATGCATGCCATCTCATCAATCGACTGCCGTCTACTGCTATTGGAGGCAAAACACCATTGGAGAGATGGTCTGGTAAGCCTGCCACTAATTATGATTCTTTACATGTGTTTGTTTGTGTTGCTTACTACCATGTTAAGGAATCAAAGCCTTCAACTCTTCCTAAACTACCGATGTGGGACGAGGCACACTTCGTTCAACAAATCTCCACCTTGACGAGTACTCACATCTTCAAATCCAAATCCCTCACGAGAATAATCCAAACTTGTACACATAGGCCTTAAATTGTTGTAGTTAGGAATTGTAATTATGGAAACTAGTGAAGATAAATACCAATATAAAGTACCTTTAGGAATTTTTGAAAAACTTTCTTTTTTTTTTTTTTGTTCTCTTTGCTGCTATTAAAATCCAACATTTCAATACTAAAGTTTTAAAGTGTGTATTTTAAGATTCGTGTACCATGATAACTATTGTTTTTTTTTTCAAGCAAAGTAAACAAAAGATTGAAGTCTTTAAAAATAGATAATTCCACAAGTTATGAGGAAGTTTCCTTGAAAATAATTCCATCAGGATGTTTATGCTCCTCCACAACATACAAACAATTTATGCTTTGAGAAATCAGTCTCTTTACTCTTGCGTAAATGTATAATTAGGTGACATGTATTTTGTAGGAAACAAACAAATGGTTGACCTAAATTTCTTGATCATTGATTGCATAGCACTCGAGCTCCTCTAAACATAAAATAGAAAAAAAAATTATTAGAAGCCTAATATAAGTATATATAATAATTGATCCTAAAAAAAATATGCAGCCATTATCCTTAAAGTAAGAAAACTATTTTTTTTTAGAAATAATTTGCTTTATTACCTCAACACAAAGTTACATGCCGAGACATAGGACCAGTCAAGCAGATAGGTCCCTTACAAATCGAAGTGAGGGGAAACCTAGCTTATCCATCCTGACTTCCCCTCTAGCCAGTTGCGGAAGGTTGTGTGACTGATCATAAACCTTAACAGGATCGTGCTGGTGCAATAGACCTTCATTAGCTAGTAAGTCAGCCACTTTGTTTGCCTCTCTAAAGCAATGAGAGAACAACCCTGGATCATCAGCGATCTGCCAAATTTCGAGTACCTCTCTACAAATGTGCCAAGGACACTGGAACCGCCGTTGTAGGATGCCCACTAAAACCAATGAGTCAGACTATACGTAAACTTGTGTGTACCCTTTCTAAATATAGAGACGAAGACCCGTTAAAAGAGCCAAGACCTCAGCACGGAGACTAGTATTGACCCCCAGGAAAGCCGAATACCCCATCAATACCTAACCATCTGAATCCCGTAGGACTCACCCCACCACTAGCACCTGGATTGCCTTCGGAGCACCCGTCTGTATTAAGTAACACGAGCCCCCTACTTGCTGCCCGCCACCAGATTAATCTGCACTGCTGTGAGGGCCTGTGCTGTGAAATTTGGTCCAATAACTGACTAAAAGTCAATGTCCCTGTCAACTTGTGGAACTTACTCGCGACCATGTCAGTAATATCCCGAAGAATGGCATGACAGATTTCCCCACATAAAAGGTGTATCCCTTCCCATACCGCCTTATTCCTCGCCTTCCAGATGTGCCAACAGATAAAACTTGGGAGAATAGAAACCACAGTTCGTCTGTGCACATCAGACTGTAAAGAAACCCACCATGCAACCAGTCTATCGCGCAGTGAAACTTGAGGCAAAAATATTCCACAAGTGGCTCCAGAAGAATCCCAGACCGTCTTTGCTAGCGTCCCATTGCAAAAAGATGCTCAATAGTCTCCTCTTCAAAGAAAAAGCAACAAGAGCACTTTGACGGACCTTGGACACCAAACTTCATCAATATGTCATCCAACGGCAGTCTCCCCATCAGAAGTCGTAACATAAAGAAGGACACCTTCAATGGGATTTGGGGATGCCAAATGCGCGAAAAGAGCCAGGAGGTATTCCGAGCTTGCCTTACCTCCTGGAATGTGGAGGATAAGGAGAATTGCCCAGAAGTCATTGGCATCCAGACAACCTCATTTGGCCGCTCTCCCTCAGGGGTTGGTTGCTGCAAGATCAACGCCGTGACGTCACTTTGGAGATATTGGGCTAGTAACATTGAATTTCACCTCCCGTCTCTGATAAAGTCCCTCAAAGTCAACACCCTGTTGATCGGGGCTCTATGAAAAAGTGTTCCAGTACCCAACCAGTTGTCATACCAGAAGTCACAAGTGCCCACATATACCAACCATCGCATGAATAACTCCGCTTGTTGGCTCACGTTGACCATCCGTTTCCAGGTAAGTGACGACCCTGCACTATACTCCACCTGACAAGGATGATAATGTCGATAGTATTTTGCTTCTAAAAATATGGCCTAGAGAGATAATCCCGTGCAAAATTTCCACCATAACTTATGAGAGAAGGCAGTATACACCTCCCGGAGCAATCTGAACCCCACTCCCCCTTCCTCCTTCGGAAAGCACAACTGATCCCATCGGATCCAATGATATTGGTTCCCCATCTCCATCGACCCCCACAGGAAATTCAAGCAAACCCTTTCGATGATGTTGAACACTGAGGTCGGGATTACCGAAGCCGAAAGTAAATGCAAAGGCACAGATGACAGCACATGTTTTATGAGTATGATCTTGCCCCCTTGAGATAAAAATTTGGTCTTCCACGAGAGTATTCGTCCAAGTATAGTCTGACTCACCTCCCCACAAAAAATGGCCTTACCTTTTCCAAAATGCAGTGGGGACCCTAGGTAGCGGAATGGCACATGCTGTCTTGGGAAGCCAGTGATACGCTCAATTATCCTCCGTCGGGCGCCCGAGACAGATGGGTGGATCACATAGCCACTCTTGTGCCTATTCACCAGCTGGCCCAAAGATTTTTGGTACAAGTCCAGCACCCGAACGATATTCTGTAAGGTGCAAACCGAACCATTAGCAAATATGAACACGTCATTAGCAAAGGCAGATGCGGGACTGGGGGACACCCCCGCGGAACTGTGAACCCCTGAAAGCCTGCCTGAAGCACTAGGTCGTTTAGAGCCCTGAAAAGAACTTCCGCCCCAATCACAAATAGCGCTGGCGACAACGGATCCCCCTGACGAAGTCCCCTATTGGACTTAAAGTACCCATAGGAGGCTCCATTGATGATAACCAAAAACATACATTGGAAATCAGTCGCCAAACCATGTCAATAACTTTTTTCCCAAACCCGAAGCGCCGTATAACCTTCACCAAGAATATCCATGACACCCTATCATACGCCTTAGTCATATCCAATTTCAAAGCGACGTTCCCACCCCTTGAAGACCTGCGCATCCCTGAAAATAATTCTTGAGCGAGAAGATAGTTCTCAATGATGTTTCTGCGCTTAACAAAACCAGTCTGCTGAGGTGACACCAATCTCGGCAAGAAAGGGGCCAATCTATCCGCCAACAACTTGGACAACACTTTATTGAAGAAATTGCATAGGCTAATTACCCTGAACTGCGAAAAATCCTGAGGGTTCGGTTCTTTCGGGAGTAAGATAATGGAGGTAGATGTAATAAAACGAGGAAGTTCAGCCCCACAGAAGAAACTCAATACTGCATTATAAACATCCTGACCAATTACCTCCCAAGCAAAAGTAAAAAACCTCCCCGTGAAACCGTCCGGGCCAGCTGCACTCTCACCGTCTATTCCAAAAATGATCCTCCGCACCTCCTTGATAGATGGGTCAGCCTCCAAATGATTATTCACCTCAGTCGTGAATTACTTAAACATATAGTTAATTCATATGAAATTGATGGGCCTCATTATTAGTAAACTATTAATAGTGCAAAACAATAATTACTCATATTATATCAAATTTGAGACCATTCATGCAAAAGAAAAGAAGTATATGAGAAATTAATGGCATCATTAAATGAAATAAAAATGAAAAAAGTTTAATTAGAACTCGTATTACCCATTTATTACAATTTCATTATAATTCGCGTCTTATTTTATTCTTAAACTCTCGATATCACTATTTGAAATTTAAGCGACTATAATAAGTAAAATTCCAAACATTAGGGATGACAAGCATGGGGTGTGTATGTAAAAACCATCTCTTTGTTGCGCCTTAAATCTTAAATTTGTAAATTCTTAAATACCTCACACATAATTACAAGTATACATGTCATGTTTGAGTATAGGGTATTAATGGTCAATCCCACAGGGAAGAGTAAATCAATTACCGATAGTACTTGAACTCCTTTACTATTTAGACGAGTCAACAAATTAGATAAAATAAAATTTCATCAAAACTAGACAAGAAAATCATAATAGAAAGCTACTAGGGTTATGGAATTTCTAACTACTCTTGTAAATGAACTTTTTGGATTAATTGATTGTTACTATTATAGCTAGCTATGGCGCAATATTCTAAAGCATGTGATATGCGCTTTTGCCAGTGAATTACTTAAACATATAGTTAATTCATACCTATTTTCGTAATTATGAAATCAACTACAAGCTCTAGAAATTCTATGAAATTACTAATAAATAAGTCACAAAGGTGCAGCTCTACTTTCGTGAATGTACTCCCTAGGTTTAACAGGTCCATGAACTAATTTGAAATTCCAATTCTTATTGCAAATTCAATATCTTAATAGCCGCTAGTTATTAATAGCCGCTAGTTAATCATGATTATAAAAGCAAAAGTACTACTTCCTTCGTCGCAATATTAGAGTCATTTTTGGGAATCCAACCTTTTGCGGAGATAGTAATCATTCTATCTAAATGATGTGGTATTAGTGAATTTACATATGTATCCTTTGAATTCAATATATTTCCTTGTTAAATGTGAATCTAGATTAAAATTTTTTTTTTCAAATGGCAATATTGGAAGCATGTGTTAAATTTGAAATGGTGGCTTTTATTTTGAGATATCAATAAAATGAAAATATGATATTAACAATGGGATGGAAGGAGTAAATAGCTTGTTTAAAATAAGAGCATCAATAACCCAAGAAATATCACAAACAATCTATTGATAGTTCAACCAAAACCCAAGACACGAAACTTAGCAAATAATTAAATAAAACAATTGAAAATCAAGATCTAAACTTGTATATTAACAAAATATAGGAATCAAATACAAGATTAAAGAGTTGAAAAGACGAAACGCATGTCACTTGATCTTCCATCTTTCTTTCTTCATCCTCCTTCTTCGTTCTTGTTGAGATAAATACAAGAGAGGATGAACTGATCTAATCCTATACTATCCTAGCCTAACCTAACGAGTTTCTATCATACACCAAATTTTAATAAAACCTAAACACCCCATTTTTTGCAAGTATATAGGTCGTTTATTAAGCATAGGGGATATTAGGTGTCGATCCCGCAAGGAAGATTGCAATTACCGATGGTTTTCAAATTTCTTTATTACTAAGACTATTACAAGTGCAAGAGATTGAATCTACACTATGAACATGAAATAAAAGTAATAAAAATAACAATAGAAAGCTCCTAGGAGTAAGGAATTTCTCACTACTTTTGCAAGTGAAATTACTGAGTAATTGATGTGATTATCTTGACTAATTATGGCATAATTTTTTTATGTATGTGAAACCTACTCTCGTAGTGAATCAACTATACTTGTAACTAAGTCATACCTACTCTTGTGGTTATGAAATTAATTACAAGTTCATTTCTTCTATGAAATTACATGGAACAAACCACTAAAACCACATAGGTGCACCTCTACTTTCATGAGTGTACTCCTTAGGTTTAGCACTTATTTAGACTAGTGTCAAATCTCAATTCTTATTGCAAATCTAACACCTTAAGATTATCACAATTAATGGCCAATTAATTATGATTAGATAAGCAAAAGTGATAAATAACTTGCTCAAAATAATATCACCAAATAACTAAATATATACCATCACAAACAAAATATAGAAAGTTCATCCATAACTCTAGGCATAAACTTTAGCAAAACATGAAAAGAATGAAAGAAAAGACTATACTTGTATTATAGCTAAACATAAACTCAAATACAAAAGAGAAAGTGCTAGGATAGAAGTCACCCTTATCACATGAGATCCAACTCTCCATCTTGCTTCTTAATTCTTCATCCAAATCTAACTACAAATGCAAGAAGAATAAACTATATTAACTATACTATACTAATGAACTAAGAAAAACTAGTGAAGACTACATTTTGGTAGTGTTTCTAGCCTTCCAAAGTTATGAAACAAGTTCAAAAAAGGACTTATTTATAGAGAAATCCAAGTTCAAGATGAGTTGTTTCTAGTTGGCAAAATTGTCTCTTGAAATCACCAAAATGTGTTTCTGCATGTTTCCATACTTTTCTTTACAGCTACAGCCGAAATTCTGAGTTGGGGAATAGTTGAAAAGTTGTGTGAATATAGAACAAGTTGATTAGCAAGTTGTAGAAAATAGGGGAGAATATGTGACCTCTGGAATATGTGAGCTGGAGCTCACGTGTTACCCTACGTTTTCCTCTTTTGAAGGTTTTCTCAATTCTAGTCAATCTTCAACTTTGCTCTATTTTTGTACCAAATACCACTAATATTTTCTCAATGATTGAGGCTCAACTAACTCTTTTGTAAAACATAAAAGTTGTAGCCTTTTGAGCTAGGTTTCCAATGTTTCAAGAATCATCCAATTTAGAACTTTGTAGATTGAGAAATGACCGAAATACCGTTGACTGGTCAAAATTTTGTTTCAGCTTTTGACAACAGAAATGGCCAACTATATTTCAACATTTTGGCTAAGAAAACTCATGAAATGGATTTTGATGTCTTTATAACAAATACAGAGCAATGCATTAAATTGAAAATGGCTCAAGAATCATCTCAATCCGATACTTATAACTCAAGATATAGCCAAAATACAAAAGGTGTCAAAGCTGCCAAACTTTTCCTCTTTTATACTTGCTTGGATTTCATCTTTTGCACTTCATATTCTCTTTAAAATCACTTCAAATCATCAACAATCATTCAATTATCTTCTCAATTCACTTCATTTGATGATTGAATCATTGGACACCACAAAAATATTTAGTTTTCACCACTTTAACACGTAGAAATGCAATTTTTGACACTTCTTCACTAGAAACCTAGTTAATTAGCTCTAGAAATAATTAAAATACACCAAAACTAAATAATAAAACATACTTAAAATACTCAAAATACACACTTATCATAACCAAAGAAATAAGATCTAGCTAAGATCTACATTTTTTTGTGGTTTTTCTTACCTTTTTCTCTCTGCAAATTTCATTCTCAATGTTCCCTTCTATAGAAAGAAGAAAGAGTTCAATTATAGTGCAAGTTGCAACTTAAAATCGACACAAATTTGCGGATTGTGGGATGGATTGCTCCCCTGATTCTATTTACAAACTACTCAAAAAAACAAGCACAAAAAGGATCCCAAGGCAATCCGTGGACTAAAGTTCTATGGATTCGCCACCGGATCAATTATATTGCTATGTTTCTCACGAGTTGCTTGCTCACTTCCTCAATTCGTGGTACAATCCGTTTTGGCATCCTTGAATCCATCCATGGATTGCCTCGGATGATTTTTTCTGCATGAATCTTTCCTTTCCTTGCTCAAGTGTCGTGCTTATTGCATTTTTTTTCGAATGCACTTCAAATCATCAATAATCATCCAAACTTCTACTCATTTCATTCAATTGATAATTGACTCAATGAATCTACAAAACATGATGTTTTAATCACTTAAACCCATAGAAATCCAATTTTTCTCATTTTAATCACAAAATGCACACTTAACTGAAAACCTAGTTATTCGACGCAAATTTAAATGAAAACACACTAAAACACATATAAACAACTACATAAAAATATGCAAAATAGGCACCTATCGCACCCCCACACTTGAATCATTGATTATCCTCAAGCAATCAACAAAATAAAATCAAAGCAAATAATTCAAGGTTGGAAAAGGGAGACGTACATTCTCATGTAAAGGGCACAATTGATATGATCGTTATGCAAGCTTCGAATCTCAATTCGGGTACTCGACAATATCAAACAAAGTTGAGCTTTTTTTTTTTTAAATTAAAGTTGCAACTTTTATTCATAATAAAACTAGGAACAGGAAAAAGCAACACAATCTTCTAGGCACATGACAAATTTTGCCCTCTCATGTCCTCTTCACTCTCCTAATAGCAGGAATTCCCCATTTGTCAAGTCGAATTTTCCCTCTCGCCAGCATAGGAGTTGCTGGAAGGCTGTCATAGGTTCGAAGCAATTCGTGGGCGTGCGTGACTCCCACATTGGCCAAGGCGTCCGCCACTTTGTTCGTCTCTCGAAGGCAATGTGAGAAACAGTGCCCTCCCGCCACCAGTTGCCATATCTCTTCAACCTCCATTCAAACATGCCAAGGACACTGGAACCGTCGCTGAAGGATGCCCACTAAAGTCACAAAATCTGATTGAATAAAGGGTGAGACCACCCCCTTTCTTTGCACAACCGGAGGCCTGCCAACAATGCTAAAGCCTCTGCCCGTAAACTAGTCTGGTTGCCTAGGAAAACTGAGAATCCCACCACGAAATCACCGTTGGAGTTTCGAAGCACTCCGCCACCACCGCTCAGTCCCGAATTGCCTTTGGAGCACCCATCCGTGTTCAGCGTCAATCGGTCAGCTTCCATCTTACAATGAGAAAACCATACCTCTGGGGGCCAGCCATAGCGATGGTGTCATACATCTCCGGAAACATGCGAGCATCGAA
The DNA here is from genome assembly GCF_036785885.1 of Coffea arabica. Taxonomy (NCBI): domain Eukaryota; kingdom Viridiplantae; phylum Streptophyta; class Magnoliopsida; order Gentianales; family Rubiaceae; genus Coffea; species Coffea arabica. The sequence goes on along the minus strand of NC_092330.1, from coordinate 2,608,404 downwards.
CAGCTGGTGAAACTGAATCTCGAAAGCTGCTTTTACATCCTTGAAGATCGCTTGGCAGACATCTCGGCCCTGCACCTGAATTCCCTCGAAAATTGCTCTATTTCTCGCCTTCCAAAGATGCCAACATATCTAGTTGGGCAACCCAGCGAACAGGAACTGCCGCTGGGCTGACATAGAGGCTAGCTGCCACCAACCCAGTAAGCATGCTCTTAAGACAGGGGGCTGGGGAGCTATACCACATGTACCATTGAAAAAATTCCATACGTCCATTGCTAGTCTTCTAGTGAGGAAGACATGTTCAATAGTCTCCGCCGCAGGTGCTTCACAACAAAAACACTTGGATGGCAATTGGAACCCCATTCTACATAACACCTCATCCATGGGTAACCGTCCCCTTAACAGACGCAGTATTAGAAATGACACTTTACTAGAAAGATTCGATTGCCAGATTTGAGAGTAGACGAAAGACCTATGCTGAACCTGTCTGATCTCTTGGAATGTCGAGAATAAAATGAACTTTCCAGTTGATGTCAGCATCTAGATTGCCTCTGCGCCCCCGTCCCCACTTGGTGCTACCATCTTCAAGATGGAGGAACTGTTGTTCGGGGTGAAGAACTGCCCTAGTAGCTGGGCATCCCATTGTCCCTGCACTATGAAGTCCTCAAAGGACAAGTTTGGCAGGACAATAGCTGTTAAATGCAACGCCCCAGTCCCTATCCAGTTATCATACCAAAAGTCGCACGACCCCTTGTGAATCAACCATCGCATGGACAATTCCACTTGTCTACTAACATTGACCATGCGTCTCCAAACTGCGGACGTAGTTGCCTTTAGTTCTGCTTGACATGGATGAAGCCCCTTGCAATATTTTGCGTGCAGAAACTTAGCCGGAGTGACGACCCCGTACGGAAAGTCTACCACAGCTTGCATGAAAATGCAGTGTAGACATCCCTCAGCTTACGAAAGCCAACTCCCCCTTCTTCAACTGGATAGCACAGATGAGACCAATGGATCCAATGTCGTTTGGGATCCCCGCCTCTCGCTCCCCATAAGAAATCTGAGCAGGTCTTCTCGATGACTCTGAAAATTAATTTTGGCATCACAGCGGCAGACAAGAGATGTCTCGGGATCGATGTCAGCACGTGTTTGATGAGGACTATTCTCCCCCTTGGAGAGAGAAACTTCGACTTCCAGGAGAGGACTTTTCCCAGTATGGCTTGACACACTTCCCCATAATGCGTGGCTTTACTCTTGCCAAAGTATAAAGGAAACCCTAGATACCTAACGGGGAAGTGTTGTCTCGAAAATCCAGTCAACCGCTCCACCACCCTCCTACGAGCTAGTGACGTGGACGGGTGCATGAGGTACCCACGCTTCTGGGGGTTGATCAGTTGCCTGGAAGCTCTCTGATATCTAGCTAGCATATGCATAATTAGCTTTAAAGCCGCCGAGGACCCATTGGCGAAAATTATCACATCATTTGCGAACACTAGATGAGTAACCTGCTCACACCCCCTCAAAATTGCGAATCCCCTGAAACCGGGCTGCGTAGTTAGGCTGTTAAGACCCTGTGACAGGATCTCAGCCGCAATTACAAATACCGCAGGAGAAAGGGGGTCTTCCTGACGCAGACCTCTACTGGATTTAAAAAAGCCATGAGACGAGCCATTGATAAGCACTGAAAACCAAACATTTGACACCAGTCACCACACCATATCAATAAACCGTTCCCCCGAACCCGAATTTGTGCAAGACATTAACCAGGAAGATCCAGCCAACCCGATCATAAACTTTCGACATATCCAATTTTAGCACAACATTACCCCCTCTAGCCTTTCTTCCAATACCCGTAATAATCTCTTGGGCAAGCAGAAAATTCTCCGTGATACTCCGATCCTTGATAAAACCTGTCTGTTGAGGGGACATTATTTTGGGCAAAAGATGTGCTACCCTATTGGCCAGGATGCGTGATAGCAACTTATTAAGAAAATTACATAAACTAATTGGGCGGAATTGAGAAAAATTCTGAGGGTGTGAAACCTTCGGGATGAGCACAATAGATATGGAAGTCATAAAACGAGATAACTCAGCCCCACAGAAAAAGCTTAGTACCCCATTATACACATCCTGAGCCAGAATATCCCACGCAAAAGTGAAGAACTTACCAGTAAACCCACCAGGGCCTGCCGCACTATCCCCGTCCATCCTGAAAACTGCCCGTTTGACCTCCTCCATCGAAGGAGGCTCCTCCAAGGCCATATTATCCTCCCTTGTAATGAGACTCGGAATAAGATGTAGCATTCCCAGATCCGCAGTTATCTGACCCTGAAAACAAATCCGCGAAATAGCTGATGGCTGCATTTGCAATACCCTCATCATCCTCTACCCAATTCCCATTCATGTTCCGCACCCGATGTATCGCCCCTTGCACCCTCCGCTGCTTAACCGCTACATGAAAATACCTTGAGTTGCCGTCCTCGTACCGTAGCCATTTCACCCGCGCCTTTTGGCTCCAAAACTGCTCCTCAATTAAGAGAGCATGTCGCAGCTCTGCTTGGGCTTTGTTTAGCTCAATCTGTGCCTCCGCGGACTCATCATGCTCTGCCCCTAACTTCGCGTGGAGGACTTCCTCCTCCGCCGTGCGTACAGCCTTAAAAACATTCCCAAAGGAATTCTTGTTCCATTCTCGTATCGCTCTTCTAGTAGCCAATAGCTTGGAGCATAGAATTCGCAACAGGGACCCACCAACATCCCCACACACGTCGAATCACCTCTAACAGGGACTGTTTGGAAGTCCACACATTTAAAAATCGGAAAGGTCGTGGCTTATCATCCAGGCGAGAGACAAAAGAAATCTTTAAGGGGGCATGATCCGAGGGATGCCTTGCCAGATGAGCTACCACCATTGACGATGTCATTGATGAGCATTCAGCATTAATCAATAGCCTATCCAACCTTTTCCAAATCCTTGCTCTTCCCCTTCGATTGTTGCACCACGTGAACTGTGAGCCAGTGAAACCCGCATCAAAAACTCTAGCCGCCTCCATAAAAGACAATAGCTCACAGCCCTCAATGTTGCAAAACGGCCGCCCTCCTCTCTTCTCCTGGGGCTCCATAATCACATTGAAGTCCCCGCATACGCACCAAGGTAGCGAAGTAGGTTTATCATTCAACAGTGCCTGCCACAATGTCTGTCTATCCTCCATCAAGCAGCTCGCATGAGCAAAAGACACAACAAATGGCCCGGCCAACCAAGAATGTTGAACTTGAAGGGAGAGATGTTGTGACGACCATCCAATCACAGCACACAGAAAAGGCGAACTATGGAAAACCCATATATCGCCCGATGTATTAGCTTGGACGGTGTCAAATGACAAACATAGCCTAACGGACTCAATTTGGGAAATCCCTACCTTGGGTTCACATATCGCGACAAATTTGATATCATGCATTATTAATAGTTTCTTTAACCTCGTGAAATTGGGGGGACGCGTAATCCCCCTAATATTCCAAAAAAGACTGTTAATCATGGGATAACAATCGGGAAGAGTTTTGAGAACATGTTGAAGATGATCGAAGTTGTCTATCCGATGGGAAATTCGCTCGTATTCCTTTCACTTTCCTTTGCTTGAGTTCAAACCCAATATCCCTGCACTGATCAAGATTTAAAGCTTCCAAAGAAGACGCGATCTGACCTGTTTGAAGGCTCTTTGCCCTTGGGGATAAGTTTCCAGCTGTAGAAACTGACTCAATCGCATCCCTTGCAAAGCCAGCAGCATCCCTCTCTTCCTCCAGCAACACGCAATCTGCTAGTGGGTGTGTGGTGCCTACCAAGTTTTCATCCAACTGGCCATGAGAGTCCTCCCCAGCCCATGCCTCCTCACTCCTGTTTGGAAGCTCCACCCAGAGCTCCGTCAGTTTCTCCTCGCGCGCAAGCAGTACAGTAGGCTGCCAGCCTCTCCCGACGCAATAGAATGCCTGGCCACCTCCACTACAGGTGCATCTGCTACCTTAGGCTGCCGCTGCTGGTCGCTCATGGCGACAACCTGGGCGGGTGCGGCACACAGCTTGGCACCATGCTGTTCACTCGAACCCGGCTGTGGCACTGGTGACGTGCCCACGCCTGCGCACTCCATCGTTCGCTCCTCCTGCAAACAGTCCAGCTTTGGGTCAAGCTAAACATGTGCCGTAGTATGGGCTGGTGGTCGCAGGTGCCCCTGGGCTTGCGCCTTAGTTGCACCATTGGCAGAGACGTTCTTCCAACACTCCTCCTCTGAGTGACCCAACCTCCAACAATTCGAACAATATCTTGGGACGTCCTCCATCACCACCTTCTGCCAAAAGCCCCCTTCCCCCTCTACTGCAACCCATACCCTTGAACAGAGTGGCTTCAACAGATCTATTTCTACACATGCCTTGCCACGCTTGGCCTCGTTCCCGTCGCTGTTGCCGCATCCAAAAAGAGAGGCTTCCCTATGGGAGCTAGGATTGAGAACAAGGAGTTTTTTTCATGAAAGTGGATCGGTAAAGCTGGCAAAGAGACCCACACCCACACCGGTATCAAGGAAGACTCCTTGTGAACATGAAAATCTCTAGTCCATTGAAACACACGCATTGGGTTCTTGTCGATCTGCCACAAGCCCCTTGTCCAGAGACGATTGAAATCAGCCTCTGCTGAACATCTCAGTAAAACATGCCTGTAGTCCAGCAATCCAACAGAGAGTTGGTCACGTAAATTCAGAGTGGCGAAGAATTTCCTAATCTCCTCCAACGGCGGCCGTCCATGAGAGAACTTTCCGACGAGGTCCAGACGAAAGGGAGTCGCTAATCTGTCCGCGTCCTCCTTTGAAAAAACAATAGCTGCCTCCCCTTTGTATGTAGACGCTGGCCAAACCTGGATATGAGGATTCGTTGGCTGCTTGAAAAGCTAAGAGAATGATTTTTTGCCGGTCGGGGAGCCAGTAGCCTCACCCAACGGCTGAAGGGCTGTCGTTGCAGCCATGGCAAGGTGAGAAACCCTAGCGAAAAACTCTGTTGTACTATCTATTGTTCAGATATATTCAATTTCAAGTCCCAGGTATCTAACGTCCCATCGACAAAGTTGAGCTGATCATAGCATCATTTGATCAAATCCAATACTATGTATCATTCCTAATCTAATTATGCTTGCCATGTGACTATCATAATTAACAAATGCAAACACTAAACTTATAACGACCCCCTAGAACTTATACAAACAAGGACAAGAACTAATAAAGCTTTCACACTTTGATTACACATTTTCTTTTTCTTTATTCTTTCCTTTCTCTTCCTCTTTTTCATCAAGCTTCACTTGAATAGTGAACTTGTCTTTTGATGCGAAAGCAAAAATTGGTAGATGAATGCCCCTGATTACTCGATCAAGTCACAAACCTTGTTGCTTTCTATGCTCTTAATTCCAGTATCGTTTAACATAAAAGTCAACATTTTTAGATGAAAACCCCTAATCAATAAGTACTTCGAATCATTGAAATGGTTTTTGTATGATCAAGAATCATGTAACTTTCCTTTCCTAATGTGAAAGGAAAAACACATTAGTTGATCCTTGCAAAAACTAAAACTAAGGGGGAAATCATAGGAAAAGCATCACATTAATTAATCATACCAATCACACAACCTACATAAACAAACTAAGAACAGTACACTTCATGAACTCAAAGCAATCTTGGCATAATAAACTCTATTTTGTAAGCTATTAAGTTCCCCAAAATCAAAATCTTGGCCCGCATAATAAAAATCTCAAAGTACCTTACAAATTAGCTCATGTTAAAAAGCACAGCACAACCACACAATATCATTGGTACTAAAGTTTTAAAAATATTTTAACAGAGTTTTTCCTTGAATTTGGACCAGCGATTTAAGAAAAATCGGTTGAAACTGACGGGTATCGTTCACTATCGATTGAACCCACCACTTGACCACCACTTCCTTACCACCACATACCCTTGATATTTTGTGAAATATCCCCTCTCATCCTCAGCCATATGACTGAAATATGTGGCCAAAATGCAAGGAAAAGAAAGCAAAATTTGGATGGTTTTGGTGGTGACAAGTGTTGCAAACCTATGGTTCCTTGACCAAGCTAATTTTCTTTGCTTCTTATCTTCACATTGGCTATATTTCTTCACCATTTTCCTCTGCTCTGGCCGAGCTTAAGAGAGAGAGAGAGAGAGCAAGAGAAACAACTTCAATCCATCATGAGTTTGAACCATTTGAGTGCAACCAAGAAAAACTAAACCGATTAATCACTAGTTGGAAGCTTGGGAAGCTTAAGAAACCAAGAATTTCAAGGAGAGGTGAAGCATCATCCTAGCAAGCTTGTGTCTTGAGGTATAATGGCTGATCAACCATTCTTTCTCCATTAATCATGATTAAGTTGGGTATTAATATTGGTATTGTGCTTGTGATGCTTGTTTCAAGTGATTTTGATGGTTAGATGGATGACTTTTGAGTTAGGGTTTCTTGTGGGTCAGGTGTTGTATGATGTATATATATGGCATATGATCTTGTAAAGGTGAAACTAGAGGTAGTTTCAAGGTAAAAATGTGAATTATAGCATGAATATAGCAAATTCCAGATTTCTGGAAAATTTAGCTTCAGTTCTGCCCGATTCTATTTCAACTTGTAAAAGGCCGAATTAGGTTTAGCACAAAACACAAAAGTTATAGAGAATGACATTTTATGGTTTCCTACAAAATCTAAGCTCAGTCGGAGCAACGCAGCCCGTAAAAAGATGAAAATACCCTGACTACCCTAGGAGTAAAATCAGAGGACAGTTTTGACCATATACTAAGTTGGTTGCGTTTGTTCACCAGGATACGTGCTGAATGTGCTTTTAGTCAAAACATGAAAGTTTTAGTACTTTGTCTTAGCTTTTCAATGCCTTCAAGACCATCTTAAACGGACTTTGGTAGCTTGAGATATGGCGATTTGAATGTAGTACAGATAACTAGCCGGTTAGTTGGAATTTAGTTCTGTGAATTGGGAATTTAACTGGGTTACACTAAAATTTGGACTAAGTGTTCTTCGTCAAAATTGTAGCCCTGTGTCTTAGCTTCAAAACGATATAAATTGCATCTCAATCTGATAAGTGTAGCTTCGGTTGTGTCTGTTACGCAAAAACACGTCAAATCTGTCTTTTGTTTCTTGACTCAACCTTCATTTCCGCACATGCTCCTAACTTGATTTTGCACTTGTATGCCTTGGAGCCTATGGAATGGCTATTAAAATGAGATGATTTTGTATATGACTTTGGGTTTGATTGAGGAAAAGAATGAAGCCATAAATGACTGGAACATAGGTAAATACAAAGGGCGTGCTGCCCAAATTTACGCTTGAGAACTAGGTCAATGTACTTGCGACTTGAGTAAGACTTGACAGCGAATACCACGTGAACCATCTAGGGCATTTACGTTTTCTTTGCCACTTCGACTCAAATAGAGATTTTAAAGTTTTACAAATGAGTCTAAGTTGTACAAATATTTTACTTATGTCCCTTGGTTTCAATGTACTCCTTTCGCTACCAAAACCATATTTATACTTTGTACTAGTACGTATTCGACTTGTCTTTGACTCACTTACATCTTTGATGGTCACTACAAGAAAATTGTTCATCAGTGACAACACAAAGTCATCACAGAACATACAAATATCGTCACAAATACCTTATATTGACGACTTTTTGATTGTCACAAAGTCGTCACTAAATCCCCGTCGGTAAAAGTAAACAGTGACGACCTAAAATGTCGTCACTAAATAGTTGTCATTAGTGACGACTTTAAGTAGAGTATTTTTGACAAAAGATCAAGTCGTCAATAAAACACTTTCAGATTGTCGTCACTAATGACAACTATTTAGTGACGACCTGATTGTCGTCACTAAATAGTGGTCATTAGTGACGACAATCCGGAAGTGTTTTATTGACGACTTGATCTTTTGTCAAAAATGCTCTATTTAAAGTCATCACTAAAAAGCACCGAAAGCCATTGTATATAACTATTTTACTGACAACAATTGTTGTCACAAATGTCGCTTAGATTTAATGACAATCTCTGTTGTGACAAGGAGTTTTTATTTTCTATTTTGTGACAACTTTTTTTTGTCATTAGATAATTTCTCAATAGCTTAATAGTCATAATTTAGCCTGTAATCATTGCTAAATCATTGATTTTAAACAAACCATACAAATAAACATGAACGATTGATAACCAAAAGTATTTGCATTAGATTACATGTTAATAATATAGCAGTCTCAAATGCCAAATTCAAGTGTACATTACCCAACTAATGCCTACAAAAATAACATTTGTCCAAAATATCACTTGTACATAAGGTACATTTACAAAAGCAATCACAGTTTAAGAAATTGAAAAACATCTAAATGAACCACTCCATGAGCAAAAGGCAATTTTGTCTTCAACATTCTTCAACCATAACCATAGATATCTTCCAAAAGCTAGTATGAATAGCATTTATCTGTCATAAAAGAGTAAAAGAAGTAGGTAAGGGGAGGAGTACAATAATAAAGAACAAGTAATGGGACTTAGATTATTAAGACAAAAATTACAATTCATTAAGAACCTCATATAATTTGGGCCCACATATTACAACACCAGCAAGAAGTTAGAAATCACAGTCCAATCTATACAAATACAACACTGCATAAGCTCAACTAAAGAGCTCTCTAAAACAGTTTTTTTTTTATTTTCTTTCTTCTTCTTTAAATAGCTCAACTTATTGAACAATTAAAGTGGACTCCCACAGTAATTATTGTTTACAACTAGAATCGATGCCTGCTTGCAGCTTTTCCTGCCCCTTCTCATACATTCAAGGGAATGGGAAATGATTGTGGAAGTAGAAAAAGTACACAACTTTCCTACAAAACATTCATAACATACCGCTTTGACGCCAACTTCTTGCACGTATGCAATATCAGCAGGTGTAAAAAGTCCAGACTCACCAACGACCTAAAGATTTTGAAGACAGGAAAATGAATACATTGGTGATTAGACAAAATAATATGTGAGGCAGTCATGTGCCTCTGTCAACAATTTAACAAAGAAGGAGAAATCTTAAAGGGCATGAGAAAAGTGCAGAAATAGGATACTCACAATTATGCCTCTTTCTCGGATTATTCTCCCACGTTCTCCTTGAAGAAGATTTTTAGTATTGCTGATGTCAACCTTAAATGTTTCTGCAGATAGACAAAGCTAAATTAACTTCCAAGACTCCAACAAATGACTTGTACTGATTTTGTAAGCTACTCATTGCTCTTTTAACATTTTTTCTAGGTTGTGCATTTTTTATCATCTTCATCCTTGTTCTTTTCGGATTTATAGCTTGTTTCCACTCACCCATCCTCAAGATGAGCACCTTTACCCATGGTTACTTAACTCATTTTTTCCTGACTGACTGTTTACGAACTACCATTCTAAGAGAAAAGGTTATATCATGCAACCATATTGAATATCAGCACTAAGCAAGATGAGATATAACTAGGAAGAGTATCCAGCACCAGATTTTGGCATCTAGCAATTGGTGCCGTGCGGAAGTATGTCAAAGAAGTTAATTCCTAGAAAGTTTAAAAAAAAAAAAAAAGGGAAGTAGGGGATTGTCATAACAGAATTAATTTGCTGGTATTATTATTTATAGCATCACAGTGCAAATGATATACACTTCAGCAAATGATTAGCTACTTGAAAATATGTAGGCCTTCTCATCGATGTTAGTAAGAATACAAGGAACTAATTTTTGTCCAAATACAGCTACAATCGAATGTAAACTCGATAGCAGCTTCAGAATCAAAATATCAAGGTATCAAACTTTAAATGCACAATCAAGAAGGAGAAGATTTAAATGATCGATATAGAATTTTCTTTAGAAACATACCGAGGTTACGGTTGTTTATTCCAATAAGTTCAATCCCATCAATCCCAAGAACACGATCCATCTCCCTCTTATCATGTACCTAAAAAATGAGATATGACAAACAAAGGTCAAAATCATTGATACTTCAAACTTTTTACTTGACAAGAAAAACAAAATAAAACCAAAATCAGGAAAAAATAAAACCAAAATTGCTTCAAGTAAAGTACCAAGATAATTATTAGACAGCCTTCATGAGAACAGAAGGACCACTAACCTACATATGTTTAAAAAAGAAATTTTTTCTTCATGAAGAAGACGAAAAACAAACTTGAGATATCATTACAGATTTTTGTTGATATTCCGATTTTTGTACAAATCACAAACAAGAAAATGAAAATTACCCTGACTTAAACGTCCTAAATCTAACACTAAAAGTGAGGAGGGAATTGAGTTCTATTAATTGTTAAGACAGCAAAAGGAAAGAAAGAAGAAAACAATAACCATACCTCCACAAGTGGTGTTAAACCAAGCAATTTGCAGATCTTAGTCATGTATTTGATATCAAGATCTGGTAAAACAGCAACAATTAACAGGATTGCATCTGCGCCTTTTGTGCGAGCATAGTATATTTGCCAAGCATCTATAACAAACTTTTTGCATAACAAAGGGCACTGCACATGTAAATTGTTTCAGCAATCACTTTCAAAAATAATACTTCGAGCTAATATTCAGCAGAAATATGCATCAAGAAGAAAAAAAATACCTTCACTCCTGAATTCCTTATCTTCTCCAAATTCTCAAAGCCTCCCTTATTTTATGGAGCACAGAAACAAAAAAGTAGTGATGATAATTAGCAGTAAGAATTAACTTAAAAACAAATACATTGACTTGCAGAGACAGGCTTATATGACCCTGAAGAAAAAAGTCACCAAATGACTGAAGAGTTTAAATCCTTACTTGAAAGTATTTCTGGTCTGTTAATACACTGAGGCATGCTGCTCCACCTTTTCATAGGCCTTAGCAATTTCAACCTGTTATGATAGACAACCAAGAATTAATGCAAACAGATAACACTGTCAACATCTTAAGAATTGTATTCAGATATTATAACCCACAGTAACCTATTCAAATTGCTCATATCTTTTAAGGAATACGTGACTTTGAACTAAATATGAGAACATCCAATTCCAGGTTAGTGAAAGTCCTTAAAGCTTCCACTGATGGCTATGCGCTTTACAATTAGCCTGAAATTGACTCATCACAGTTCCTAATGTCCTACCTGAGCTCGGTCAAGTAAATTGAGAAACAAACCATAGCTAAATGAAATTGTGGTCACCGGCTAAGATCAGAAAGTCATTTAGTGATGTGATAATATGTAGGACAGCCTGGATTAAAAATGTTGTAGAATATGTATATCTAATATCTCCATAGAGTGGTTTAATAGTCTAGTGCCACTTAAATGTTAGAGTAATCAAACGAGGACCATTTATTCAAAAGCAAAACGTTAAACTTATTGTAGAAAAATTAGATTGTTAGCTTATCTATTTCTTCAGTGATTTTTAGAAAAGAACAAAAATTAGATTGCTGGTTCATTTTTTTCTTGATCATCCTAACTGGTATTTTTGGGAAAAGAATAAATATATACACTGTTTAACATGCATACTTCTGAGAATTATACTTGAATAAAATATGACCGATTTGACTTTATCAATTTGTCAACTAAATCCATAGCTTATGCTCCACTTCGGAGGATTAATGCTGTACATAATCAATATAACTATGCTACTTATTAAGCCATCAAAAGTGCAGATTTCAGATATAGGGTGTTAATTTAACCCTTCGATCCCTATATACAAAAACCAGAATTTTCTTTTTAAAAAAACAATACCAGAATTTATTGCAATGCAACTGAAAATATTAGACAAAATAGACCCACTGAGACTAGAGTCTTGGTTGCTGCTAATTCACAAGAACTGGGCAGTGGACATAAATGATTCCTTCGTCCATTCCCTCAATTTCTGTCCCCTTTCATGGCAACCTTATCGGATAAGGGGGTATATACCCAAGAAAACGAAAAAGATTTTGGTCACCGTTACACCTAACTCTCAACCAAGACATGTATTACGTAATTAGCAATAGGGCCACAAAAATTTAATATATCAGTATTTCCAACGACAGCAAACCAAAACCATGGAAGCTCAAAACTTCGCTTACTGGGTAAGCCTACAAAAATTAATTGCGCTGTCAATGAAATAACCTTGAACTACTCACCTAATTGGCCAGTTATTTAAACAAAACTCGATCCCTTCTCTCGGAATGCCCAACATAGGCTTCCATTCCAATTTTCAACAATTCTGTCTCCTCCCTCTTTAATGCATTCTAGAAAATAAGGAGCACTGGCTCCTCGGACCATCCTAAACTACCCTAACCTGTGGTCAGATAACCCGAAATATTGAAGCTAAAACAAGTAGCTACACAGCTTAATCCAGGCGACTCAGTAGCGATAACAAAAAGGATCTTACATATTAGGGATTTGGAAAAATTGGAGAAAATGTATAGGAGAGAGAAAACGAACCTTTCCACCTGAAAACCTTGTACTTTAATGCTGGACAGCCATGGTGATGCTAGTGAGAAGCCAGAGAAGTGTGGGTGAAAGTATCAGGCCGTGCGGAAGCTCTGTTTTGTGCTCAGTACGGAAGCTCTGTTTTGGTGCTTAGTGCAGAAGCTTTTGTTTACTTCAGCTCGGTGAAGGTTTGTCTCAAGTGTTCCGTTGCTTTGGATATTGCTTTGGTCTTGCTTTGGATATTGTTTTTGTTGCGCGGCACTTTCACTATGATTTGATCAAAATTTTGACTTCACTCATTTTCCCTCCATTTGATACCAAAAATTATGTTTTTTTCTAGATTTGTAATATGGTTTGAACCATAGATTTTAATGCTATAGTATTATTTTTTATTTTTTAGCAAAAAATAAAAATTTTCATCAACATAGGTGGCAAAAATTGTTAATTTCATATAATTGAAAATGTACTTTTATAATTTGCTAATATTTTATACTAATTTCTTATAATTGCAGCACTAAAGAACATCTTGTAATTGAAAATAATTAAACTCAAATTATATGGTTATAACATAGTTTCAATAAAAATAATCATTTTCCCAACATTTGAGACCGATCATCATGCTTTTTTTATTTTTAATTTGGTTTGAAGCATAGATTTTATTGCTATAGTATTATTCTTTATTTTTTAGTACAAAAACACAAATTTTCATCAATATAGGTGGCAAAATTTGTTAATTACATATAAGTGAAAATATACTTTTATAATTTGCAAATGTTTTAGCCCTGCAATTTTTTATAATTCCAACACTAAAGTACATCATTAATTGAAAATAACGAAAGTCAAATTCTATGGTTATAACAGACTTTCATTAAAAATAATCAAATGCTATTAATAAGACATTATTGTTAAGTCAAAATCAAAGAAAATTTAGTGATGACATAATGTTATCACTAATTTATTCAAGATTATAATGACAAGAAAAGTCGTCACTAATTAAATTGCTAGTTTTTAATATTGTCAATTGCTAGTTTTTAATCCTTTTGTGAAAATATTGATAATGGTTGAGAAATTTTTGTTACATTACTGCAAGTGATAAATGTACTTTTGTTCTTTTTCAAACATTTATTTTAATGTTTAATTTTGTTTAAAACTATTATAATAGTATAGATTTGCATGACAAAACTTAAGTTCTCAATAGTTAAAAAATTCATTACAGAGAAAACACAAAGTAGTAGTTGCAAAATGTGTATAAATTACAGATATTTTAATGTGTATAAATTACAGTTTATTTTAATGTTTAATTTTGTTTGAAACTATTTTACTAGTATAGGTTTGCAAGACATAGATTTATGGGTAATTTCTTCTTTTTTTTTTTTTTTGCTTTCACATATTTTATTTATGTTAAATACAAAACCTACCAGTTTCCCTTTCATAAAAATATTAGTGCAACACTTTTTGAAATTTACTTACAAACATTTATGTATTTAACATAAATTAAATGATTCAGAGTGAAATGCCCATAAAGAGCAGAATATTTGTTCATGTAATGGAGGAAACCCACAAAGAGTTGGTACTTTATGGGCCATTTTTTTTAAAAAAAAATTTAATTTATGTTGAAAAGATAACCTGCCAGTTTTCGTTTTGTAAGAAATCAGTGTAACACTTTTTTAATTTTACTTACAAACATTTATAAATTTATCATAAATTATATGTTTGAGAGTAAAATGCCCATAAAAAATTGGTACTTTGAATAGATAATACTCATTTGCCCATAAACTACACTCCCTGAAGGCTATTTTGTTAATTACTTTGTAGTACTTTGTTATTCCTTTGCTAATACTACTTGGCACGTAGTACAAAGGATAAATCTGGCATAAATTTCTTATTCCATTGATAAAAAGACCTGGCTGCCTTATAACTATTGTAATGAAAGATATATCTTTAGAGTTTATAACAAATTATTACTTAAGTTTGAGAAAATTATAAAATATTTATGCATAATTTATCAAGATACCATTCGCAATTTCCTAATAAAAAATAGAGGCTAAATTGTAAAAGCTAGGGTGCCATAATAGAAATAATAAAATTGGTGTATTACATATGGGGGTTAAATTGCAAAAGTTAGAGTGCCATAGTAGAATTAATGAAATTGGTGAATTACATATGGGGCTAAATTACAAAAGTTAGGGAGTAATAATAGAATTAAAGAAATCGGTGTACTACATATGGGGCTAAATTGTAAAAGTTAAGGTATCATAATGGAATGAATGGAATTTTTTACAACATTTGGGACTACATCGTAAAAGTTAGGGTGGCACAGTAGAATTATTGAAAGTGACTTAGAAATAAGTACTTTAAACAGTGACGATTAATTCTTGTCACTAAATCCGAATCGGTAGAGTGACAGTGACGATATTACAAGTTGTCACTATATAGATCATTTTAGTGACAATGTTTTTCAAGGTCGTCACTGAAGACTTAGTTGCTTTGAGCAATTATGACAACTATACTTGTCGTCACTAAAAAACCACGTTTTGTGATGACTTTTGTCGTCACTAAAAAATGTTGTCACTAATGACCATATTTCTTGCAGTGTAGTTTGTGACGAAAATAACGGGTCGTCACTAAATATTTAGTTGCTTTGATGTAATTGTGACAACTTTAAATGTCGCGACTAAAGAAGCTCCTTTTGTGACGACTTATTGTCATCACTAAAAAATGTTGTCACTAATAACTTTTTTTTTTGGTGATCAGTGACGACAACAAAAAGTCGTCCGTAAATAGGCCAAGCAATAGTGATGATGTTCTTAATGTCGTCACTATTGTGTGTTCTAAACACTCCCGCGCTCTTGCTAAATCTTGGCGGGAATTTATTAGTGACGACTTAGAAAAGTCGTCACAAATGAGTTGGCTCCCATTAGAGGTTTGTGACGAGTTAGAAAGTCGTCAATAAAGGATCCCCTTTTGTGACAACTTTGTTTCGTCACAGAGAAAAGTTGTCACTGATGACCAATTTTCTTGTAGTGGGTTGAAGTATAATGTGTTCGTTTGATTATTAGGGTTCCTTGGTGATTGTGAGTATTATCCGAAAGGAAACTTTCGACGTTATTTTGCTTAAATAGGTGAGTGTTCCTTATTTGTTATATTTTCATTGACTATATGGCTTGTGGTGGATGTATGATTACATGTTTCATGTTATCAATGACTGTTAAAACGAATTTTACTAGGCGAGTGTGGAGCCCGTATGCTTTTAATAAATGCGTTACTATCACTTTCCACTGTAAATGTTTCCTGAATTATTGATACTCTATGTTTAATGTATTGAATTGATTGTTTGATTATGTGTTCGGAACCTCACTGAGCTTTTAGCTCATTTCTTTAGTTTTATTTTTCTTAACAGGGGACGACGAGCAGGATGAGAGCTCTGTATAGACTAACCTAGTCTAGTTCTTTGATTTTGTAATGATTCTCGCCCTAGTACATGGCACGGGCTAGATGCGTGGTGAATTGAGAACCTTTGTATATTCGATGTTTCTACTCCCTTTTGAGATAGTGATGTACATAAGTTTCGCTTTAAGTTTTGGATTGTTGCTATACTTCTTCTTGTGATTTTATTCCGTTTTTGATTGAGGTATGACTGAATCCCGACGAGAGTTGGGGCAGGCGGTCCGCCGAACCCTTTGGTTCGCCTTAGGGGGAGGTGGGGCTGTCACAGTTGGTATCAGAGCCTGTTTCGCGTGGTCTCTGTGCGGAGTGAGCCTGGACTGGGTGGTGACTAAGTATGAAGGATTAAGTGTTCGTTCGAGCATAAGCCATCAATTGTGAATGTTATAGGTTTTAAATCTTTCTCGTGACATGTGAGGCCAATAGATAGGTACGTCGGGGAGGAATTTCGATTGTAGATAGTTTGCTCTTGGAACTGGCCAACTTGAGATGTGAATTATCTTATTTCGGATTCTCGTGCCCGAGTACTCCAGAGTTGAAGCTGTACTAAGTGCTTAAGACTTGCAGTTTGGGAACTAACAGACTTTGTTTGGCTAAAATGAGTACAACAGGTCAACGGACGTTTAGTTCAAATAGAAAGTGAAGTGAGAGATCGGACGGGGGCTATGTTAACCAAGTGTGAAATGGCTTGTCATGTTATCTTCTTGTTTTGTCTTTGTACTGCTACTGTGAGTATTTGGCTTGTGGCATGGTAATATCCACATGTATAGTACTTGTTGCATTTGATCTTGTCTACTTGATATGTTTCTTTATGAACTTGGAATGGTAAATTTTGCCGTTCTAGTCTTTACTATGTTACATACTAAATCACTGTTCGAAAAAAAAAGAAAAAGAAAAGGGAATGGAGGGGAGACGTAGTCGTGGACGTGGAGCTAGTCATGGCCTTGGGGCTAGACAAGCTCAAGAACCGAGAGAAGAAAGAGAAACAGTGGCCGAGCAAGAACATCGACCGAGGGTTGAGGCCGGAGATCAAATGGCGACAGCGATGCAACAAATGACAAATATTCTAGCATGACTGGTAGATCAACAAGGTCAAATGGCAGTGAATCAATCCCAAAATCCTGAGATTGGATAGGATAGGGCTCTTGAGAGGCTACAAAAGTTTCTATCTCCGAAATTTCAAGGAGGGCCCGATCCGGATATTGCTGAGCAGTGGTTGGAGGCAATGATTAATATCTTCGCAGCTTTGAATTACACGTAGCAAAAACAAGTAAATTTTTTTGTATTTCAATTCGAAGGACCAACCCGCGCGTGGTGGAATGTAATTAGGGACAAGTGGGAAAGAGAACAGACGGTATGGACATGGGTGAACTTTGTAAGCGAATTTAACGAAAAGTATCTCCTACCTTTGGTCCAAGAAATGAGAGAGGACGAATTTATTGGGTTGCATCAGGGAACCCTGAGTGTGGCCGAATACGAGACCAAATTTACTAGACTGTCTAAATTCATTTCCGAATTGGTGGTTACGGAGCGAAGGAGAATAAGACGATTTATACAAGGACTAAATTTGGAAATCCAAGAGGCATTAGCGGCGGTTCAAGTTAATACGTTTACAGAGGCTCTTGAGAAGGTTCAAAGAATTGAGGATGCGAAAGCCCAAGTAAAAGCCTTTCAAACGCGGAAAAGAGATACATCCAGTAGCATACCTGACGAATCCGGAGAAAAGATAATACTCTCCAAAGTGCAAAAAGTGAACCAATCACCTCGCCCACCTTGGACATTAAGAGCAATAGATGAAAGGTCTACAAAAGAAAGTCAAATCGGATCAAAGGACATTTCTCGAGAAGGTCAAACAGTAGCTCCTCGATTGGCCTGTGAATACTGTGGAAAGCCAAATCACACTGAGAATGATTGCTGGCGGAAAGGGGGAAAATGTTTGATTTGTGGGAGTAGCAATCATCAACTTAGCAATTATCCGAAAAAATAGCCACGAGAGGGTAGTACTCAACAAATGGAAGGAACCAAACTGAAACAAACTAACGAAAGAGGAAACCGAACAAAAGCATCAGCACAGGTTTATGCCGTAGATCAGCAACAAGTTCCGGGGTCCTCTGAGGCAACAAAAGGAATGAAATTCGAAGTCGAAATTCTTTTAAGGGGGAGAGAGTGTGAGGACTTGCAAATTCTTTATTTTTTTCTTAAAAATGCCTTTTGTTTGGAAATTATTCATTTATAACAGTCCTACTACCCAATCACCCCACAATGAGTGTAAATGAAACTAGAAAGTAGGGTTTCATTTTTTGATTTCAAGTTAGAGCGAATTAGAATTTTCACGTTTTTCCGTAGTGTGACTATTCGGTACGGAGTGAGGATCAAATTTGGTAGCTAAGAGTAACGTTTGGATGAGGAAATATTATATGATTAGAAGTGATAATAATATGTTAGTGATTAGAAGGTAAAAACCGTAGTATACGCGATTTAAGAAAAATCGTTTGAAACCGACGTGTATCATTCACTATCGATTGAACCCACCACTTGACCACCACTTCCTTACCACCACATACCCTTGATATTTTGCAAAATATCCCCGCCCTCATCCTCAGCCATATGACCGAAATATGTGGCCAAAATGCAAGGAAAAGAAAGCAAAATTTGGATGGTTTTGGTGGTGACAAGTGTTGCAAACCTATGGTTCCTTGACCAAGCTAATTTTCTTTGCTTCTGATCTTCACATTGGCTATATTTCTTCACCATTTTCCTCTGATCTGGCCGAGCTTAAGAGAGAGAGAGAGAGAGAGCAAGAGAAACAACTTCAATCCATCATGAGTTTGAACCATTTGAGTGCAACCAAGAAAAACTAAACCGATTAATCACTAGTTGGAAGCTTGGGAAGCTTAAGAAACCAAGAATTTCAAGGAGAGGTGAAGCATCATCCTAGCAAGCTTGTGTCTTGAGGTATAATGGCTGATCAACCATTCTTTCTCCATTAATCATGATTAAGTTGGGTATTAATATTGGTATTGTGCTTGTGATGCTTGTTTCAAGTGATTTTGATGGTTAGATGGATGACTTTTGAGTTAGGGTTTCTTGTGGGTCAGGTGTTGTATGATGTATATATATGGCATATGATCTTGTAAAGGTGAAAGTAGTGGTAGCTTCAAGGTAAAAATGTGAATTATAGCTTGAATATAGCAAAATTCCAGATTTCTGAAAAATTTAGCTTCAGTTCTGCCCGATTCTATTTCAACTTGTAAGAGGCCGAATTAGGCTTAGCACAAAACATAAAAGTTGTAGAGAATGACATTTTATGGTTTCCTACAAAATTTAAGTTCAATCGGAGCAATGTAGCCAGTGAAAAAAAGAAAATACCCTGACTACCCTAGGAGTAAAATCAATGGACTGTTTTGACCGTATACTAAGTTGGTTGCGTTTGTTCACTAGAATACGTGCCGAACAAGCTTTTAGTTAAAACATGAAAGTTTTAGTACTTTTTCTTAGCTTTTCAATGTCTTCAAGAAGATCTTAAACGGACTTTGGTAGCTTGAGATATGGCGATTTGAATGTAGTGCAGATAACTAGCCGGTTAGTTGGAATTTGGTTCTGTGAATTGGTAATATCTTGGGACGTCCTCCATCACCACCTTCTGCCAAAAGCCCCCTTCCCCCTCTACTGCAACCCATACCCTTGAACAGAGTGGCTTCAACAGATCTATTTCTACACATGCCTTGCCACGCTTGGCCTCGTTCCCGTCGCTGTTGCCGCATCCAAAAAGAGAGGCTTCCCTATGGGAGCTAGGATTGAGAACAAGGAGTTTTTTTCATGAAAGTGGATCGGTAAAGCTGGCAAAGAGACCCACACCCACACCGGTATCAAGGAAGACTCCTTGTGAACATGAAAATCTCTAGTCCATTGAAACACACGCATTGGGTTCTTGTCGATCTGCCACAAGCCCCTTGTCCAGAGACGATTGAAATCAGCCTCTGCTGAACATCTCAGTAAAACATGCCTGTAGTCCAGCAATCCAACAGAGAGTTGGTCACGTAAATTCAGAGTGGCGAAGAATTTCCTAATCTCCTCCAACGGCGGCCGTCCATGAGAGAACTTTCCGACGAGGTCCAGACGAAAGGGAGTCGCTAATCTGTCCGCGTCCTCCTTTGAAAAAACAATAGCTGCCTCCCCTTTGTATGTAGACGCTGGCCAAACCTGGATATGAGGATTCGTTGGCTGCTTGAAAAGCTAAGAGAATGATTTTTTGCCGGTCGGGGAGCCAGTAGCCTCACCCAACGGCTGAAGGGCTGTCGTTGCAGCCATGGCAAGGTGAGAAACCCTAGCGAAAAACTCTGTTGTACTATCTATTGTTCAGATATATTCAATTTCAAGTCCCAGGTATCTAACGTCCCATCGACAAAGTTGAGCTGATCATAGCATCATTTGATCAAATCCAATACTATGTATCATTCCTAATCTAATTATGCTTGCCATGTGACTATCATAATTAACAAATGCAAACACTAAACTTATAACGACCCCCTAGAACTTATACAAACAAGGACAAGAACTAATAAAGCTTTCACACTTTGATTACACATTTTCTTTTTCTTTATTCTTTCCTTTCTCTTCCTCTTTTTCATCAAGCTTCACTTGAATAGTGAACTTGTCTTTTGATGCGAAAGCAAAAATTGGTAGATGAATGCCCCTGATTACTCGATCAAGTCACAAACCTTGTTGCTTTCTATGCTCTTAATTCCAGTATCGTTTAACATAAAAGTCAACATTTTTAGATGAAAACCCCTAATCAATAAGTACTTCGAATCATTGAAATGGTTTTTGTATGATCAAGAATCATGTAACTTTCCTTTCCTAATGTGAAAGGAAAAACACATTAGTTGATCCTTGCAAAAACTAAAACTAAGGGGGAAATCATAGGAAAAGCATCACATTAATTAATCATACCAATCACACAACCTACATAAACAAACTAAGAACAGTACACTTCATGAACTCAAAGCAATCTTGGCATAATAAACTCTATTTTGTAAGCTATTAAGTTCCCCAAAATCAAAATCTTGGCCCGCATAATAAAAATCTCAAAGTACCTTACAAATTAGCTCATGTTAAAAAGCACAGCACAACCACACAATATCATTGGTACTAAAGTTTTAAAAATATTTTAACAGAGTTTTTCCTTGAATTTGGACCAGCGATTTAAGAAAAATCGGTTGAAACTGACGGGTATCGTTCACTATCGATTGAACCCACCACTTGACCACCACTTCCTTACCACCACATACCCTTGATATTTTGTGAAATATCCCCTCTCATCCTCAGCCATATGACTGAAATATGTGGCCAAAATGCAAGGAAAAGAAAGCAAAATTTGGATGGTTTTGGTGGTGACAAGTGTTGCAAACCTATGGTTCCTTGACCAAGCTAATTTTCTTTGCTTCTTATCTTCACATTGGCTATATTTCTTCACCATTTTCCTCTGCTCTGGCCGAGCTTAAGAGAGAGAGAGAGAGAGCAAGAGAAACAACTTCAATCCATCATGAGTTTGAACCATTTGAGTGCAACCAAGAAAAACTAAACCGATTAATCACTAGTTGGAAGCTTGGGAAGCTTAAGAAACCAAGAATTTCAAGGAGAGGTGAAGCATCATCCTAGCAAGCTTGTGTCTTGAGGTATAATGGCTGATCAACCATTCTTTCTCCATTAATCATGATTAAGTTGGGTATTAATATTGGTATTGTGCTTGTGATGCTTGTTTCAAGTGATTTTGATGGTTAGATGGATGACTTTTGAGTTAGGGTTTCTTGTGGGTCAGGTGTTGTATGATGTATATATATGGCATATGATCTTGTAAAGGTGAAACTAGAGGTAGTTTCAAGGTAAAAATGTGAATTATAGCATGAATATAGCAAATTCCAGATTTCTGGAAAATTTAGCTTCAGTTCTGCCCGATTCTATTTCAACTTGTAAAAGGCCGAATTAGGTTTAGCACAAAACACAAAAGTTATAGAGAATGACATTTTATGGTTTCCTACAAAATCTAAGCTCAGTCGGAGCAACGCAGCCCGTAAAAAGATGAAAATACCCTGACTACCCTAGGAGTAAAATCAGAGGACAGTTTTGACCATATACTAAGTTGGTTGCGTTTGTTCACCAGGATACGTGCTGAATGTGCTTTTAGTCAAAACATGAAAGTTTTAGTACTTTGTCTTAGCTTTTCAATGCCTTCAAGACCATCTTAAACGGACTTTGGTAGCTTGAGATATGGCGATTTGAATGTAGTACAGATAACTAGCCGGTTAGTTGGAATTTAGTTCTGTGAATTGGGAATTTAACTGGGTTACACTAAAATTTGGACTAAGTGATCTTCATCAAAATTGTAGCCCTGTGTCTTAGCTTCGAAACGGTATAAATTGCATCTCAATCTGATAAGCGTAGCTTCGGTTGTGTCCGTTACGGAAAAACACGTCAAATCTGTCTTTTGTTTCTTGACTCAAACTTCATTTCCGCACATGCTCCTAGCTTGATTTTGTACTTATATGACTTGGAGCCTATGGAATGGCTATTGAAATGAGATGATTTTGTATATGACTTTGGGTTTGATTGAGAAAAAGAATGAAGCCATAAATGGCTGGAAAATAGGTAAATACAAAGGGCGTGCTGCCCAAATTTACGCTCGAGAACTAGGTCAATGTACTTGCGACTTGAGTAAGACTTGAGAGCGAATACCACGTGAACCATCTAGGGTATTTACGTTTTCTTTGCCACTTCGACTCAAATAGAGATTTTAAAGTTTTACAAGTGAGTCTAAAGTTTACAAATATTTTACTTATGTCCCTTGGTTTCAATGTACTCTTTTCGCTACCAAAACCATATTTATACTTTGTACTAGTACGTATTCGACTTGTCTTTGACTCACTTACATCTTTGATGGTTGAAGCATAATGTGTTCGTTTGATTATTAAGGTTCCTTGGTGATTGAGAGCATTATCTGGAACGAAACTTTGGACGTTATTTTGTTTAAATAGGTGAGTGTTCCTTGTTTGTTATATTTTCATTGACTATATTGCTTGTTCTTGACTATATGGCTTGTGGTGGATGTATGATTACATGTTTCATGTTATCAATGACTGTTAAAACGAATTTTACTAGGCGAGTGTGTACTTTATCGCACTCGACCTAAATAAATGTGAAATCTTCAATGATTAAATGATTAAATGCTAGTTTCGCATGATTGTAAGCCATTTGGCTGAACTAGGCCCTGCCCTTCGTTACTGATCGACTCGAGGCAGAAACGGACTCGGTCGGGCGATTTAGTGACCCTGGGTGAACGTTTGGTATACTCGAGTATTACCTTGTTGTCGGGTGGAGTCCGGCCAACGTCCGGATGGGGGTCAAATGAAACGAATGAACGAGTGGCAATGAATGAACGAATGAGGGTTTTACTTACAAAAATGCATTTTCAAATGATTGGAGGAATAAGGGAATGACAGGAGAATAAATGAACGAATGAACGAACGAACGAATAGCTCCCTGTGAGCCTGTATCCTTTTAATGAATGTGTTACTATCGCTTTCCATTGTAAATGTTTCCTGAATTATTGATACTCTATGTTTAATGTATTGAATTGATTGTTTGATTATGTGTTCGGAACCTCACTGAGCTTTTAGCTCATTCCTTTAGTTTTGTTTTCCTTAACAGGGGACGGTGAGCCGGATGAGAGCTCTGTATAGACTAGCGTAGTCTAGTTCTTTGATTTTGTAATGGTTCTCGCCCTAGTACTTGGCACGGGTTGGATGTGTGGTGAATTGAGAACCTTTATATATTTGATGTTTGTACTCCCTTTTGAGATAGTGATGTACATAAGTTTCGCTTTAAGTTTTGGATTGTTGCTGTACTTCTTCTTGTGATTTTATTCCGGTTTTGATTGAAGTATGACTGAGTCCCGGCGAGAGTTAGGGCAAGCGGTCCGCCGAACCCTTTGGTTCGCCTTAGGGGGAGGTGGGGCTGTCACAACAGGTCACATTTTGATCAACAAGTCATATGAAGCATCAATCAAGTAAATCATGAGGTCCAAACATACAGTTGGAACACTTACCAATTGATCTCAATCTTTCCACTTCAAACCCCAGTTCTTCTCTTGGTCATTCTGGACTCTTGTGGTCATATCATATATCAAGAGTCTAGCCACTTAAAATCAATATAAATGAGTAAGTTTCACTTAGCAAACATAACAATTTGCAGGTTTAACCCCAGTATAACTTCCAAAAGGGCAAAGTTTTCTTGTTCAAATCAAAGGACAAAACTACGTGCATGTTAAAACAATGTTTCAAGGATCATATGGAACACAGAACATCGATTATAGTCAAGACATTTGGAGAAAATGAGACAAGACTCTCGAGGTGTAAAGTTAGAAATTTCGAACAATAAAGCATTTTGGAGAAAACTTCTTTTTCTCCTCTTGTCCCTCTTTATTTTGGCTCAAAACCAACATACATGTAAAGATCAAAGTTTTGGCAGTATCTTGAGTAAAAAGATGTCAAAACTAACATACAAACTCTAAAAATAAAACTAACATTCTCTCTCACCCTCTCATCTAACCCTAGCAAGTAACTTGTACTGTTAGGCAAGAATCCACATATGAGCTATCATATACCCAAAACTCGAAAGAACAAGATTTACTTCACCAAAACTCGTTATTAAAAGCTCAAAATCAACATACATATGAAAAGCAAAGTTTTAACCAAATCTCTTGAACAAGAATAAGTGCAAAAGTAAAGCAAAAGTACCCTAACATGAAAACGCAAGTCCTCCCTTGCTCAATCGGCCAACCAAGCACAACTTAGCCTCACTGAACCCCAATTCCTCCATCTAACTTCCAAGTTTTAACTTTATCCGCAAGGCAAAAATATAATAAATCATGACTAGCATAGCATGTGTCATTTTTTATATATTTTTGGTAAGAAAAACCATCAAAATCACACATATATAATTTGAATCTAGGCTATGCACTTCATGTATCAAAGTTGGAAATTGACAATATAACTTGAAAACAACATGAAACCTTCCATAGAAATCCTTCCTTCTCATCTTAGACCAACATACATCAAGCAAACTCAAAACCTAGTAGGAAAACCAAGTAGATCATCAAGTAAACCTAGTAGATCATCATACATCAAGAAAACTTAGTAGTTCCTCAAGTACATCTAGTAGATCATCATGTAAACATAAAGAAAGATAGGTTTCCTAATAAAGTTTACCTTTTTACCTCCAAACTCAAGGATGGCAAGCAAATAAAGAAAGATGCAAGGCTTTCTACCTCTAAAACTTCACCAAGAGCTTCCCTCCAAACTTGATTCAAGTTTTATCGAAGTAGATATGGGTTTTCTCTTGTTTTCTCTCACTAATCAAGCAAGAAATCAAGACTTGAACTTGGAGTTTTTTTCTCCCTTTCTCTCTCTCTAAGGGTTAGCCATCATAAGGAGAAAAAAAAAGGAGATTTTGGCTAAAATGGAAGCTTGGTTAGATAAGAATGAAATGTAGTCTTGGTCAAGGTTGGTCAAAATTAGTTGGCTGGTTGACAAATGGCAAGATTACAAGGCAAGTCTATCTCTTTGTCTCTAATTCAGCATCCAATTAACTCATTACACCTCTTGTCACCTAATCCATTTTTCACAAAACTCCTTCTAATACACCAAATTTATTACACACACCTCACTAGTTGGTCACACTAATATAATACACTATACACTATAAAGCTCGACATGCACCAAATGAAATCTGCACCAAGTTAAATAAGGTAATAGGGTAAAAAGCATGACTCAACCAGTAAAGTAATAAAAAATGTAAGGCAAGTACGTTAAACTAACAAAAATCACAGGAAATGAATTTTCGGGTCCTCACATACTCTAGCTTACAAGTAGATTTGCAATTTTAAACTAAATTTATTGCACATTTATTGCGCATTACAACACTTATGATTTCTAAATTTTCATCAACTGCAAATGTAAAAGGAATTATGTGTTTAGGTAATATATTAAATAAAACATGTCACACATTGACAAAATCTTGAAATTTTGGACTGATGAAGCATCTTTTTTTGGTTTGTATTCGCAATGTCTTTAACTCACGTTAGAAAAAACTTAACATCTTATAGTTTTTAGTACTATTGACTAATTAATTACAATTTAAAGTTTCATCTTACACTTAGACTTACTAATCAATATTATCATAACTATTAACTTTTGTCAAAATTTTAACTAGAACTGCCTAAATGTGATATAAGTAGTTTCAATTTACATAGAACTATTGGCTCAACCAAGAATCTATGGTTCCACTCACATTTATCACTTTCAAGACTAGCAAATATTAATAAGAAAGCAACATCTTTTTTCGCCTCCTGACATTTTTAGTATTTTGTCATATAATTATCTCTGTATAGTAAAGCCCTCCGGAAACATTTTTATCAGTATAGTGTTCTTCCAATATAAATGGAAATGAAATTCAATTATGGACTCAATCCAGATAGTACAAAAATAAAAAGTAATAAAGGTTGAAATGAAGAATAGAGAGGAATCACTACATAACGCTAACATTGGATTCCCTTCTCTAAAAGGTAAACGTTATGAATTTGTAATTTTAAGAAATTTAATATTCTGATATTGACAATTTTCCTAAATATTGCTTATTATGTGCAATAAATGAATGCATTTTTCTTTTTTTTATATCTTAGATGCTAGTAAGATATCTTTCATCCAAATAGCATAAGAAGAATTACATTATGATAAACTTATTAGCCTATTTGATCATTATGCATTTGGATTTTATTCAGAGTGAAACATTCAATCTTTAATTGGTAGATAGAGTCCCATTCTTAGATCGCTTAAAAAAATAAGTACTCTCATTTTATTGATAGAAAATTTTGAGTGAAATACTTTGAGAGTAGATATAAACATACATATATATAGTCTAATAGCAAAAATCGATTGATAATCCTACAAAATTGATTGCTAATCGTAGTTGTTTTGTCCTCAAAAATTATAATTTGAGCATGAAAATGTAGCATTCTTTTTGCTTGCCTTACTGATCTTCTCTCTTTTTTTTTGGATATTCGTCTTACTTGCACAATGGTGCTGAATGCAAAACTTAGCTATCTATTTTTTTTATCTAATAAAGGTGGTATGTGAACCAAAATGACTTTGCTTGTACGATTCTCTATTAAAGTTTCTGAGTTTCTACTCTAAGCACATCATTCTCCATTTTTTTCTTTGTAAAGATAAAACATATCCAGATAATTCATAGTGAAAGCAACATAAGAAAATCCATTAATTTATAGTATATGTATTTCAAAAACTATTATACCTATATTTGGT
The DNA here is from genome assembly GCF_036785885.1 of Coffea arabica. NCBI lineage: Eukaryota > Viridiplantae > Streptophyta > Magnoliopsida > Gentianales > Rubiaceae > Coffea > Coffea arabica. The sequence continues at coordinate 2,581,113 of NC_092330.1, read as the reverse complement.
TCCTTTTGTTTTGAAACTAAAGTTTTATTTAGTTGGATAAAAGCTTTAGGTATGTACTCAATTGTTGTTGCTCATCTTTAGTTGGGTATGGTCAATCCTTGAAAAACCTTCAATAATATAAGCTATTTAGGTATTAAAATAATAATACCTTCAAAATGCAATGAAAATTAGCAATAGAGAGATGAGATAAATCAAAACAAAAAAGTAGCCAACAATTTAGGTCATAAAATTTTAAAGTGTTTTTCTTTTATGGCAGAAAAATTGCTTTAAAAATACATTAAACAAAGCAATAGGAATAAATTTAATTTTATAAAATTGAAGGTATAAATAGTTACTAAACTTACGCTTCAAGTTGCTGGATGCTAGGATCGAAGACAACCTAAGAAGGGGTGAATTAGGTAATTTAAGAACTAATCAGGTAATGAAACACTTTTTAGTTCAATATGAAATTTACCCTCTTTTCTAGGTGATCACACAATGAATCAATCAATGAATAAACAAAATCACTTGAGAAAAGTAGAAGATATAAGCAATTTAAAGATCATAAGATAACAATAAGTAAATAAGAAGGGAAGAATTGCAAACCAATTGATCTACAAGCTCACCAAGCTCCTCTTGAGCTTATAGATCAATTCAAACAAGTTTTTTCAAATTGATGAAATACAACCAATCTTGTGTACAAAGGAAGACTCACTTCCTCCTTGCCCCAAGCTCCACTCGGTCAAGTTAGGAAGTTTTACTATCTCTCAGGACAACTCTCACAGAACTTGTGACAGCCGCACCTTCCCCTAAAGCGTACCAAAGGGGTTAGCGGACTGTCTGCCCAATTCTCGTCAGGACTACTAAGACAGTTATAAACAATCTAAGACCTTCCGAAGGAAAATAGCGCGCTTACACGATTCAAAATCACAAAACAAAAATGAAAAAACGAAAAAAAATCGGAACAGCAAATGAATAGTGACTGTCACGTCACCATCCAGCCAAAATCCAATCGAATACAGATAACGTTATATAACTCGGGAGAAAACATTTCCAAACCAAATAGGATACATGAGCATGGTTAAACAGTTTTATACACATACGTTTCAAACGACATTATACAGATACTTCGCTTGTGATAAAGTACTTTATCACACAGGTCAGAGAGCGAGTGACTTGTTTTATTTTACAGATACTTCGCTCTCTGGCCTGTGTGACTTGTTTCCTGTATATACTTTATCACACTTGTTTCCTTTATACACACTCGCTCTCTGGTCGTTGAATGCACTTCCAAACAACATTATAATAGGCGTAGGTAACAGATTCAAGTATATACAGGAAACAAGTCACACAGGCCAGAGAGCGAGTGTGATAAAGTACACCCTCGTCTCGTACAAAATAAACAGTCGGGAAATACATTCAAATAGCAATTTGCAAGTACAGATAACTAGTTTAGCAATAATCAGGGGAGTGGTACACTCACCGGTTCAAATACAGATACTTCGAAAGTTTTCACTTCAAACTGACTTTAATCGCGTAGCCTTAAAATCACCAAAGTAAAACAATTGAAGATTTCACATTCAAAATCCAGTAAACGGAATGCACAAGTGAGGCTCGACTACATGTCATACGCTTTTCCAGGTTAAGTACTAGTTCAAAACAATAAAATATGACTTTTGAATAAAAAGATAACAGTTGATCCTAGGGTTACAAACAACTCCCAAAACCCTTCATTTTTACTAAGATCAACTCAACTTGAAGGAATCGCGTAGCCCTAACATTTTGGGCAGCATGCCCTCTGTATTTTGCTATATTCCAGCCATTTATGGCTTCATTATTTTTACTCAACTCTATCCAATCCAACACATAACAAATCTCAATACAATAGCCCTTCAACTAGGCTCAAGTTCATCCAAATACAAAGCAAGTCTAGGAATGCAACTAGAAATCAAGTTTTAAGGACAAAAGCTAAATAGCAGGTTTGATGTCTCTTAGCGTATAGGTCACAACCGAAGCTACGCTTATTGGATTGGGTGCAATTTATACCATTTCGAACCTAAGACACAGAGCTACAACTTTTATGAAGACCACTTAATCCAGTTCGTAGTGTATCTAGGTCAAATTTTCAAATTACAGAACCAAAATCTCACAATCAGACTAGTTAACCACACTATGATTGAACAACAATAACTCAGGCTACCTGTGACGACCCCACTTCTCCCAAGGGCGAACCCTAGGGTATCGGCGGGCCGCCTGCCTAGCTCGCGCCAGGACTCAAAACTTAAAGCAATAAAAGCCAGAAAATCCAAAAGAGTACTATTTACAATCACAAAAGAGTTATAATTACATTCTTCAAAAGTACCTGCTCTTACTATTACATCCGTATAATTACAACCAAAACCAAAAGGGAGACCCTAAGAAGGGTCCTAATACAAACCACCAGAATAAAAACAAACATCCTAAAAGTTCAACTATTACAAGCCAATCTACTAAACTAGTGTATGAGCCCCAAACGTACCCGCGTCGGCCCCTGCTAAGGAAAACAAACGGAATGGGGTAAGCTAAAAGCTTAGTAAGTAAACAGGGGCAAAAGCGTAAATTTCACGTAGCAACATTTACACAGTAAGAGTAAAGCAAAAGCAGAAAAGTAACATCACATAATAAGGATACGGGTGGCTCCAAAGCCAATTCATTTGCCATGCTTGATCTCCTGTCGACACTCCGTCGACCATAAATAAGGTCCGTAGAACTTCACTTGTACACCCACCGACACCTTATCACCCTCACTGGCCAGTCACCTCACAAACTTGCCCAGGCGAACGAAATCACAAACTTGAGCTTTAATCATAAGCTCGGGTCACAAACTTGGTGACCTCAAACCAAGTTGGACTGACTTCGACCAAGCCCTAACTGGCTCGAATAGTCCATCTAGGTATTGAGTTCAACCGCAAACTCACAAAATTCACAAAATTATTCAAAAGTCACCCCGAGCCACAAGCTCAAGGGTTTTTGTTCCAAAATTTCTAACATACATATGTCATGTACAAATTGGTGCGTAAATTAGGGTCTAGATCGAGTGCGATAAAGTACACCCTCGCTTAGGTACCCTTTTTACACATAACGAAACACATAAACAACTAACACATAAGAGCGGTTTGAATACTTACACAAAATACCAAAAGTAGTATAAAGGCGGAATTCACTTTGTGTGTTGGCTAGTAGTGGGCCCCACCGGCACCGCCTAGCTCACCACTGTTTGAAATCGAAGATTATATCACAATATATCATAAACGACAACTAACGTACTTAAAACAAGCAAAACGGCAAAATTGGCACGCGCAAGTGCGCAAACGGCAAAACGGCCGCACACGTCCGCGCGGAACGGCAAACGGAAATGGCCAAGTCGGCCATCTCAAACCGTTTTTGTTAAAAATTAGGCTAGGAATATCGGATCAAGGTACATGAGGTACCGTTACGAAGCTAAGAGGAAGGGATACAATGTTCATGAAGACATCGCAACCCAGATCTCAATGGGTATAGGTGAAAATTGCGTGAAACAGTTCCAGCTGTTTCATTGCGAGTTACCAAACAGGCCCTGTTTGCAAGGCCGTAACTCACGGCTCAGAAATCGAAATTAAGAAATTCCAAAGGCATTAGAAAGCTGAGACATAAGGCTAAAACTTTCATGTTTTGGCCAAGACCTGAATCTATTCAGAACAAAACAAAATTCGAGTGCCAAAGTACCCGTCAGAACTGTCCAAATACAAGGCAGTTCTGACGAGAGATATTGTTTTGATCATAACCGGAGCTACGGAACTCGGTTTTCGACGTACTTTATACCATTTCGAAGCTGAGATCAAGATCTAAACTTCTTATGAAGGAGTCGGCACCCAGATCGAACTCTATAAAAATCGAAAAGTCATGGGCAGAAACAAAATCAGAAAACGTGCAGAACCAGAGGGTCAAAACAGGCTTGAGCATTTCATCGATAACTCAGGCTACGCTAATCCGATTGACCTGAAATTTTGCAGGCATACTCAGGACTCAAGGGGCTACGACTTTCATGTTTTGAGGAATTCCTAAATCCGTACATAGCCTTAAGAAAAATGAAGCCGAAGTTCAGTTTCTGGGTTGCCCTGTTTACCCATTTTGCCGGTTTCAAATGTCGCAAACATATGGTTCGTTTTCATGGTTCTTATGCAGGTTTTTCAACCACTTTTGTACCAAATAAACACACATATACTAACATCTAAATGGCCTACAAATGGTCCGAAATTCCCCTCCCAAGTCAATACCAAAATACCAAATACTAACCATAACACCTAACCTAACTTCATATGCACCCATCAACTTACCCTAACATCCAACTAACCAAACCCTAACTCTATAGCCATAAGTTCAACTAAACTAACCTCATGGAGTCTAGGGTTTCTTAACCCTAATCAGAATTTTGCTAGAAACCAACCAATCAAGTGAGGCAATTTATCAAACACAACCACTTCAAGGCAATTTTCCAATCAAACCAACTAAGGAAGCATTAAAACAAGAAACCCAAATTTTCTCTCTCTTGACCGAAATTTCCAGCAGCATAAATCACTAAAAGTTAACCATAAAACTTCCATATAAACATCAAATCAACCATATAAGTCCATAATCATAACATAATACATCATTTCCATGGCTTAAAGATCAAAACCCCAAAAGTTTATCTTTCAAGTAAGAGGCATACCTTCAATTAAGCTTTGTAGATGATTAACCTTCACTAATCAAGCACCCAAGTTGTTGCTCCAAGATTCAAACCCAAGATGGAAGCTAAAACTTGAAGATTTTTGAAGAAATTTTCTCACTTTCTCTCCCTCTCTCTCTCGGCTCTTCCTTTCTTTTTTTCTTAGTTTTGTTTTGTTTTGTTTTCTCTTGTTTCTTATAAGTTGTAAGACAACATATAGTCAAAGCTTTGGGAGATATTTCTTATAGCTAACCAATCACAAAAATGCTTTATTTGTTGTTTAAACCCTTGCACTTTAACTTTCTCTTTCTTACACAATTTCCCTCACACATTTGATAATCTTTCAATTTACTCCATAAGTCATAACTTAATCTCTTTTAAAACATGTAATCACACTTAATTACTTCACTAATCACTTTCTCATCTTACTCACTTACACTTAAACATGCTTTATCCCACATAAAAGTAATTAAACAATAACCTTTTTGTCAAGGGCAAAATTAGGGTTTAAACCCAACTTAAAGCTTCTAATAAATCATAACATTAGGGATTTTGCTCACTTAGGGTTTCTAACCTTCTAAAAATTAATTAACCTATACAAAATGGATTAAATCCTATACCTTCCCACACTAGTGGGTCCCACATCCGATATACGTTCTTAATTTCTCAAAAACTAACTAATACTAGAAAAATCATCTAAAACTATATTTACTCATAAAACTTATCTGGGAAACTTTTCTAATAAAGAAAATGTAGAAAATGCGGGTTTTCAATCTTAACCGGAAATTAGGGTTTTCTTCTTAGCCCTAACCCTAATATCAACTTACGAACGGTCTGGGTCCTCACACTACCGAAATCCAATTGAGGTGTATCTTATGGCGTTTCAAAGCCAAGACATGTACCTATATTTCTTATGAAGATCTCCAAAGCCAAAACATGCATTTTCATGGTCAAATATGGAAAAATTCACGAAAATAGAAATCTGTCCGCAAAACAGGGTTCATGGGTAGTCAAGGGTATTGCAGTCATTTCACATGCTATAGTGCTCCGATTGAGTTGAAATTTTTCAGACAACTAGTTAACACCATTTTCTACAACTTTCATGTTTTAACCTAAGTCTGATTCGGCCTCTAACATGGTCAAATAGAACCAGGCAGAACAGGGCAAATTGGAACCCTAACACTAAAATTTTCCGCACAAGCTGAAATTTTCTGCCAATAACCGCAATTAACGCACAAGGGATCCATTTAACACAATTTAGAACCATCAATTCAAGGCTAACCATATCCATCATAGGAAAATAGAAAAATTCTCAAAAAAATAAAAAATGAAGTTAACTTCACTCTAATCCATAAAATCTTCCATAAAATCACCTAGTTAGCTACCATAAGTCACCAATTGACCATTATTAGGAACAAAGAGTGAGTTCCAAGCAAAATACCTTAACTCCTCAAGAAAGGTAGTAGTTTAGTGGTTTTTCTTCCAAAACAACTCCACCAAAATCTTCAAACTCCCTTAGCAAGTCTTTTGTGTGGACTAATTCAAGGTTTAATCGGTTAGATTTCAAAATTTGTGTAAGAAATGGAAGATATAGGTGAAGCTTTCTTTTCTTTTCTCTCAGGGTGAAGTTCGGCCAAGGTGGTGATGAAATGAAGATGATTTGAATCAAATTTGGTCTTTTAGTAAAGTTCAAAAAGTTAGGCAAAAGTTAGGCAAGTCACTCAAGTAAGAAAGTGACACTTGTCATTTTATTTTTGCTTAGGGTTATCTTCTTGACTCTCTATGGTTAATCCAGTTAGGTAACCTCTAAGTATTTCCTAACACTTAGGAATTAAATCCATTTATGCACAACTTAATCTAATTGGCCGAATTTCTTTCACTTAACGCACTAACGGGTCCCACTTCAATATATCCTCGTAATTTCTCATGAACTAATTTATACAAAAAAAATGATTTAAAACTATATTTACTTATAGAAATCTCTGGAAAATCAATATATTAGGGTATAATGAAGAAAATGCATGCGAGAAAATAAAAGAAAATATTTTAAAAGAAAGAAAATTTACAGGTCCTCACAGAACTACACTATTGAAGTATTCACTCACAAATAAAAAGTTTACAATGAACTTCACACCACCAAAACAGCAAATCTTCCTTAGAGAGTGTTTTCTCACTAAAATTATTCTATATCTTTTGTATCTTTAGTGTGCAAAAGTTATTTAAACTTTCTGACCATGCACTATTTATATAAGACCAAAAAAGTGCGTCATTAATGCTTCCAACGAATAGAAAGTAGTTGAAGAGTCAACTAGCCGTTGGGAGTACCGGATGTTCGATACATCCGAAGCATGCGTCCGACAGCAGGAAAAAGCTTCTTCAATTCTATTGGACGTCCGGTACCTCTAATGGTTACGTCCGACAGCAGGTAGTGAGTTTGAAAAATTTTTTTCAATTCTATTGGACGTCCGGTACCTCTAATGCTTGCGTTCAAAGTTGTGCAATGATTATCGGACGTCCGGTGTTGTCTTCACAAGTGTCCGACAGTTTTTAACTTCCTTGATCTCTTTCAATTACTCTTGATCTTTGATTCAGTTTGCTTCATAGCTGAAAGTATTTCTTGAAAAGATATTAGTATCATCCAATTGTTTTGTAAACATCAAAAGATAGGGACCAAAATTAATATTCTCCCCATTTTTATGATGACAAAACAATGGATGAAAAAAAAAAATTGAACATAAGCTCCCCCTTACCCATTGCATCCCTTGCTCAGCCAAAACACCGAAACAATTAAGATCATCAGAATATCATATATCATCACTATTCTCCCCCTTTTTATCATCATAAAAGTAGAATGTAAATGCCATAAAAAATAACAGCAGTGGCAACCATCATCAGCCAATAACAGAAAAATAATATCAAAAGATATCAAAAATAACAATGAACATCAATGAGACCAACATTCATATCAACCAACATCCATTAATCATTCAAAAATAAAATAACTATCCATTTTTTAAATCCATTCTCAATCAAGTTCTTTGGATCCATGAAAGTTAGTATCATTTTTAACTATCCACATGCATCTCATGCCTCTTCTCATGCTCTTCCTCACATAGCAATCACTTTTTATATAACCTTTTTGACAACCAAAATTACACATAATCAAAGAGTTATTTACATGAACAGGTTTAATAAATCTTACTTATCTTCTCTTATAAACAACAAAATTATTTGCACCAGAATTTATTTTCTTCTCACAAGTGCCAAGATGAAGCTTTGTTCCATTTCCTTGAAAGCAATTTTGTTTCTATATTGGAGAAACTCATTTAGATTATTCATTCTTTTTTTCAGATCACCTTGTATTTCTTTGAATATTTCACAAAGTCTTGTTTTTCTATCAAGCTTATTTTATAAATCAATCTCATTCTTTTGCAAGAAATCATTTTTCGTTTTCAGTTTTTTATTTTCTTGAAAAAGGTATGCATTATTTTGAAGAAAAAAACTAATTTTGTGTTTTAATTTCTTATTTCTAACATAAGATTTTTTCAAATTATCATGCAATTTTTCAATGAAAGATTCAAAATCATCATCAGTTTCATCATCACTTTCAATTTGAGGGTTAGAAGTTGTTATCTCATTATCTCCAATAGCCATAAAAACCAATTGAGCAGATTCTTCTTGCTCTTCAATTTCACCATCAGATTTTCACCCATTCCATGTGAATTGAAAGTTGTTGAATCTTGATTTCTTTCAACTTTTCCTTCTTTTTTCTTCTTCATTAGACACTCGCTCATGTAGTGTCCAGGTTGGCCATATTCATAGCATTTGTCACCTTGATTTTTATTGGCCTCTTGTTTTCCTTTGTTTCTTGTAAAATTGAATTGATTGGAATTTGAATTGCTAGGTCCTCCTTTTCTGAATCTTCTTTTATTGAGAATTCTCTTGAAACTTTTTATGATGAGAGTAAGATCATTGTCATCAACATCCAAATCTTCTCCATCCAATGAGACAGAGTCATATTCATCTTGAGATGCTTTTAGAGCAATATTCCTTTTTACCTTAGCATCTTTTTCTTCCTGTATCTTGGTCTTAAACTTCAACTCATAAGATATTAGAGAGTTTATAAGAGATTTAATAGGCATAAAATTCAAATCTTTAGCCTCTTTAATAGCAGTCACCTTACTCTCCCAATCTTTAGACAAAACATTCAAGATTTTTCTGTTTTTCTCTCCTGAGGAGTATTCCTTTTCCAAAACTTCAAAATTTTTAATAAGATCATTGAATCTACAATACATTTTGTCAATATTTTCATGAGATTCCATCTTAAAAGACTCATACTTATTAACTAAGATAGATTTCTTATGTTCTCTAACATTTTCACTACCTTCATGAATTTCTCTCAATTTATCTCAAATTTTCTTAGGTGACTTGCAACCTTAGACCCTAATAGATTCATTTGAGTCTAAAGCACTATATAACACATACATAGCCTTTGCATTTAAGGTGAGGTGGGTTATATCATCACCAATCAATTCATTTCTGATTTTTGGTTTTGATCTATGAGTAACTTCATCTATTATAGAGGCATTATATGGACCTTCATTAACAATAAATCACAATTCAATATCAATCGATTGCAAGAAGATAATCATTCTTTCTTTCTAACTCACATAATTTGACCCATTAAATATTAGAGGTCTAGTGACAGATTGTCCTTCAAAAAACATGACAATGTTGGTTGTCATATTTACTCCTAAACCGATTAAATTTAATGTTTAGGAGACCAAACTCTAATATCAATTATTAGGATCGAAAACAACCTAAGAGGGGAATGAATTAGGTAATTTAAAAACTAGTTAGATTATGAAACACTTTTTGGTTCAATATAAAATTTACCCTCTTTTCTAGATGATCACACAATGAATCAATCAATTAATGAATAAAATCACTTGAGAGAAATAGAAGATATAAGCAATTTAAAAATCACAAGATAACAATAAGTAAATAAGATGGGAAGAATTGCAAACCAATTGACTACCAAACTCCTCTTGAGCTTGTAGATCAATTCAAACAAGTTTTTTCAAATTGATGAAATACAACCAATCTTGTGTACAAAGGAAGGCTCACTTCCTCCTTGCCCCAAACTCCACTCGGTCAAGTTAGGAAGTTTTACTATCCCTCATGACAACCCCCACAGAGTTACACTATTGAAGTATTCACTCACAAATAAAAAACTTACAATGAATTTCACACCACCATGACTACAAATCTTCCTTGGAGAGTGTTTTTTCACTAAAACTACACTATATCTTTTGTATCTTTAGTGTGCAAAAGTTATTTGAAATTTCTGACCATGCACTATTTATATAAGACCAAGAAAGTGCTTCAATAATGCTTCCAACGGATAGAAAGTAGCTAAAGAGTCAACTAACCGTGGGAGTATCGGATGTCCGGTACATCCGAAGCATGCGTTTGACAGCAGGAAAAGTCTTCTTCAATTCTATCGGACGTATGGTACCTCTAATGCTTGCGTCCAACAGCAGGCAGTGAGTTTGAAAAATCTTTTTCAATTCTATCGGACGTTCGGTACCTCTAATGCTTGCGTCTGAAGTTGTACAATAATTATCGGACGGCCGGTGTTGTTTTCATAAGCGTCTGACAGCTTTCAACTTCTTTTATCTCTTTCAATTACTCTTGATCTTTGATTCAAGTTGCTTCATAGTTGAAAGTATTTCTTGAAGAGATATTAGTATCATCCAATTATTTTGTAAACATAAAAAAATAGGGACCAACATTAACACTGGATTTGTTTCATAAAGTATTAGCAAAACTATTCCTTTTTTCTCGTAGTATCAAAAATAGCCTCATTACTAGATCCTTTTCCCTTGTGTGAAATATATGACATTTTTTAGAGTAAAAAAGAAAACAAAAAGAGAAAATGAACTGATAAGTATTTAAAGCTTGAATGATGCACAACTTGACACTATCTAACATAATTTTAATTCTAATTGAAAATATAGAAGTGTAATACTTATTACTATAATTTAAACATATCGTATTTAACTAAACATCAAGAATAATAAACATTCATGTTTGTAAAAAAATAGGGACCAACATTAACACTTGATTTGTTTCATAAAGTATTAGCAAAACTATTCCTTTTTTCTCATAGTATCAAAAATAGCCTCATTACTAGATCCTTCTCCCTTGTGTGAAATCTATGACATTTTTTAGAGTAAAAAAGAAAAGAAAAAGAGAAAATGAACTGATAAGTATTTAAAGCTTGAATGATGCACAACTTGACACTATCTAACATAATTTTAATTCTAATTGAAAATATAGAAGTATAATACTTATTACTATAATTTAAACATGTCGTATTTAACTGAACATCAAGAATAATAAGCATTCATGTTTGTAATGAATAATTTCAACAGAAAAATATTGTACTTGGTAGACAATTGCAAATCGAAGCACTTCATCTTTAGTAGATGTTCTAACAAGGTTTAAATAGAACACATAATTCTCCTCTTTCTGATGAACATAGACACTGTATAACTATTATATTGGTAAAATGACACTATTAAGGCAAGGTAGTTATTTATTTATTTATGTATTTTGCCAGCAAAGAATCTAAAATGCCAAGAAAAAATTGAGATTGAGATTTTTTTTAATAAAAGGCAATTTACAGAGTTCCCTATAAGGCTTGACTCAATGCTGATGGTATTTAAGTCTCTTTTCACGCCCACATCAATATATAAGGATTCTTGGTTTTCACAAAAAGAGCTGAAATTCAAATATTAAGACGGGACAACAAGAATTTTAAAAAAAAATTGGTAGAAGAATTTATAAGATGAGAAAAAGTTACTTCGTTTAATAAATTTTAGCTTGAATAACTTGTATTCATGAACTTTAAATAAGATATATTTTTGTCATTACCAATTTTATATATCTTCTTCAAAGACAACTGACTAATTATGTGAACTATGAAACATATTTAACAATACCTAACATATGAACCTTTTGATTGTTGAAGATATCATTTACCTTGAACTTTCATAACATTTTAGTAGTTTGTCAATAAAATTTTAAATTTCCAACTAGGTAGTGAAGTCAATTAATTTTTTGCTTAATTAGGTCATCACCATTTTCAAAGTTTGATTTACGGCATTCTTTTGCATATCAAAAATTAGTCCTACAGTTAAGAGGCATTTACTGATTCAAGTCCTTACATTATCAAGCAATGTTCAAGGAACTATGAAAACTTTACTCCTTTTAAAAGCATTAGTTTACTACTATTTTTGTGACAGTAACTAGTTACTTAATGACTTTTTTGTTTTTCATAAAATTTGCATTGTTTTGATGTTTACGTATGATCATGACATTTTCATATGTGAAGAAAATGTGTACCTGCAATGTGAAATGCACATAAATACTCCTTAAGTCCGCCCTCCCTTCCTCTTTTTCCAAGGATAAGAATATGTTCCTAATGAGATTGAAACTCAACTGAGCAAGCAAGCAATCAATCTCATTCTAGCCCAAAAATTTTAATATGAGGAGAAACAATAGTCTATCAACATTATATTGCTCCCCGATCAATTAGGTTGCAGCAATATTTTGACTAGAGATGGCAAAATGGGCGGGATTTGCTTGGCTTTGAGATGGAACCGAATCATATGGGTTTGGACCCAACCTTACCCATATGTGTTTTAGGACTAACTTGGACGGGATCACTTTGGGATGGGTTTAGATTGATCCCGCCCAATACCTAAATCTATTTTCTACATACATTTTTTCCTTTAATTCATTTTTTATTTTTTATATAATTTTAATATTTTTGATTTATTAAATTTCTTTTATTTTTATTAAATAAACATGCAAGTGCTTTATACTCAGGATTCCCACCAAAAATTGGATTAACAAATAAAGAAAAATATAGATATACTGTCATATTCCAACATATATCAAGATGGCCAAGGTACTTAGGATATTGAATATTTATTCTTATCATTGTCCAAGGATAACAGGTCTAAACTGACTGAAATGCTGGAAATTCTTGTGGATAATGACTAGAAAGACTACTAGATTATATTCGCTGGTATGACTATAAAAATTGTTAAAAATAATTTTTGAATCTAAGACTCCGTTTGGATTGGCTATTTTTTCAAAAAATAAGTTTTTCAAATACAATGTTACAGTAATATACAATAACTCAAAAAACATCCCATCCATATTAGTATATCAAATATTTCAAAAAAATTTTATAGTAAAAATTTTTCATATACACTGCTACAATAAAATATTTCAAAAACACCCCCCAAAAATAACTAATCCAAATGGAGCCCTTGCTATTTGAGCCCAATGGGTACCAAATATTTTCCAAAATTTCCCATCAATTAATGGGTACAATTGGGATTTGTCTCATTTTAAATTCAATATCAAATTTCAGTACCCATGCCGCCTAAAGTTCCCGTGGGCATTGGTAACCCATTGGGATTTTGAACAAATTGTCGCCTCTAATTTTGACATCATATATAGTCTCATGCATAATGGTCTAAATACTAGACTATCATGTATCAAAATTATTCTACCTAGATAAGAATAAGTGATAACAAAAGATATCTTTTTTTTTTAGCAACAAAAACAAAAGATACTATTTAGCCCCACAATGCCAATCATCATTTTTTTTCACAGTCACTGTTAGTGTTCTCAAGAATATAAAATTATAAATTTAGAATCAACTGCTTAATTGGATACCACTAATATGTGAAACCCAATATTAGTTATCAATATTAGTTTGTACTTTTTAAGTTTTTCTCATGAAGTCGAATCATATTGAGGTGTAGCATTCATCGAAGTTCAGTTGTTTGCATTTCTTTTAGTGCTCCTGCCAATAATAAGAGAGTTAATGATTCATAATGTCTCAATTATTTGAGATTGTCTGTTTGATTGTTCATTGAAATTTGATTGACGAATCGATATTTTTGGGTTTCATATTAATATTAAGTACATAATTATGCAAATGACTTGTGATCTTCTTGTTAAGATTATCTAAATGAATGTGAACTATTTTTTTTCTTATATTTCTCATTTGTCCTTATAGCATCTATCTTTATATGCTAATATTTTTTATCACCTTAACCATTGATGAACACTTTTGTCATTGTTTTGACCACAAATTTTGGTACAAATTATAATTGGAGATGCAACAAAAGTTCGACAAAGTAGGAAAGTTTTCATTCTTAATTGCTAACATTATTGCATCAATTGAGAATATATCATTCATTTAATTCCATAATTGAGATGCATATGCAATAAGTACGAGAAGCTAGTGAAATCAAATAATACTATACCTTCATTTAATTTCCTTTCCTTTGAAACCCAAACTTTACTTTCCTAGGATCGATCCAAGTCCCTGCCCATTTTGGATTTGATATACATGACAATATTCAATCTCCATTGTATCTGACGTGCGCGGAATATGCATATAATAATTAAACTCATTTTACAGTCAAGTTTAACACTTATCAAATCCTAAGTACACCACATGCGATTTTCTGCAAGTATACAGGTCGAGATTGAATATAAGGTATTAAGGGTCGAACCTATAGGAAAGAATGAACAACTACCGGCACTACTAAAACTTCTCTATTATTTAGATTATCAACAAATTGAAGAAAGTAAAACTAATGCAAGTGCAATTCATGGATCATTGAGAACTACTATGTTGGCTAATTATGGCGTAATTTTCTTATGCATGTGAAACCTACTCTCGCAGTAAATCAACTATACTTATAATTAAGTTATAGCTACTCTCGTGGTTATGAAATTAACTACAAACTCATTTCTTTTATAGAACAAGCCACTAAATCTACAAAGAGCACCTCTACTCTCATGAATGTACCCCCTAAGTTTAGCACCCCAATTTTCATTGAAGGAGCAACACCTTTAGATAATTACAATAAATGGTATCAAGTTAATCACGATTTAAGGAGCAAAAGTGCTAAATAAATTGCTCAAAATAATAGCATCAGATAGCCAAGAAGTTAACACAATAGAATCATAGAAAGTTCAACCAAAACCCAAGGTATAAACTTTAGAAACACATAATAAATATAAAATCCAAAACTTGCATATTAACTAAACTTAGAATCAATTATAAAAGATAGAGAGTTGGGGAGGTAGAGTAACCCTTGTCACATGAGCTCTCTTCTTACCTTCTTCATCCTCCAGCTTCATCTTCATCTAACTAACACACAAGAAAGGATAAACTAGCTAAAACTAAACCATCCTACTCTACCTAAACTAAAGACCTAAGAAACTAAATTTTTGTGGGGTTCCTTGCCCCTTTCCAAGCTTCCCAAAATGAAGGCACAAGCTCCTATTTATAGAGAAATCTTCATGTCCTTTACTTGCATCTTCAATGTGAACACAAACCCAAATAAGTCAACAATTTTGACTCCAAGTTATATCACATCATTATAGAAGAAATGAAGTCAATAATTGTTGCTAGAATCTCCCTTTTACAGTTGTAAATCTTCTACAATTTGTCCCTCAAAAGGTGAGAAAGAATGGAGGTAAAAGTAAGTTGCACAAGTGGAAACCGTAATTGTTGACCGAAATCCCTCCAAGCAATCCCCCTAAGTTTTGGCCGGATTTCGGGAGGGATTCATCGCTTGTTTCACCAAAATTCTCTGCCTAGAATTCCTCCAAGAAATCCCTCCAAAAACTGACCAGATTGTTTGGAGGGATTCGAGTCAACTTCCGTTTGTGATAAGTTTCTTCGTTTTCTTTTTCTAGAGACTCGAACCACTTTTGAAATTCATCATCCTTGCAAATTTTAGGACTTCAACAATCATCATATTGCAAGCCTATTTCTTGTCCAAAATGAAATCCATTTTCAACTCCTACAAAAAATTGTTGGAGACTAAAGAGAAGTCTAAGAAATAGGGAAATGGAAAACTACCAGTAACAAATCTTACTACTAAACAAGTTCAAATCACTGATGTGATAAACTAGAACAATGTTAATAACAATAACTTACTAACTTACAAATCACAGAGGCTTGATCTTTGATTAATGTCCTAAAACAGAATTTTGCTCCTTCCCTTTGTGTAGAAGTGTGTGAACAATCTGTTCCCCGGATTCAACTGTGAATTCTCCCTCAAATTTGCACAAGAATTTAGGAAGTCTATGAACTCTGTATTTTCACTTTTCTCTCAAGATGGTTCTATGGAACTTCTGCAGAGACGTTTTTTATGCAACAAAGGGAAAGAAAAATGGTTACCAACTTTCTATCCTACTAACATATTTATAGATCAAAAGTCATGAAGAAACTGTTGAAACTGTTGGTAGACAGTTTTTAGACCAAAAGTCATGACTTCCCAATCGAAAGTCAAGAAGAAACTGATCTGGAAAAAATGAAGAATCATAACTTTTAAGAAAAAATTTCCTAGACTAATGAAAGTTTTAATTCAGACCTCATTTTCAACAATACCCCACATTTGAATTAAAACTTCAAAAATAAATATAATAATAATACACTCTTGAGAGAAAATTAACATGTTGTGCATCGGGTGAAGTGTCGTAGAAGACTTGAAGTTTACCTTAGTAAGAGTATACCGGAGTTACTTGATGATGCAGTGGATATAGCTGATCTTGAACTGATCACCATTTGTAGTAACCAAGACAATATACTGCACACACAATTATGTTTAAATAGCACAGTAGTTCACAATGTTGTTATTCAATTTTGGTCCTGAACAAATCCCGGTTTCATGATAGCTTTAGAGAAGTTAGCCATTATCATTCTCATAAATGCGACCCCACATTTACTATCACATAGGTAACTCTACTATAGGTTCTAAAGAACTCTTATAGTTGTCATTAAATGCTTACGTATACCCTACAACAATCAACAACAACACATGTTTATCATAGAAATGAGCAACTCATGTGCTTTATTTATTTGAGTATTATCCAACCAGTTTGCCTATTAAACCTAGACCATGGGATCTCCAATCTGCTAGGTTAGGTTTCCACCGGATTTTACTCATTGATTGGTTTTAAACCCATTTCCCTCTATGAGAACTTGACTTGCTCTCTTGGTAGGCCTTTAGTCAAAGCATCCGCTAAATTTGCCTTTGATCTTATGAATTGAATGGAAATAATTCCATTCGAGAGCAATTGTCTAATTGTATTGTGTCTGCGCCTAATATGCCTTGATTTACCATTGTATACACTATTTTTAGCTTGAGCTTGAGCAGCCATACTAACACAATGTATACAAATGGCTTTGATAGGCTTTGGCCATATTGGAACGTCCTCCAGAAAGTTTCTAAGCCATTCTGCTTCTTCAGCAGCTTTATCCAATGCTACAAACTCTAATTCCATTGTAGAATGTGCAATACAAGTTTGTTTTGAGGACCACCATGATACTGCTGCTCCACCTAGTGTAAATATATATCCACTAGTCGACTTGGTTTCTGTGTTATCTGAAATCTAGTTAGCATCACTGAATCCTTCTAGAACAGGAGGATACTTTGTATAGTGTAGTCCATAATTTGAAGTAAACTTCAAATATCTTAGTATTCTATTTAATGCTTTCCAATGGTCATATCCTGGACTACTTGTATATCTACTTAGCCTGCTTACTGAATAAGCAATATCAGGTCTAGTAGAGTTCATCAGTTACATCAAACTCCCGATCACTTGAGAGTATTCCAATTGATGAATTGGATCTCCTTTATATTTTTGCAAATTGCAATTAGCATCAAAAGGAGTTACTGCTAGTTTACAATCCGTTTGATTAAACCGTTGGAGTATTTTTTCAATATAATGAGATTGGGTAAGGACATATCCTTCATCACTTCTTTTGACTTTAATGCCCAAAATTACACCTGCTTGACCTAAATCTTTCATGTCAAACATTGAACTCAACAATTTCTTAGTTGAGTTTATTGCATCATTTTTTTTTTGGCTAACCCCGACAAAGGGAAGGGACGCCACCCCCACTTTTATTCATAATAGAAGTCGTAGTACAGAGAGAAGATCAGAGAATAGAAGACCGAGGATTAGGGGTTTCGCACCGTCCTAAGGGAAGGGACCCACATGCTATCGAGGCTAACACCTCCACGGGCCAGCTGCGGCCAATCACTCCAGTGCTCATAGAGCTGAACAGCTTGATGAGGGTGGGCTACCTCTATATTAGCCAAAGCATCTGCTACCTTATTAGCCTCCCTGAAGCAATGAGAGAATCTAGACGGGTCCCTAACCAGGTTCCAAATCTGCCGGACCTCCCCACGAATATGCCAAGGACACTGCATACGGCGTTGAAGAATTCCAACCAAGACCAGAGAGTCTAACTGGATGCTCACATCTGTAACCCCCCTTCTGACCACATATCCGGAGGCCCGTCAAGAGAGCTAGCACTTCGGCCTGAAGACTAGATGTCGGCCCGAAGAAAGCCGAAAACCCCACCAAGGGTCGTCCCACAATGTCCCGTAAAACCCCACCCCCTACCTAGCCCAGGATTACCCTTGGAGCAGCCATCCGTGTTCAGGGTGACCTCCCCCTCTAAAGCTGGTTTCCAACAAACCAATTTAAAGCCAAACCTCCCACGTGGCTGAGTTGCCCATTCACACAACTGCAAGAATGACTGGGCCTCAACCCGCTCCCTAAGCTGACCTTCAAGCAAAACCTTAGTCTCCCGAAAGATAACCTGACAAATGGAACTGGATTGCGGCTGAATACCTTCAAAAACTGCACGATTCCTCACCTTCCAAAGATGCCAGCAGATAAGGCTCGACAGAATATGGTAGATAGCCTGCCGTCTCTTCAATCTGGGTGAGGCCAACCACCAAGAAGCGAGACGGGCCCGCACGTACGGAACTGAACTAGAGATGCCACACAGCCCCTCAAAAAACCCCCAGACTGCCTCTGCAACCTGACCCGTCGAAAAAACATGTTCAAAAGACTCAACCGACGGATGAGAACAACACTGACATTTGGAAGCTACTTGAAAACTAAGCGTGTGGAGCACATCATCCAATGGCAGCCGGCCCCACAGGAGACAGCCCATGAAGAATGATACTTTCGTCGGGGTCGGCCTTTGCCAAACCCTAGAAAACATAAATGAAGAGTTACCAACCGGGCGTACCTCCTGATAGGCCGAGGCTAAGGAGAACTTGCCAGACCTTGCCGGCATCCATACTACCTCATCCGCACTCTGTTCATCAGGAACCGACTTACTCAGCACCACAGCAGTAATATCCATTGGAAGCACCTGAGACAGAAGATGGACATTCCAGTGACCCTGAATGATGAAGTCCCTGAAAGATAGATTCAACACAACTGGAGCCCTGAGAAATAAAGCGCCACTCCCCAACCAATTATCGTACCAGAAATGACACGACCCATCCTGAACCAACCACAGCATGGAGAACTCGACCTGTCGACTTACATCCTGCATCCGCCTCCAAGTTGCTGAAGCAAATAGCTTGCGCTCCGCCTGGCAGGGATGAATTCCCCAACAATACTTTGCGCGCATGAAGGTAGTCCAGAGAGACGACCCTGTCCGAAACTGCCACCATAGCTTGTATGAAAAAGCTGTATATACATCCCTGAGTCGTCGAAACCCCACACCTCCTTCCTCAGGTGGAAAACACAATTTATTCCAACCTATCCAATGGTACCTGAAGCCCTCCTCCGATGAGCCCCATAAAAAGTTAGCACAAGCTCTCTCGATGATTCTAAACACTGCTTTGGGCATCACTACAGCAGAAAGCAAATGGGTTGGAATAGCGGACAGAACATGCTTGATCAGAGTGAGCCTTCCCCCGAAGATAAAAATTTTGACTTCCAAGACAAGATTTTCCCCAGCACCTTTTGACACACCTCCGCAAAATAGCTCGTCTTACACCTGCCAATGTACAAGGGGAATCCTAAGTAGCGGGTGGGAAATGCCTGCCGCGAGAACCCCGTAATCCTTTCAATTACCCTACGACGAGCGACGGACAGAGACGGGTGGACCAAATAACCACTCTTTTGAACGTTGAGCATTTGACCGGAAGACCTCTGATACGCATCCAGTACCCTCATAACACGACGAAGAGCTGTCGCGGATCCATTAGCAAGGATTAACACATCATCCGCAAACGCTAAGTGGGTTACCCCTGGGCAACCTTGAGGTACCGTGAATCCTAGATATGACGGCTGGACCGCCAGATTATTCAACCCTCTTGAGAGAACCTCTGCTGCTATAACAAATAGTGCAGGGGAGAGCGGGTTCCCCTGACGAAGTCCCCTGAAAGACTTGAAAAAGCCGTGTGCCGCCCCATTGACCATAACCGAAAACCAGACGTTTGAAATCAGGCGCCAAACCATATCAATGAATCGTTCGCCACATCCAAACTTCCTCAATACCCAATCAGATTGAGCCAGGACACCCGATCATATGCCTTGGCCATGTCCAATTTTAGTACGATATTCCCTCCTCTCGACTTTTTCCCGATGCCCGCAACAATTTCTTGTGCTAACAGGTAATTCTCCACAATGTTTCGGCCCTGGACAAACCCCGACTGTTGGGGGAGATCAACTTTGGCAATAGACCAGCTAATCGGTCCGCCAAGAGACGCGATAGAACCTTATTAATGAAATTACATAGGCTGATAGGCCTAAAATTAGAGAAATCTTGAAGATTGGATACTTTTGGAATAAGGACAATAGATGTCGAGGTGACAAATCGCGGCAACTCCGCCCCACAAAAGAAACACACCACAGCATTATACACATCCTGGCCGATGACCTCCCAAGCAAATGTAAAGAACTTACCCGTGAAGCCATCCGGCCCTGCCGCACTGTCCCCATCCATAGCATGTATCACCCTTTTTACCTCGTCCATGGACGGAATATCTTCCAGGATCAGGTTGTCCTCCCGCGAAAGTGAAGGCGGAATTAACGGAAGCAGCTCAGAGCTGGGCACCACAGACTCTGAATACAACCCCGAGAAAAATCGAATGGCCTCTTCAGCGATGTCCCCATCCTTCTCTACTCAAAGTCCCTCCAATGTCTTGATACGATGGATCGTACCCTGAACCCTTCGTTGCCTAACCGCTGCGTGAAAGAACTTAGAATTCCGGTCCCCATGTGAGAGCCATTTGACCCTCGCCTTTTGACTCCAAAACTGCTCCTCTATTGCCAATGCATGTCGAAACTTTGCCTGCGCCTCTTGCAGGCCGATGTGAGCCTCCTCCGACTCCTCACTCTCGGCCGCCATTTCTGCTTGCACCATCTGAAGCTCAGCCACCTTAACATTATCAAAAATATTTCCAAAGGAACATTTATTCCAATGCTGAATTGCCCTCCTCGCGGCTAAAAGCTTGGAACACAGCACCCGCCAGGGAGACCCATTTATGGGCAACTCCCAAGAAGAGCGGATCACTTCCAAAAGCAAGGGTGAAGAGGTCCAGACATTGAGGAATCAAAAAGGCCGAGGCTTATTGTCCTGACGAGTAGCAAATGTAATTTTCAGAGGGGCATGATCTGATGGGTGCCTCGCCAAATGGAGCACCGAGATAGCAGCAGAAAGCTCCGCACAATCCCCATTCACTAGGAGCCGATCCAATCGCTTCCACACCCGAGATCTACCTCGCCTATTGTTACACCAGGTGAAGCTAGACCCTGAAAATCCCGCATCAAAGACCTCGGCCTCCTCCATAAATGACATAAACTCCAACCCCTCAGCAGGAACAAAGAAACGCCCCCCTCTCTTCTCATCCGGCGACACAATCACGTTGAAGTCCCCCCCAATACACCAAGGACGTTGGCTAGGCCTAGTTGCATCGTTACTAGTTCCTACTATGATCATATCATCAACATACAAGCATACTAAAACACAGGAATTCTTCATTTCCTTGTAGTACACACATTTGTCACATTCATGTGATAACATCGCGTGATCAAATTTCTCGTGCCATTGCTTAGGTGCTTGTTTAAGTCCATAAAGAGACTTGACAAGTTTACACACCTTATTCTCTTGAGTTTTGACCACAAAACCTTCCGGTTGTTCCACATAAATTTCTTCATCTAATTCACCATTCAGAAAGGTTGTTTTAACATCCATTTGATGTATATCCATGTTATATATGGCAGCTATTGCTATTAACATCCTTATAGATGTAATTCGAGAAACCGAAGAATAAGTATCGAAATAATCCAATCCTTCCTTTTGCTGATAGCCTTTAGCTACTAAACGTGCTTTATATTTGTTTCCTCCTGAAAACCTACTTACAACCAATTGGTTTACATCCAGGTGGAAGATCAACCAATTCCCAAGTATTGTTTTGTGAAATAGATTGGATTTCACTATCAATAGCTTCCTTCCAGTAAGGAGCTTCAGGTGACCTCATAGCTTCACTATAGGTTCTTGGCTCTTCTTTAGTTAGATAACTGATAAAGTCTGGACCAAAATCCTTAGAGATTTTTGTCCTTTTTCTTTTTCTTGGTTCCATGTTTTGATCTTTAACACTTAATTTAAGAGACTCATTTCGACTCTCGTCATAACCTCTTTTCTTTGAGATTGTCTCCTTATCTTTATAAGGCAAAATTCCTTCAAAAAATTCAGCCTCATTAGACTCAATAATCGTATTAATATGAACATTTGGATTCTCAGATTTAATCACTAAGAACCTGTATGCTGCACTATGATTTGCAAAACCGATAAAAACGCAATCAACAGTCTTAGGTCCTACTTTTGTCATTTTAGGTATAGGAATTAAGACTTTTGCTAGACAACCGCACACTTTAAATGTTTTATATGTTGGTAACCGTCCTCTCCATATCTGATAAGGAGACTTATTAGTCTTCTTATATGGTATTCTATTCAAGATATGATTTGCAGTAAGTAATGCCTCACCCCAAAAATTATGAGGTAAACCCGAGCTATTTAACATGGAATTCATCATGTTTTTAAGTGTTCTATTCTTTCTTTCTGCTACACCATTTTGTTGAGGTGCAAAAGGTGCAGTAGTTTGACGAATTATTCCATGTATAGCACAAAATTCTGCAAAGGCATCAGATTCATATTCTCCGCCTCTGTCAGATCGTATTGCCTTTATCTTTCTTCCAAGTCGATTTTCAACTTCAGCTTTGTAAATTTTTAATATTTCCAAAGCTTCATCTTTACTTTTGATCAAGTATACGTAGCAATACTTACTACAATCATCAATGAATGTGATGAAGTAATTTTTCCCACCACGTGTAGGAAGTGACTTAAAGTCACATTTATCTATGTGAATTAAGTCAAGTAATTCACTTGTTCTTCCTTGGATAGTTTTATAAGTATGTCTAGCAAATTTCGATTCAACGCATACTTCACATTTGCTTTTGACATCAAAGTCAAGTTTAGGTATAAGTCCCAAATTCATCATTCTATGCAAAGATCTAGAATTAACATGCCCTAGCCTTGCATGCCACAAATCAAAGGAATCAGCGATATAAGCAGAAATATTATTTTTATTCATAGCATTTGCAACCATTACATTTGGTTTGAACAAACCATCAGCCAAATAGCATTTTCCTACATACATTCCACCCTTAGTAAGTACAAATTTATTGGATTCAAATGCAAGCTTGAATCCTTTTTGGCTAAGGAGTGGACTAGAAACTAGATTCTTTCTAATATCAGGTACATGAAGAACATCCTTGAGGGTTACGACTTTTCCAGAAGTGAACTTCAATTTGATAGTTCCTTTCCCCTCCACTCTTGAAGAAGAGGAGTTTCCCATGTAGAGCTATTCACCATTTGTGACCTTATTGTACTCACAAAACATATTTTCATTCGAACAGATGTGCCTTGTGGCTCCGGTATCAATCCACCTGCCCTTGATATCAGAAACGACGTTCAGTTTAGTCACTACAGCAACAAGATTATCTTCATCGGTGTCCATATGCTGAACATTTTCTTCAACCATGTTTGTTTCCTTGTTCTTCAAGGAGTGAGCATCATTTTGGCCTTTTCTGAAGTAACAATCTTTTGTCTTGTGCCCTGGTTTTCCACACACCCAGCATGATCCTCTTGAAATTCTTGCCTTTATGTGCCATAGAATTTCCAGCCCTCCTACTCTCTTTGTGCCCTTATTCTTTTGGAATTTTGACTTGAAACTCGATCCTTCAATCATATTGGCTTTGGCCTCCATGGAGAGTGCATCACTCTTATCACCCTTGCGATGATCTTCCTCTACTCGCAACCTCAAGATCAGATCCTCCATGGACATCTCTCTACGCTTGTGTTTCAAGTAGATTTTGAAATCATTCCAAGATGGAGGCAATTTTTCAATTATTGCACCAACTTGAAAGTGTTCATTAATTGAGCATTCTTTCCCATGTAACTAATGCATGAGAATTTGAATCTCTTCTACTTGTTTTGTCATTGGCTTTGAATCCACCATTATATACTTGAGGAATTTTCCAATCACGAACTTTTTGGTCCCAGCATCCTCCGTTTTGTATTTCTTCTCCAGTGAATCCCAAACTTCCTTCGCAGTAGAATACGCTGAATATATGTCATATAGCGTATCATCAAGACGATTAAGAATATAGTTTCTGCACAGGAAGTCAGACTGCTTCCATGTCTCTACGGTCAAGAAAGACTCTCTTGAATCTGGATCCACTGGCTTGGGACATTCCTCCTTGAGGATGTGTGCCAAGTTCAAGGTTGTAAGATAAAATAGCATTTTCTGCTGCCATCTTTTGAAATCTACTCCCTTAAACTTTTCTGGCCTTTCATCGTTGATCTTGTTAGAGATCTGGACATCTGATTTCACATCAGAACTTGAAGCCATATCTTTCAACGGCTTTCAAGTGAAACCAAATCAATGAACTAATAAAGATAGACTCAAGAAAACCTCCAACGAAAAATTCTGTTTTGGATTGTTGGAGACTAAAGAGAAGTCTAAGAAAAGGAAACGGAAAACTACCAGTAACACATCTTTCTACTAAACAAGTTCAAATCACTGATGTGATAAACTAGAACAATGTTAATAACAATAACTTACTAACTTACAAATCACGGAGGCTTGATCTTTGATCAATGTCCTAAAACAGAATTTTGCTCCTTCCCTTTGTGCAGTAGTGCGTGAACAATCTGTTCTCAAGATTCAACTGTGAATTCTCCCTCAAATTTGCACAAGAATTTAGGAAGTCTATGAACTCTATGTTTTCACTTTTCTCTCAAGATGGTTCCATGGAACTTTTGTAGAGACGTTTTTTATGCAACAAAGGGAAAGAAAAATGGTTACCAACTTTCTGTCCTACTAACATATTTATAGATCAAAAGTCATGAAGAAACTGTTGGTAGACAGTTTTTAGACCAAAAGTCATGACTTCCCAATTGAAAGTCAAGAAGAAACTGATCTGGCAAAAATGAAGAATCATAACTTTTAAGAAGAAGCTTCCTAGACCAATGAAAGTTTTAATTCAAACCTCATTTTCAACAAAAATAACCCAAAATGAAGGGGCAAATTCTCAATTAAGCTTTAGATTGTATTTAGAACCAATTCTAGCAAATATTGACCATTTTCTTCCTATAATATTGAAAAAAGTAACTAAAAATAAAATAAAATATCATCCAAATATAGCACAAAATACTCACGTATCAATATCCATGATTTCTAATATATATAAGCGAAAGACAATTATAGTTATTTAATCCTAAGGCTGTTCAACCTGTTTTACAGAATTATGGTAATACTAATTCTTGCACTTGTCGATACTAATAGTATTGATTCTTGCTCTTGCGGGTACTACTAGATGAAAGATGCATCTCACTAAGTCCCTGATCTTCTGCAATGGGAAATAAAAGGTTTTACAGTCAATAATTTAGTACATGACAAGACGGGAGATTATGATAGATTAGGTTATATAAACTATAGTGAAAAAAATCTAAAAAAGGTGCCAAAACACCCCTTTGGTCTAGTCGAGTATGTATACCTACTAACCCCTTATACATCCTTTTTAGCCTCCCTCACCCTATCGAATAGAATAGATTAGGTTATATAAATGTTATCGTTGCGACAAAAAAAAAACAAGAAGGGTTATCTCAGCCATATTTAACAAATTTTTGCGGGTTTAAGAAGATATATACATAGATAAAAGATAGCATAGCTGCAAAATCTTAAAAAAAACACAAGCTCCAAGACATAAATATGCATATTGCATATCAAATTAGAAAGAAATAAAAGTTTATGCTTCTACCTGATTTAGGACTGTATCTTTTGGTCCATCTATTGTAATGTTTTGTGTTTCTACAAGAGTTGGGTTTCAATCATTGATGCTACTAATGTACTTACCAAATAAGATTAAACATAGGAAAAAGTAGCTAGAATGAGAGATTATTGCTCGAAAGAAAATAAAAGTGTTGCCATGAATGGTTGATAAAAGATGGGAAAACATATATATCATTGTTCGGGCATCTAGTGTTGGTTTATCATGGTCTAAAATCTATGTTTTAAGTCATAGCATTTAAATTTTGGAGTTTCATTTGATAAAACTACGGATTATTCCTCAATTGCATGTAAAAGTAAATTTATGAACTTTCATTAGATTTATGTTGTGTCACTTATACTCTTTTATTTTTCTAGATTTTCTTCAATAGCTACTTGTGAGAAAGTATTAAAGCATTTAGGCTATACAATAGATGAACCATATCAAAACATCTCATTCACCACTGGCACTTTTGTGTTTTGATTTAGAAATAATTTAACTTATATTAGAAAAAAAAATTTTAGCATCTTCCAAATTTTAAGTGTCATTCATTGTTAATCGCTATCTCAAAATTTCATTTATAAATTTTGAATTTTTGACTATGTCCTACTTAACTAAAGTACAAAAGTGCTGGTGGTGAATGAGATTATTAATGCTATATGATTAATTATTGCATCTTGGACAAAGATACCTAAGACAAAAGAAAATTTGGATGCAGCACTAGAGTTGGGGATTGAGGATTGTATTTTTGTTTAATCTTTACTTAACTATTGTTGTTTTTATGGTGCTTATGCTCTAGAGTGTATAGTGCTTGTTTAGCTGATGTAAAATATGGCTGATTTTTTGATGTAATGCTTATAGTCTTGCATGTCGTTCAAATAAAAACAAATAAATTTTAGAGAATGCTGAAAGATTGCAAAAACATATTTGAGGACATTTAGGATTACTTTTAGAATTTAAGTAATCTATCTAAAATGCATGCACATATGAAGGTAGGATCTCATATTGAGAATCATCAAAACTTCCTTCAGTCAAATACGACCAAAAAGTTTGAATAAATTCTTCCTCATAAAAATAAAAAGTAAAAATGAATAACACTTCAAATCCTCATAAAGATTTGTGGTTTGTAGAAATATGGGAATATATATATATATATATATATATATATATATATATATATATATATATATATATATATTGGTAATTAGTATTGTTCTTCTTCACGCCTTCAGCAGCATATACGTCTAACTTGGTCTCGAAATATGAAGTTGCTCAGGATCACATGCCACCTTTGTTATGTAAATAAGCTAGATAGTTGAACTTGGCATCAAGCTGCATAACATGAGTAAAACAAAAGTTTAAGAAAAAATGAAGAGTAAGACAAATAGGAATTATATTAATTCTTATGGCTAAATTTTAATTTTTAAAGACAATTAGAGTAGGATGTACCTCTTTCTTCAGGTTGGCATTTTCAGTAGATAATGCTTGTAAATGTAGTTTCTTTGTTTCTTTCTCAGTAAGTCTATTGTAACATTTTGTACAAAAAGGATCCATTATCATTCCTTTCAATGTCTGATTCTCTACATAAAGTTTCTCATTTTCTACTCGAAGAGCATCATTCTTCTCTTTTTCATTCTGAAGCTGAAGCACATGAATATCTAGAATTAATAGTTCAAAGTATGCAAAACCCAAGAAATTCACAAATTTGAACCACATGCAAATTTAAGGAAAAAAACATTCTACCTTTATTTGGTTGATTTTGTTTTGAAACCAACATTTTGTTTGGCTGGAAGAAAGCCCTAGATCCATACTCAATTGTGGTTGATCATCTTTAGTCGAATGCGCGCAATCCCTAAGAAATCTTCAACAGTATAATTAATTGGTTAGATATTAAAATGAAAAGCCATATATACCTTCAAAATACTTGCATGGAAAAAAATAAAATAGAAATGAGAAAAATAATGTTTAAAAGAGAAAAAGTAGCCAAAAGTTTAGAACAAATACTAAACTTACTCTGCAAGTTGTTGGATTTGCTTGTTATAGTGCCTGCGAAACTGTTCCTCTTCTTCCCCAGTATTTAAAGAACCTTCATTGCTTGAATCATCTCCATCATATCCAAAATCCATGACTTTTTCCATTGTTTGAAAAAAAAAAGAAAGAAAGAAAGGGATTAATTGATGAATGTAAAGTTGGAGGGATGCAAAACTTGATACCATGTAATGTTTAGGTTTTAATTTTCAGTTGATTTTGAATAAGAATATCAAACATTGACGTCTAGAACGAAGAATTTCAAAAGAAAGATATGAAAGTACCTGGTTGCCAACTACAAACAAAAACGTCTCTTACTTCGGTTTATGCTCTAATAAGGTTCGAATGGAGGTGTTGTGCTTCTCTTTTTTCTGAATTGGCACAGTTATATATATTGGTAAAATAACACTCTTTAAGGGAAGGTAGTTGTGTATCCTTACATGCACCTAGCCACCAGAAAATCTTACATACAAGGAAAAAATATGAAGAGCAAGATTTTTTAATAAAAATCAGGGAAAATATGATGAGCAAAATTTTTTGAAATAAAAACTAGGAAAAAATATGAATAGCAAGATTTTTTAATAAAAACCAATTGAAAGAGTTCCCTGTAAGGATAACCAATACTGATAGAGTGATAGTGTTTACATCACTTGTTATCTTCCATTAGTGATCATATCAATATAAAATGATTTCCATTTTACAGAAAAAGAGCCAAAATTCGAGTTCTAAAGTGCCAGGAAAACAATATAACCATATTTATCATGGTTTAAAATGCTAATTCTATAAATTCAGTTAATCAAAAGATTGTGCGCTCCAGCATATAAGTAGATTGGTGAATTTTAAACTAAATTTACTATGCATCTAACAGTAAAGAAAAGAATTACATCATTGTAGATTATTAGTAAACATCAAACTAGATTTACTATGCATCTAGAATTATGTCATTGTAATCATCCCCAGTTACGTGCATTATACGAATTTGGAGTTTATTCATATTGTTAAGTACAATTTTTTATGGATAGGTAAAGTCTCACTGCTGATATAAATGAGATACATTTTAGAAAATAGGGCAAAATACACTTTATCCCCTATGGTATATCTATTTTTCACATAACCCCCTATAGTTTTAAAAGTTAGGGTTAATCACATTTTATCCCCTTAAAGAATACCCTATTTCTCAGTTTACCTCTTAACCTTTAATTTTGCTCACTTAACCCCCTTTAGGACAAAATTGCCCTTGTATTATTTTGACTTTTCATTTATCTTATTTTCCTTTCTTTTATTTCTTTTTCTCTTTCTTCTTTATTTAATTCTTCCTCTTTCCCACAAAAATCTCCACCTTAATGATTGAAATTAAAAGAGAGGAATTGCAGAGATCTATCTTTTCCTTAAATGATTAAAAAAAATATTCAAATTACTTTCCTAAAATACAATTTTTTTAGCCTTTCAATTCTTTTAATTTTGGATTTTCCTCTTTCCTTTCTAGTTTCTCATTTTATTCCCAAGAAAATATCTTAAGATGAAATTGTGACTTGATTAATAATCATTAATTGAAATTTGTGACACGTGGCATCATACAAAAAATCAAAATTACTTTTTGATGCCTTTTAAACCTTCACCTAGAAATATGCAATTACAAACTCAAATCAAAAATTTTCGTTGAAATGAAATTTCTATTGAAAAGGATGAAAGAGAGAAGAAAGAGAAAAAGAAATAAAAGAAAGGAAAACAATTTCATCTTATGATATTTTCTTGAGAATAAAATGAGAAACTAAAAGGAAAGAGAAAAACCCAAAATTAAAAGAATTGAAAGGCTAAAAAAAATGTATTTTAGGAAAGTGATTTGAATATTTTTTAAATCATTTAAGGAGAACATAGATCTCTGCAATTCTTCTTTTTTAATTTCAATCATTAAGGTGAAAATTTTTGTGGGAAAGAGGAAGAATTAAATAAAGAAGAAAGAGAAAAAGAAATAAAAGAAAAGAAAACAAGGTAAATGAAAAGTCAAAATAATGCAAAAGCAATTTTGTTCTAAAGGGGGTTAAGTGAGCAAAATTAAAGGTTAGGGGGTAAACTAAAAAATAAGATATTCTTTAAGGGGATAAAATGTGATTAACCCAAGAAGTTATATATATATATATATATATATATATATATATATATATATATATATATATATATATATAACATTCTTCTAGTTTGGATTAAAGTGTCAAAGTAACGGAAATGATTATTTGTAATGGAACCAATGAAAATGTTGAAATTAACCTTATTTAAAAACTAAAATGGATGAAATGACCAAAATATATAAATATAAAATGTATGCCACTGTAACTCCGTATAGTTTTATGTTTTACCATATAATCCCCTTATAGTTTAGTGTTTTACCATATAACCCCCTTATGATTTTTAAAATATATACATGACCCCCATGCAGTTAATAAATAGTTTTCAACTTTATATTGTAGTATTTTTTATATTTTAGGTGACTCCGTTATGGAATGCAAATTCTGCCACTTTGACACTTTAATCCAAACCATGAGGTGATTATATATAGTTTTTGAAACCATAGAGGGATTATGTAAAAAAAATATTAAATCACAAGGGGTAAAGTGTAATTTTCCCTGGAAAATAAAATAGATTTTTGGGAATCCTCCTCATTGAGGTAGATTTTTTGAAGGAGGGGCTGCTCATGTATGGTACCATTTTTTTTCTTTTTATTTTAATCAAACAAGTCACACACCCGCATCACTTTCTGGTGAGTTCATTACTATAGTTTCATCAAAATATCTTTGTTGCAAAAATTTTGCGGGCTGCTATCTTTAGAATTCATGCAAAATAATAAAGGTTTTTTATAACCCATCAGCTGTTTGATAAATTGCCTCTTTCAAACTAAGTTCAAAATTCGTTCAACGCCTTGGCTGCTAGTTCATGCCTCCAAGTATAGTCATCAGCCCATCATCTCTACCTCGTTCAAACACTAGCAATCATCATCTTCATGATAATAATTTTTTTTTTCTAGCCAAAGGTGAAATCCATTCCGGTTCAATAGAAAAAAGTTCTACATTCTTTAAGGATTTGGTGCTAAGGTTTCCAAGGAGCGGCTTGGGTAGTGGTGCGGCAGTCCATGGCTGCCATCTGCCCACCTGATGGAGGGCAGCCTGCCCCTCCTACCTTTCAACGCAAATCCTTTTCAGAGTTGTTCACGAAGAATTCACAGCAGCCGACGCTATCCTTTGCGGCACAGGAGGCTACACACAAAGGGGAACCTGCGTTGATTTTCCCACAGGCAGCGGTCGAAGCTCTAGCCAGTCCATTTCGTTTCGCATTGATTGGGAAATTCTCTAGACGTAGACCGAAGTTGGAGGAGGTGAGGAAGTTCATTGCATCGCTGGATTTACGTGAGAACCCGGTGGTGGGCTTGTTGGACGTAAGACATGTGTTAATTCAGTTGAACAATGAAGCTGATTTCCATCGTGTATGGTTTAGGAGGATCTGGTATGTGTCTTCCTTCCCCATGAGAGTATTCAAATGGACCACGGACTTCCATGTTGACAGGGAGTCGTCGGTGGTTCCGCTCTGGCTTCAATTACCAAAACTCCCGCTGCACTTTTTCAATAAGGAGGTGATTTTCCAGATTGCGTCTATGGTAGGTAACCCTTTGCTAGTTGATGCGGCTACCCTTGCAGTGTCACGGCCAAGTGTTGCACGGGTGTGTGTTGAGATGGATTTGTTGCGTTCGACACCGTCGCGGGTTTGGATTGGCAATGGAAATCACGCTGGTTTTTGGCAAGAGCTGGTGGTGGAGAACCTTCCAAGGTACTGCTCACATTGTTTCCGCCAAGGTCACGATGTGGAGACTTGTCATGTTTTAAAGCCCGAGTTGCGAGGAGCATCTGGTCACCATACCAAGACTACTGGAACAACACAACTACGGTTGGCAGAGACGTCGAATACAGACATGCCTGATGGCCCTTTGGAGGGTAATGGAGAAAGGCCATCGGTATTGATACAAGATGCGGCAGTAATTGATGGGGCAAAGGGAGAAGTTAATGAGACTGTGACTGGCAAAGCGCTAGTTGCTCACGATCAGTTAATAGGTGGTACGCCTCACGAAGCTGAGCAAGGTGACCAGGTGCAGCAGTCCTGTGCTACTATACCAGCGCAGCAGGAGAGGAAAATGGAGGAGGATTATGGGACGGTGGCGGTAGAAGGTATCGAGGTGATGCTGCCACATGACAAAGGAGAGGAACGTTCTGAGGATGTGGGGAGTGGGTTGCCCGCGAGGGTGGTCGTACGTTCTGCTGAGGGGCAAGTTGAAGACATACAAGATACTCAACGAAGGGTCGGTACCCTCTCCCCTAGGGGCAAGGATCTTATCCGACAAGAAGAGTCATCACTAGAGACCGGGCATATAGACACGGGGGGTACCCTGGAACTAGAAGAAGTTGTTCGTAAGGAGCGAATGGATGCAAGGTCGCGTGGTCTCCGGGTTGGTCTCCCGTCAGATAGAACACTACGCTCCATGGTTAGTTCTTCAACAAATTCTTTTTCTGTCCTTTCTGATGATTAAGTTACTTTTTTGGAATATAAGAGGGGTAGCTCGTGCTCCTAATTTAAGGCGGTTAAGGAAACTTATTAAATTGTATGATCTTCAATTGGTGGTTGTTGTTGAACCTAAGTTGAGGGTGGAGTCAATTACTGATATTAGAATTAAATTGGGGATGGATTGTTGCATGTTCAATCATTGGGGTTCTGTTTGGATTTTCTACCGGTCATTGTTTACGTGTCAGATTACAGGGGAGTCTCCCCAACATATAACTATTAGAGTACAATCTCATCTTTTCCAAGACTCCATTATTTTGTCTTGTATACACGCGAAGTGTACGCAGCAGGACAGAGAGGATTTGTGGAATGCACTTTTGCAGGATAAACCCGCCTTCAATCCTTGGTTTTTGGTGGGGGATTTCAATGTGGTCACAAATACAGAGGAGAAGAGGGGTGGATTGCCATTTAGACCGTCGGAGGGATCAGACATTCTGAATTTTATGGCGCTAGCTGGTGTCAGTGATGCGGGATTCTCTGGGTCAAGGTTTACATGGTGTAATAATCGTTCGGGAACGGCGCGGATCTGGAAGCGTCTGGATCGCTTACTTCTGTGTGGGAGTGCAATGGAGCTACCGTACCAATTCATGGTGCAACATTTAGGCCGTGACCCGTCGGATCATGCTCCCTTGTTGCTATCGGTGGATACGAGGCTAGACAACAAACCCAAGCCGTTTCGTTTCTTAAACATCTGGACCACTCATCCTGATTTTCTGGGGGTTATCAAGGACTGTTGGGTTCATCCAGTCAATGGCTCTCCTTTGCAAGTATTGGCATCGAAGTTGAGGAATGTTAAAAATGCCCTCAAGCAGTGGTCTAGGACGACATTCGGGGATATTTTTGAAGGGGTACGTAGTGCAGAGCGTGTGGTAACCGAGTCTGAGACAGCATACGACCTCGATCCTACTGAGCAGCGACGGAGCGAGTTACATCATGCTCGGGCTCGATTGCGCCGAGCGCTTGTAGTTGAGGAGGGTTTTTGGAGACAAAAGGCGCGGGTTAAGTGGCTTTCGGACGGAGATAGGAACACCAAATATTTCCACTCCTTGGTTTCGGAAAGGAGACGTAGGGCAGTAATTCATCGAGTCAGGGGTACTGCTGGAGAATGGATCGAGGGGGAATGCCAAATTGGGGAGGCAGCGGTGGGTTTCTTTAAGGAACTTTTCACGGCAGAGGGGGATCTTCCCTCCCTTACCGGTCTGGAGATCATACCTAAACTGATAACAGACCAGGAAAACTCATGGTTAACGGACATTCCATCTCTTACAGAAGTTAAAGACATAGTCTTTGCTATGGATGGAGAGAGCGCAGCCGGCCCGGACGGGTTTACAGGGAAATTCTTTACCTTTGCTTGGGAGGTAGTGGCATCGGATTTATACCGGGCGGTTGTCAGCTTTTTCTGCGGTGCTGAACTACCTAGGAGTATCACGGCTACCTCAATTGTGTTGCTACCAAAAGTGGAGAACCCCCAAGATTTTAAGCATTTTCGTCCAATCAGTCTGTGCAACTTTACTAACAAAATCATCTCCAAGCTGTTATCGGCAAGGTTGGCGATGATATTACCCCGGATTATATCGCCACAGCAAAGCGGGTTTGTCCAAGGGAGGCAGATTACAGATAATTTCTTGTTAGCTCAGGAGTTAGTAGCCGATATCGGGAAATCAAATCGGGGTGGCAATGTGGTCATCAAGTTAGACATGATGAAGGCTTATGATAAAGTCTCATGGCCCTTTCTCCTACAGGTGCTACGATATTTCGGATTCAGTGAGACCTGGATAGACATGATTTGGCGATTAATATCGAATGTGTGGTTCTCGGTACTTGTTAATGGTGGTTCAAACGGCTTTTTCAAATCTTCACGGGGTTTACGGCAAGGGGATCCAATTTCACCAGCCTTATTCGTTATCGGAGCTGAGGTGCTGTCTAGAACCCTCAACACGCTACCCACACAAAGAGGATTTACTCCGTTCAAAGTTCCTCCTCATTGTTCTATAATTACGCATTTGGCATTCGCCGATGACGTGATTATCTTTTCCAGTGGGGCCAAGTCATCCCTACGTCTGATTAAACGGGTTTTGGATGATTATAATGAGGCATCAGGTCAGCGAATCAACCCTCAGAAGAGTTGTTTCCTTACTCATCCACGGGCACCATCTCAGAGGGCAGCGGTTGTTAACCAGATACTAGGGTATAATAAACGCGACTTTCCAATACGGTACCTTGGTTGTCCCTTGTATACCGGAAGGAGCAAGAAGGTTTACTATACGGATATATACAATGCGGTGGCGAATCGGATTTTGAGTTGGAAAAACCAGATTTTATCGCTAGGAGGCAGGGTGGTGTTGATTCAGAGCGTGTTATCCTCTATGCCAATTCACTTGCTGGAAGCCGCGTCTCCTCCAAAAGGGATGTTGATGGTCATAGAGAAATTGTTCGCCAAGTTCTTGTGGGGATTTTCGAATTTCGGGGATAAATTCCATTGGATACGTTGGGCAGATTTGTGTCGGCCGAAGGATGAAGGGGGTGTAGGCCTGCGGGGTTTGAAACAGGTCTACGACTCATTTTCCATTAAACTCTGGTGGAAATTTCGACAACAACAATCATTATGGGCAAAGTTTATGTCCCAGAAGTATTGTGCAGGTCATCACCCTTGTCTTGCTGATATTGGGCATCCGGGATCCCAAGTTTGGCAGAGGATGGTCACAATGCAGCGTTTTGGGGAGGATAATATTAGCTGGGTAGTTCAGGAGGGGGCTTTGGACTTTTGGCATGATAATTGGATGGGGTCAGGTGCGCTTTGTGTCAAGGGTGAGGTCTTCCATGATCATTCGATGGTTGATTTTGTAGATCAGCGGGCTTGGAATGTGGACATGCTCCATCAATTCTTGGATGGAGAATTGGTTACGCAGGTTTTGGAGATTGACCCTCCTACCGATAGGGGAAATGATACAATGGTATGGGCATTGACGAACTCGGGTGTTTTTTCCACTGCATCGGCTTACTCATTGATCCGTCAATCCAATGACAATTCTTGGCTTTTTGGTCGTATATGGCAGCAGGGTCTTCCAGTCAAGGTTTCTTTCTTTATGCTGCGACTACTACAGGGGAGGCTCCCTCTTATGGATCGCCTAAAGAGGTTTGGGGTTTGTGGCCCATCTAGATGCTTGTGTTGTCAGAATCCCCAGGAGGAGGATTTGAATCATGTGTTTTGCTCAGGAGAAGGGGCACGATTGGTCTGGTGACACTTCGAGAGTACTGCTGGTGAGTTTAGTGGGGTGCATACGGTGCGTCATATGGTGTGGTCTTGTTGGTTAAGGAGGGGGACTAATGATCGTGTAAAGTTTTTGCATAATATACTTCCTTCGGTGGTATGCTGGGTTTTATGGAAGGCTAGGAATGAAGGGGTGTTTGAAGGTCGGAAGATGAGGATCAGGCCTACGGTGAATCGGATTGTTCAGTTTCTGCATGATTTCCTTCAGTCACGGTTCCCGGGGGTGCAGCCTTCTGCCCCTACATGGGAAGGGTTGCTTCTCGAATTAGGTAGTCATCAAAGGCGGATGGTTATTAGGCCAGTTTACTGGGTAACTCCACGTAGAGGCTATAAGTTGAATTCAGATGGATGTTCTCGGGGGAACCCAGGAAGGAGTGGGGGGGGTGGGCTTGTGCGGGATAGTCGAGGAAATTTTGTATTCGGCTACACGGAGCCCTTCGGGGTGATAACCAGCATGCAGGCGGAACTTCGAGCGTTGCTATGGGGCGTTAGACATTGTGTGATTCGAGGGTGCTTGGAGTTACACTTAGAGGCGGATTCTCTCACCCTGGTTCACATTGTTCAAGGGACTAGTGCTTGTCCTTGGCGTTTACAGAGAGATCTGGATGAGTTGATGATGTTCAAGCAATATTTCACATCGATCACACACTGCTACAGGGAAGCAAACGCACCTGCAGATCGTTTGGCAAATTTTGGTGCTGATTCTAGTACAGGTCATGTGGTTAATACATTCTCAGAATTGCCGCAATTGGTTAGGGGGGCTATTAGATTAGATCGATTAGGATTTCCTACGTTTCGTACACGGTGTCTGGCATGAATTGGAATAAGAAGCAGAAAAGGCCAATGAAGGTGAAAATGGCGGTTAGAAGGACATCAAGGGAGGAAGATTGACTGCTAAAATCTTCAAAGATCATCCTTCAGATTCACTGGAAGACATCCTGATATGGAAAAATGAAGATTTAATCTTAATTTCAGTTTTTAAATGCTTAAACTTTCACTAGCTTGTAAATTTATTGTCAAATTGTGGTTTGATGGCAGGGAGTTTCGTCCTTTTTTAAGGGGAAACTCTGCCGAAATTTTTATAAAATAATAAAATTTCAATTAAAAAAAAAAAAGGTAGATTTTTTGTTATTTTGGTTTAGGTTTTGCAGAAAATCTTTAAGCGTCCATGGTTTGTCTTGCTTGAGATTGAGGAGTTTTGGACTTAAAAGGATACCAATTTCCCCATTGCGCACCGTTTGTAAGAGGCTAATCACGTGGCTGATCTTCTCTCTAATGTGTGGGTTGCGAGGAAGTGGTTCAATTGGTGTATAATGAGGTTTCTGCATTTCCAAGACTTGCTCGGATGTAATTTGAGTTCATAAATATGTCTAATTCAAATAAATTTATAAAATATCAACTTCATATCAAACTCAATTGACAACCTATTGAATACAAATATAATTAAAAAAACAAGGATTAACTTAATTTACTTGTAGTATATATCATTCATATGCTAAAAGGATATTCAATTACATTCTTTGATTATCACTAAAAGTGAAAAAAATAATAGAACTTATTATCAACTAAAATAGTGTAAAACAATAATTACATATATCATACCAAATTTGATATTAACTATGCAAAAGAAAAGAAATATATGAAAAATTAGTGGCATAAGTAAATGTAATAAAAGATAAAAAAGAAGAAATTAAGTTTAATTGGAATTCCTATTACCCATTTTACATAATTATATTGTAATTTGCATCTCACTTTATGTAAAAGTTTCAATACCACTATCTAAATTTTATGAGACTATAACGATTCAAATTCCAAACATTAGGGACTGAAACTGCAAAGTCAAAACTATTAACTGATGGCAATAAGATTTTGACGGTTATTCAATGCTAAATTTTTTCAGCTATCCTAAATATGCCTAATATCAGAAACTTCGGGGATTAGATTTGTTTTGGTTGAAACTTTGGGGACCAATTTGGTACATAAGCCAAATATTGGCTACTAAAATTGCATTTCTTTCAAATCGAGAACAACCTATATACAATCCCATACCAAGTAGTTTCAAAATTACAAAGAATTGTTGGCTTGACCAAAAATCTAAAGTTTCCCTCATATTAATTACTTCCAAAACTAGCTCAAAATTTGCAAAAGAAGCCCACAGCTTTGATGCCTCTTAGCATTTTTCAAAAAAATGTGTTTTGGTCTGTAATTCTCTTTGCAGGGTAAAGCCCTCCAATGACACTTTTGCTTGTCTACTGTCTTCGTAATATTGATGCTAGTAGAAAATCAAACTCCTAAACCAGTTCAAATGCCATGGAAAAATAAGTTAGAAAAATGAAGAAAAGAGAGAAATAACAATACTCTAACAGTCGATTGCTTTCTTACGAAATAAGTATTGTTAAGTTGCGCTTTTAAGAAATTTGATATTCTGAGATTGACAACCTCGCTATTACTCATCTTCTACGTAACAAGAGTTACTTCATTGTAATATAGGTATTTGGAGTTCATTCATATCGTTGAGTATATCTTTTTATGCATAGGTAAATTCCCATTATTAATTCTCTTTAAAAAAATTAAAATGGTATTTATCGATAGAGTTGATTTTCAAGGAAATGAGTCTCATTTTAGATAATAAAATAGATTTTTTAGGAATCCGAAAGATACAAAAATATTATTGAGGATAAGTTGTGATAAGGATTACTGGAGGATAAGTAAGTAATGTGAATTGCAAGGACATGTTAAGATAGGATCTTATATTGAGAAGCATCAAAGTTTCGACCAGTCAAGTCTGAATAAACAATTTGAATGAGCATTCTCCTTGTGTATAACATTTGTGGTGGTCCATAAAATTTTGAATATGAGGTCATAGTATATGGAAATTGTTAAGTTCAAAATCAACCCCTCTCAAAGTTTCGTGAAGATGAAAATTGGCTTAAATTATCATGTTAAAGAACTGTTGCTAATGTTGTTTCAGAAAGCTAGTAGGCCCTTAGGACATAAACTAGCAAATCACGTAAAGATATATGAAATATCCAAATAATTCGTTTGAGGTGAAGGGTTTTCGCATATCATGTCTATATAAATACGTACTTGAAGTCCCAAATTGAGTTTCTAAAATTATATGCATTTGCAAACACACTTCACTATTTTGCAGAGAATTTGTTACCGTCTCAACTTAGTTGGATATTTAGCATACCAGAGGTTTTCGTAAAATGATATTACTTGAATATAGTGTGTTTGTTATTTGAGCTTAATATTGATGGCTTCATGTGCATGTAATAAAATACATTTAAGCCATTTCTAAAATCAACATCCATAGTTACATTCGGGAGCCTTTCTTGACGCATGTTCATTTTTCATCCTTTGAATGATTTCTTGAGGCATGTTTTAAAACTTTACCATTATATTTGCACAAATTTTGCACCATAATGATTTTTGAAAATTAATTCATCATGGCATGTATCTAATCTAATTGGTTAGGTTTATCACTTGACAACTAAGTATGCTTTGTCTACCTTGTCAATGCTAATAGGGCTTTTTTTTCGACTCTTAAATTATTTTTCTGATGTTACCTATATGGACTCTCCTAGTAAAAATTTTTTGGGCTAAGCATAAAGAAAGTGAGAGTCATTTCCAGAACCATAGCTCTACAGTCAACACCATTGGTATTATACTGCTGAAAGTTGATCATTTATCCATCGTAGATGGTTGACTAATTTAGACCTATGTATATTATTAAGGGCCCATAATCTCAGTAAAAAAATTACAAAACAAAATTTTCAAGTTTCAACTGTTGCTATTAAAAGACGTTTTTAGCTTAAAAACCAATGGAAACCATACACAAAAAGTGACAATGTATTTGTGATCGGATAAAAAAACAAATTGACTACTTAATCTTCTGCTTGTCTTTAGTCCACAACAAACACATTCCAGGTCCTCAAGGAAGCCAGGCTACAGATAGAACAAAACGATCCCACTGCTTGAAGTTAAAAGGAGAATTAACAAAAACGTAATTTTAGAATTAGATAATGAGGTACATTTTGTATCTTGACAAATATCAAATAACTAAAATGCCAATCCTTAAAAAAATTAGAATATATAAAATTGACCTCTTCTCTCAAGGTGGCATTTTCAATGAGCAAGAGGTACAAAACTAGTTGCCCTGCATCATGATGCGCTATGGTTAGACCATCACATGCTGGACAAATAGGATTCATTATTCTTCCCCTAATGATTTGATTCTACAATTGAATTCTTTGAATTTCTTCCCTACAAATAGGGTTCTTAGCTCTTGTCATTTGAGTCTAAAGCATGTCAAGAACCAAGAGATTAGTTATGTCGTCTTATCAATAGACAAAGGATCCAGGAAATCGAGTTTTTTTCCCTTTTCTTTTTAATTCAAGAAGAGATTCCTAATCATACAAGGTTTAAAAATCGAATCAGACAATCACTTGGGTAATGTTTCTACTAACTAAATTGAGTCTTGGTGATAAGCTTTTTGTTTTAAGAGCCTAGAACTTTTGAAATGCAAGCCAAGAGGTTTAATCATCTTGACAATACAAAAAGTACCACAACAAATGTTTTTTTTTTCAAAGTACATGCAATTAAGATCAAATAGTAGTATACACATTCATTTGATTTCATGTGTTGGTGTAAGCGAAAGATTTTGTATTTCATTTGATGGAATAAAGTAGTTTTTTTTTTTAAAAAAAAATGTGTTTTGAAACCAAAATTTTATTTGCCTAGGATCAATTCTGAGTTCGCAACCCAACTCGTATCTCTTGTTTTCATATGGACGAGGATTTTTCTTGAAAAAACTTCAACACTTCCAATCAAATTAAAGAAAAAAGAAAAAGCCAAGATAAGGGACAAAAAATGATATAACCTCAAGAAAGGTGAATACTGGAACCTGTTAGGTCTGGCCTCAGGAAATTGACAAAAGGATTTGTAGCGACCCCCAAAGACAAATAATAAAGCAGAAATAAGTAAAACAAGAACACAAGAATTTACGTGGTTCGGTTAAATTGACTTACGTCCACGGGCGGAGGAGGAGCAATATTTTACTATGAAAAAGAGAGTACAAAAAATGTTTTAGAAAAGTGTTTCTAGATCCAAAACACCTAATACTAAAACACAAGAGAGCCCAAAAGTATTTAACTAAACAAAAGGCTTAATAGCCCAAAGGTTCAAATAGCCCACTAATGCTCTCTTGGTCTTGGTGCAATTAACCCCATCACAGGCCCACTATATTTATAGGCAACCAAGGGAAAGGTTCCCTTATACAAAAGCCGATGTGGGACAACGCCACACTAACAAATCTCCACCTTGGCGTGTCCCCAAGATCAACAGTAGCAAAACTGCTCCACCTTCTCCACATAAGCCCCAATGGGCTCACCAACAACGAATACCAATCCAATTCAAGTATTGCTTGAACTTGTAAACTGGAAGAGGTTTCGTGAACATGTCAGCAGGATTCTCCTTGGTACTGATTTTCTGAACAAAGACTTTTCCCTCAGCAATAGTATCTCGAATGAAATGAAATTTCATATCAATGTGCTTCGTCCTCTCATGATACATCTGGTCTTTAGTCAAATGAATGACACTTTGACTATCACAGTAAATAGTAGTAGTGACACCTTGATACAAACTAAGTTCGCCAAACAGACTCTTCAACCACAAGACTTCTTTGATTGCCTCAGTCATGGCCATATATTCTGCCTCCGTAGTAGATAAAGATACAGCGGGTTGTAAAGTAACTTTCCAACTAACTGCATAACCGCCAATGTAAAATACGTAACCTGACAGTGATCTTCTCTTGTCAAGATCCCCAGCATAGTCAGAGTCTACAAAACCAACCAAAGTGTCATTATTTCTTCCAAACTCCAAACTACAATTTGAAGTCCCTCGCAAGTATCTGAGAATCCACTTCACAGCCTGCCA
This sequence comes from Coffea arabica, assembly GCF_036785885.1. NCBI lineage: Eukaryota > Viridiplantae > Streptophyta > Magnoliopsida > Gentianales > Rubiaceae > Coffea > Coffea arabica. The sequence goes on along the minus strand of NC_092330.1, from coordinate 2,539,306 downwards.
ATGTGCTTTTCCAGGACACGACATATACCTGCTAACCACGCTGACTACTTGTGTAATATCTGGACGAGTACAAACCATTGCATACATAATACTACCAACTGCGTTAGAATAAGGAACCCGTACTATATACTCTTCTTCTTCAATTGACTGTGGTGACTGAGCAGCAGATAGTCGAACATGACTAGCAAGAGGCGTAGTCACAGGTTTAGCATCTTTCATGCCAAACTTCTCCAAAACCTTTTCAAGATAATTTTCTTGAGTCGAGAATAATTTTCCAGCTCCTCGGTCTCTTTTGATCTCCATGCCAAGAATTTTCTTAGCTGTTCCCAAATGTTTCATGTCAAATTCACTACTTAACTGCAACTTCAAAGTGTGAATTTCTGACAAATTCTTGGCAGTAATGAGCATGTCATCAACATAAAGTAGCAAACAAATAAAAGAACCATCATCTAACTTCCGGAAGTAAACGCAACTATCATACATGCTCCTTGAATAACCATGACTCAATATAAAAGTGTCAAATCTCTTCTACCACTGTTTTGGAGACTGTTTCAATCCATATAAGGATTTTTTTAATAAACAAATATGGTCTTCCTTTCCTTCAATTTCAAATCCCTGAGATTGTTTCATATAAATTTTTTGTTCAAATTCACCATGTAAAAAAGCTGTGTTAACATCAAGTTGCTCCAACTCCAAATCATACATGGCAACTAAAGCAAGTAAAATACGAATAGAGTTATGCTTAACAACATGTGAAAATACTTCATGAAAATCAACACCTTGTACCTGACTATAGACCTTTGCAACCACACGTGCTTTATACCTTGCATCTTCAACTCCTGGAATATCTTCTTTCTTCTTGAAGACCCATTTGCATCCAACAATTTTCTTACCTGGAGGCGGCTTCACAAGAACCCAAATTCCATTTCGATGGAGAGACTCAATTTCTTCACTCATCGCAACCAACCACTTAGCAGAATCATCACAAGAAATCGCATCTGAATAAGTAGTAGGTTCATCAACTACATCAGTTTCTTCTGTGATAGACAAAGCATATGCAACCAAATTTGCATATCTTTGTGGTGGTCGAATATCCCTCCTTGGTCTATCTCTGGCAATGGAATATTCTTTCTCTTTTGAGTTATTTTCATCAGTAGATTCAGATGCATCTATTGGCACTTGTTGAATAGAAAGACCAGAACTACCAATCTCAAGATCCACCTGCTTCTGCATACTATCATCTGTTTGACAAGAACTAGAAGACTCTTTTTTGGAAGATAACATAGAGAATTCATCAAAAGTAACATCTCTACTGATTATAAATTTTGGAGTTTTAGGATCAGAACACCATAATCTGTATCCTTCACCCCAGAAGCATACCCAAGGAAAATACACTTTTTAACTCGAGATTCTAATTTTTCATCATTTACATGCATGTATGCTGGACACCCAAAAATTTTAAAAACAGAATAATCAGCAGGAATACCTGACCAAACTTCCTTAGGAGTTTTGAAATTAAGAGCAACAGAAGGAGCACGGTTGACAATATAACAGGCCATAGAAATTGTTTCAACCCAAAAATCCTTGGCCAACCCTGCGTTAGAGATCATGCACCTCGCTCTCTCCAAAAGTGTTATGTTCATACGTTCGACCACACTATTTAATTGAGGCGTCATCCTGACAGTGTGATGCCGAGCAATTCCTTCATTCTTGTAAAATTCATCAAATTCTCTAATTCTCTTTCACAATATTCCATACCATTATCTGTTCTAAGCCGCTTGATCTGTTTACCTGTCTATTTCTCAATCAAAACTTTTCATTGCTTGAAAGTGAGGTAAACAACATTCTTATGTTTAAGAAAATAAATCCAAACTTTTCTTGAATAATCATCAATAAAAGTTAACATATACCTAGCACCACCCTTAGACGGAACACGAGATGGACCCCATAAATCTGAATGAATATAATCAAGAGTACCTTTCGTCTTATGGATTGCTTGAGAACTGAACCTAACTCTTTTTTGCTTCCCAAAGATACAATGTTCACAGAATTCCAGTGACCCAGTACTCTGACCGCAAAGAAGTCCCCTTTTGCTTAGTATGCCCAGGCCTTTCTCGCTCATATGTCTCAAACGCTTATGCCACAATTTAGTGATGTCAAAATCAAACAAAGATGATGATGACGAAACTGCAACCGAGACTGTGACAGTAGATCCCTGCAAAACATATAAACTACCAACCTTGCAAACTTCCATTACAACGAGAGCACCTTTAGAAACCTTCATAATGCCATTTTCACCTATGTATTTGCACCCAAAAGCCTCTAGAGTGCCCAAAGAGATGAGATTCCTTTTCAAATCAGGAACATGTTTAACATTAGTGAGTGTCCTCACAATACCATCATGCATTTTAATTCGAATTGCACCCTTATCAACAACATTACAAGCAGCATTATTACTCATCAAAACAATTCCACCATTGTAAGATTCATAAGTGAAAAATAAATTCCTATTGGGACACATGTGATAAGAGCACCCCGAATCTAAAATTCATTCATTTTTAGACCTTGTCCTGTCATCAGTCACAAAGAAAATACTTCCTTCATTCTCATCAGCTGCAACACCAGTTTCGGCAGTTTCAAAATTTTTCTCACCAGGTTTCCCCTTTTGTTTCAATTTATTTTTCAATTTGAAACAATCTGCCTTAATGTGCCCCATTTTATGATAATAATTGCACTCTACATTTCTATGTCTGGATTTAGATCTAGATTTAGATCTACTTTTATCAAATTCTCTTCTTTCAGTTCTGCCCCTAACAACCAGACCTTCTGCATGGCCTCCACTAAATTTTTCAGTAATATTCCTGTCTATCTGCTCCTTAGATTTTAATGCAGATTTAATTTTTAGATACGAAATTGTTTCTTTTCCATAAATCATAATATCGCGAAAATTTTTAAAAGATTGAGGAAGGGAACACAAAAGTAACAGGGTCTGATCCTCATCATCAATTTTTGAATCTATATTTTCTAAATTTATAATAATGGAATCAAATTTATCAAGATGTGAGAATATAGATGTACCTTCAGTCATGCGAAGCATATACAAACTTTGTTTTAAATAAAGCCGATTCTCAACTATCTTCTTCATGTACAAGACCTTAACTTTGTCCCACATGGCCTTTGCTGAAGTCTCAGTGGCTACCTCCCGCAAAATCTCGTCAGAGAGATTTAAGATAATACTGGATCTTACTTTCTTATCCATCTCAGCAAAATTTGTTTCTGTCACACTCTCTGGCTTTTTCTCAATTCCGTGTATCGCTAGATCAACTCTGCCTTGAACCAAAATGGCCTCCATCTTGAGCTGCCACATCCCAAAGTTGACATTCCTGTCGAATTTCTCGACGACAGTCTTTGTTATTGTCATTGTTGCCACAAAATTCAAAACCTCCGAAAAAGCTCTGATACCAATTTGTTAGGTCTGACCCCAAGAAATTGACAAAAGGATTTGTAGCAACCCCCAAAGACAAATAACAAAGCAGAAATAAGTAAAACAAGAACACAAGAATTTACGTGGTTCGGTCAAATTGGCCTACGTCCACGGACGGAGGAGGAACAATATTTTACTATGAAGAAGAGAGTACAAAAAATGCCTTAGGAAAGTGTTCTTAGACCCAAAACACCTAATATTAAAACACAAGAGAGCCCAAAAGTATTTAACTAAACAAAAGACTTAATGACCCAAAAGTTCAAATAGCCTATTAATGCTCTCTTGGTCTTGGTGCACTTAACCCCATCACAGGCCCACTATATTTATAGGCAACCAACGGAAAGGTTCCCTTATACAAAAGCCGATGTGGGACAACGCCACACTAACAGAACCAAATTGTTTTTTCCTTAATTGGATGAATAATTGATACATCATGTCGTTTAAGTCCTTAACTTTTTCGAGAATATATAAATGAAGGAAAATTATAATGATCTTACTCGCCAAACTGTTCAACCATTTTTTGAGAACTTGATAATACTGATTCTTGTGCTTCTGCATATTGTTGGGTAAAATTTCATCATCAGATCCATCTACACAGCTTACTGAATCCATATCTTTTACAGCACAGAAAAAAAAAAGATTTTACCATCAATAAGTCAATACATATAAAGCTAGAGAGATAAATATCTCAGTTGTATTTAACAAAATTTTTAGTACTTGACATGGTTAAAAGTAAACACTTCAACAAAATTTTCAAGAACATCACTTTGAACAAAGCTGCAACAAGTACACATGTACGTACATGTCAAACAAGAAAGAAACAAACCTTGTATATTTCTACCTCGTTTAGGACTAAACAAACGGATCAAGTTGTGCAACATATGTGCAGTCAATGATCTGGTAGGCTTTTGTTAGTTGTGGCAACTGCAATAACACTTGTTAAGGAGTACAAGGAAAGTAACCTAAGCACTTACGCACCACAGACGGTTAAATGCAAGAAAAAATGGATAGTGAGATTCTTCCCAAAAAGCATATGAAATGGTGCCATAAAAGGTTAATCAAATATAAATGTGCAAGCATATATGTCATGGTTCCTGCGCTCAATACCCATTTATCATGGTTTAAAATCTTCATTTTATGTCTTAGCATTTGATCTGCAGAGTCCTGTTTGGGGAAAGTGGAGAACAAAATGTGAAAATACCATGTGCATAAGTAAATTTGTAAAATTTTAACTAGACTTATTGTACATCACTTTTTCTACCAATTTTTTAAAATTTTCTACCCTGACTACTTGTGAGTAAGGATTATGCTTTTAGGCTATAAATTAGATAATGAATAACCAACATTGTCGAAAATTTGATGTCGCTGAAGAATATTATTTTGAGTTTTTATTCATTAATAACTATGGGTTTGGTTAACACTCATTAAGAAAGGCCTCATGTATTAGTTTTTTGGCAAGACTACAATTAATTTAGGAAAGAGTCTAAATATAGGAGGTGCACTAATAAACATGGTTGCACATATACATATGATAAATTTGGTGCAAATTATGTGCACTATATGAGGACTTGTGAGGACCCGAAAATTATTTTATATTTTATCTTATTTCTTTGAATATGTTTTCTTTTACTTTACTTTATTTGTCTTAATTTCTTAGATACTTTCATAAGTGAGCCAAGATTTTTATCATTTTCTTCTATAAATTAGTGTTCGTAGTACATTATACTAGTGTGATAGATCGGTGAGGTGTGTGCGATAAATTTGAAAGATTAGGAGGAGTTTTGTGTAAAGGGATATTGTTTTATAAGGTGTTAAGAGATAATTAGAGGTTGGCTAGATATTTTAGTTCATGGAAGACAATTAGATAAATATTAGCTCTTGATTTGCTATTTGTCACAAAACCATGGAACCTTGACTTTGACCAAGACTATTCATAGTCTTTATCTTGAAAAAATTGAGCAAAAATCTCTCCATTTTCTCTTCTTCTTGGCCGAACCATAGGGAGGAAAAGTGAGAAAAGAAAACTCTAATTCCCAACTTGATTTCTTGCTTGATTTCTTGAGAAATCCATCCTAAAACCCTAATCCAATCCATAAGAAGTTGTATCAAAGAAGGAGGGAAAGCTTGCGTGGAGTGATTTGGGGAAAAGAAAGCTCTTTTTTGCATTTCTCCTTAGGGTTTGAAGGTATTCATGTCAAGAAATTACCTTTTCTCTTTTATCTTACACTTGAATGGATTTATGACTTGATTATGGTAGGTTTATAGAAAATTTCATAGTTTTGTGAAGTAGTTCGAAATTTCCAACTTTGATTGAGAAATTCCAGCCTTGAAATGCTAATTTCAGCTTTGTCGTGTCCTTTTAGCCTCGCCATGAGGATTTTCCAGTTTTTGTATGCACCTTTGGCTTCATTATAGGAATTTTCAGCTTTTGTTTGTAAATTCCAGCTTAAGGTTCAGTTTTCTAGCTTTGGTATGGTTGTATATGAGCTAGATATAAGTCCAATTTGGTTAACTTTGTGGCCTAGAACAAGTACGCCTTATATCTTATAACTTGTGGTTTTGATTAAGGTTGATTTGCCTTAAAGTTAAGCTTTGAATTTGGAGGAGAAACTTAAGGAAATTAGGGTAAATGCTACTGGTTTTTTTCTCTTTCTTGTGATGTAAGTGAGTAAGAGTGAGGGTAGAGGTGTGATTTTTGGTCGGTTTGAACTTAGGTTACTTATGGTTGCTTGAATCCACCTTGGTTGTGAAGCATTAGTTGAATTTTTGTCAAAAACCATGTATGATACAAGGAAGAAAGTAATGGTTGCTTCAAGTATGTTTTCTAGTTGCATTTGTCCAACTTTAAACTCAGGGTTGGTCGTTTTTCTTCCAAAAGTCGTGTGTATATTTTACGTATGTTTTGCTGAGATTCATGAGTTATAAATACATAATTTTTTTCCTTTTGGTAGCTCACTTTTCTTGGTTCAAATGCTTTCCTTTCACTCCAAAACTATACTTGAATCATTGCCCTAGTATATACTTGGATTTTTCCTTGGTTCACCTAAGTTTTGGATGGTTGGACCATAATATCTTTTATCTTGGTTGCTCCAAAGGTTTGTTGGTGAACGAGAATAACCTGGAGATGAACGTTTAATGTTGCTCTACTTTGAACTGGTAAGTGTACCACTTGCATGACTTGTTGCTCAAGTGAACTACTATGTGACTGAAAGTTATGATTGTTTGATCGTGACTTTGGTTTACTCTTCGCTGGACGAGTGTGTACCTTATCACACTCGACCCCACTTGATTGTTGATTGTTCTGCTATTCACTTGGAATCTATTACATGTGCTTGAATTGAATGTCATTTGAAACATATTATCGAACGACCACACTGTGAACTTGGGTCCAAACTTCATTCGTTAGTTAATCGAATCGAACCAGCAAGAGCTTGATTGAGGTAGATTGACAGGCCATGGGGAAACTGTTACTGATTCACTGAGCTCTGATTTTATTCCTAAATTTGGTATACTTGAGTATTAACTTCACTGTTTGGTGTTCGGGTCCGGCAAGAGGAATGAATGGTGGATGGGAATTGGTGTAAAGTGGTGATCTGCAAACAATGTTTCTGCTTCTCTAAATGTTGACAGAGTGTCGACGGGTTTGGATCAAACTGCTGCGACCGGGAAATTAGCTCCCAAGAGCTAACTGTATCCTTTTACTTGAATCACTCTATGTTAGTTGTGGTGTTCATTTGTCTCTTTAAATTGGTACTCATGTTTGATAACTTAATGTGATGAGGAGGTCGAGAGGGCTATCCAAGTGGAGCAAGTGAAGGTGCCATTGGGGCCCATGACACGAGCCCGCGTGAAGAGATTGAATGAAGCATTACAAATATTGGTTCGTGCAGCCCGAGCGTCCAGTGGAGAGCCAAAGGCTATTGAGGGCCTCAACGAAGCTAGATATGTCATCGTACTCGCGGCCATTCAAGAGGATTAACTACCCAAGATTCGGCCACGGGCCCATGGTCCATTATCAGTTAGTAGAATGTAATAAAGAGATCCAACACGCCTATGGGTTGGACCTTAGTCGTTGTTAGTCTTTGACCATAGGCTAGGCCATGTGGGCCACCTTTGTAGTCCCTACGCTGAGTTGTTACGGAGGTCGAGAGGGCTATCCAAGTGGAGCAAGTGAAGGTGCCATTGGGGCCCATGCCACGAGGGTTGAGTGCATACACGTGAGGGAATGAGTGAGATATCTATTTCTATATCTGCTTTGCTACTAACTCTTTGCAGGTCTACTACATCATGTCCGGTGGGAGTGAGGCCTCCAGGTTTGACCCCAAGTCAAACAACCAGGCATTGCTAAGTGAAGTCCAACGCATGCTTCGGGAGTCCATGGAATCCCTACACCAAAGAATGGACCGCTTAGAGCTCTCGCAAGCACGGACCAACGCCAGCCGTCGGGATGTGCCACCTCGCAAGGAGCTAGCTTCTAATAATGAGGAAGATGACTTCATCCGTCGGCCCAAGCAGGACTACCGGAGAACCGATGACAGACTCAAGGGGGTCAAAATCAAGATTTTCTCATTCCAAGGCAAGTCTAATCCAAAGGCTTACCTAGAATGGGAGCAGCGAATCGAGATGGTGTTCGAGTGCCAGGACTACACAAATGAACAAAAAGTCAAATTGGCAACCGTCGAATTCACCGATTACGCTATTGTCTGGTGGGAGCAGGAGCGCACCAGCAGGCGCCGCAATAGAGAACGGCAAATTAGCACATGGGAGGAGCTACGAACCACCATGAGGAAACGGTTCGTACCTAGCCACTATTACCGTGATCTATATCAGAGGCTGCAGACATTAGTTCAAGGAAGTCGTAGTGTGGAGGACTACTACAAGGAGATGGAGATCACCATGCTCCGAGCAGATATTGTGGAGGATAGAGAGGCAACTATGGCGAGATTCCTTAACGGCTTGAGACCTGAAATCACCGAATTAGTGGAGTTGCAAAACTACGTGAACATACCTGAGTTGATTGACAAGGCATCCAAGATCGAGAGAAGACTTAAGAGGAGGGGTAACCCTCGTAACCCTAGCTTCTCGGCCACGCCTGTGTGGAGGGGCAATCCGACTTCGAGCAGGAACGGCCTAGTCCAGAGGTGTCCAAGTTTATTCCTAAAACCGAGCCACCCAAGCCAGCCCCAAAGGCAATTCCAAGGCCTTCATTCGACTCTTCCAAGCCACGAAGCCGCGACAAATGCTTCAAATGCCAAGGATTTGGGCACATTGCTTCTCAATGTCCTAATAGGCGTACCATGATTGTCCTACCGAGCGGAGATGTCGTATCTGACGATGAGGATGAATTCGCCGAGATGCCTCCATTGATCGATGAAGATGAAGATTCTGAGGTGGAGGTTGAGGTCACTACTGAGCAAGTGGGTGTTGCTCTAGTAGCCCGTCGGGCTCTTGCAACCCAAATCAAGAAGGTGGATAAGGCCCAACGTGATAACATCTTCTACACAAGATGTCATGTCAAGGATAGGGTATGTAGCCTCATCATCGACGCGGGTAGTTGTACAAATGTGGCAAGCACTCTCATGGTGGATCGTCTTTCCTTGCCCACATTAAGGCATCTGCAAGTCCCACAGACAACCAAGAGGGGGGGTGAATTGGGTTGATTAAAATCTTAACCAAGTTTATGCACTTTTTCTTTAATGAAAATTTACCTTCCTTTTTAGTAATGATCAACCAAGTAGATTAGAAGACAATAGCAATATTGATCAGAGAAGCAAGTATAGATAAGCAATGAAGATTTTATTAAACAGAAAAGTAAGATAGGGAATCAAACCAAGTGTCTACCAAGCTGTCCTCAAACTTGAAGGCCAAACACTAGGAAGAGTAACTTCTCCTTGATGAAAGAAGATCAACTAGATGTACAATGGAGGGAGCACTTCCTCCTTGCCCTAAGCCGCACTTAGTCAACCTAAGAAGTTTTACAATCACTCAGAAAACCCTCAACAAAGCTACACTAAAGATCCTTTCAACCACAAAAGAAATGCTCACCAGAAATTCACACCACTTTAAAACAAATCTAGCTTTGGAGACTATTTTCTAGCTAAAATATCTCTTGAGATCTTGTAAACAAAGTGTACAAAAGTTCCTACTTCGTTCAGACCAGTTTGATTTTAAAGGGAACCAGAAATGGGCTTCATCAATGCTTCCAACGGATAGAAGGCAGCTGAAGAGTCAACTAGCCGTTGGGGCTGTCGGACGTCCGACGATCAAATCATCGTCCGATCCAATCGTCCGAAAACAGCCAAGTTGACGTTCGGACGTCCGATGCGTCTTGATCGTCCGACAGCACAGCGTCCGATCGTAGACAGAGAGTTGGCAAGTTATTTTGGAATTTTTCGGACGTCCGATCTGGTTGATATGCGTCCGAGGTGTGCGTCCGATCCTTCCGGACGTCCGATGCTCCCATATGAGCGTCCGACAGAGCTTCCTTCCTGATGTTCTTCATCCTTTCGGACGTCCGACAGATTCCTTTCGGCCGTCCGACCTGATTGTCCTGTTTTTGCTTCACATTTTGGTTGTTTTGCTTTTGATGACATATTCGAACCTGATTCTTGGATAGACAAAAACACTTGTTTTCGAAGAAGGTTAGATAAACATTTCAAAGTGCCAAGAATGACACACAAGACACACTTAAAAGACAGTATCTTTGATCGGAACAAAACAATTACTAAATTCATTTATATTATTTCAATCTTGTTTGCCACATCCAAAGCATCGTAGACTGGAGTCAATCAGACATATGCTTTCCTTGTTCCATCAGGCCTGATCAAAGTGTTCACTTTCTTGGTCTGTATAAACGAACTTTTGTGATCATCAAAACCAAGAATAACATTCTCCCCCTTTTTGATGATGACAAAACAAAAGTTTGAAATGAAATTTGATGATTGCAATGAAAACTCCCCCTTTCAAAATAGACAAGAACTCCCCCTGCCTTAGTGAATCATAAAAATTTTGAAAACCTCCCCTCACTAGACTGCCCAACCGAGTTTAGACAATTATCCAAAAACATGACAATTAAGCAACTCACAACCAACATATCACCAATTCAATCCATCAGCAAAATCCAAATTTAATTAAACCATCAATCAATTCAACATATCCAACATCATCAAATCCTCATCAAATCCAACATATCAATCAATTAGTATATCATTTCCATTCTCCCCCTTTTTGTCATCACAAAGGGCAACCAATTACATCAACACATCAACACATCCACAAATACATTCATCAATGAAAACCAAAAAAAAATTCATTATATTCACACAATTAGAATAGACAAACAAACATCCATCAAGACAGTACTTAAACATCCATCAAAACAGAACTTAAACATTCATCAAAAACATACCAAAAGAAACTTAAAATATCCATTACATTACATATTCATTGTTGAATACCACAAACACATAAACGAGACAAACAACATGCAAATGTCCTAAATGATGAACTAAGTGGATCCAGGTGTCCTCCGAGAGAGCTGATATTGGTCAAGATCCTCCTCTTCAGTCTCTTCATCATCTTCAGCAGCCTCTTCAACTGGTGACTTGCCTTTATCTAATGTAGAGGTGCCATGAGGAGTCACAGGGGTTGAAGAACCAGGATCCGGAATTGATGAACTTGGATCAGTGGGGTGTGACTCTTTGTCATGGAAAACTTCCTCAACCACAGGTGGAGGAAAAAGAAGATTCTTTTTGTCAAGAAAGGCAGTTTGTTGCTCAGAAGACATGGTGAGCATGAGACCATGTTCTAGAAGAAGAACATGCTGTTTGAGTTCTTGAAGAAGCTCAATTACTTCATTACTGGAAGAGGAAGATGCTTTAGTGGCAGACTTTCTAGGGTGAATGGGAGTGAGTGAAATGGGTGAAGGATCATGTACAGTCTTAGACCTCTGTTCACTAGATGATGCCCCCTTATATGCCCACAGATTATCTTTAAAAACAAGATTTTTTCTTTCAAAATATGCTTTGGTAAAGGCATAAGAAGATGCTTCTTTGGGACAAACACCTAGAATTGGAACTTTGTAAAACTCAAAAATCTTTTGAAGAAACTTTCCATAGGATAGTTTTCTTCGAGAGTCAGTAGCATAGCGAAGTAAAAACTTGCACATAACAAAACCAAAATCAATACGAATTTTTTCTCGAAAACAATAAAATAGATACAGCTCCATTTTGTTTGCATCAGTTCTGTGCCCATCAGTGGGCACAAGCAGGTTTGAAATGATGGAAAAGGCAATTAAATTCACAGGGGCCAGATCATTCAATTTAGCATCAGCAGGTGAGGAAAAACTTCTTTTGAAATAGGTTAACATTTTTGTCCCATCAAAATGATTTGCAGCAGTAGGAAGCTCTTCATAGGAAAAGAAATTAGCAACCTTATCTTTGCATAAACGTTCAATGGTAGTATTCAAAATGGAATTCACAACATCAGAATCAAAGATTATGTCTACCCCATTTACCCTAGACATGATCTCAGTTTGGTCAGTTCCTTTCCTAAGATTGGCAAAAAATTGATGCAGCATATCAGGATAGTAGACATTGGGCATGAAAATCAGATGTGACCATTTCTGGAAATCAAATAGACTCAGAATGGACTCTAACCCTATGGAGCGAAATTCAGAGGGGTTTACAGTTCTTTGAGGGATGACACCCTTCTGGGATATCCAGGCGTATTTGTCTTTCGCAGCATCATCAAAGAATGGAGGGAGAGGGACTGATTTAGGAGGCGGTTGAGAAGAGATCCCCTGTCCAGATTCTGGTTGAGAAGTGGGTTGTGGAGTAGGCCGTGACATTTGACCCTTGATAGCTCCCCTTTTGAAGCGTTTGGATGTCCGTTTGACAGTGGGAAGATCCTCATCCACATCCCTGAGTGGATGCTTGCGTCCGGCAGTAACTTTTCCTCCCCTTAGATTCACCATTGCGCGAAATGTGTGGAATGAAGAATGCAAATGATGCACACAGCAGTAGGGAAGTGAATCGAACAAAAATTTTGGAACAAAAGACCTTGTACAAGATTTGACAGAGCGGTTATGAGAAGGTAGGGTTTTGAGGAAAATTTGAGAATGTGCGAAGTGATAGATGATTCTGTGAAATGATCAGAAAAAATGACTTGCAATTGACCAGGAACTGTTTTGGTTGAGTCAATTTGGGAATGGGAGCTTCAAAATGGTACGAATTTGGGAGTGAGGGAAGGGAGAGTTTTCGTCTGATAGAAAATAGAATAGGAAGAGTCTGAGGCAATTGAGGAAGAAAGTTGTTTTTTTAAAAAATGAGCCGTTGCTCTGTCGGACGGCCGAACGAAGTTGTGCGTCCGACAGATGCGTCCGAACAAGCGCAATCTGGAAATGGCTGAAGAACATCATCGGACGTCCGTTCATCTTCTTTCGGACGTCCGAAGACCCAAAGAAAATTAAGATGATTTTTCGATTATTCCTAATTTTGATCTTAGATGAATGAATTGTTCTAATGGCAAAGCTTTCGTAAAAATATCAGCAAATTGATCTTTAGAACAAACATAATTTACACATATTTCACCTTTTTGAACAAGATCACGAATAAAGTGATGCTTTATATCTATGTGCTTTGTCTTAGAATGATGAATAGGATTTTTGGTCAAATTGATAGCACTAGTATTATCACAGAATACAGGCATGCAGTCATACAACAATCCAAAATCATTCAAAGTGTGCTTCATCCATAGAAGTTGAGCACAACATGCACTAGCGGCAATATATTCCGCTTCGGTGGTAGACAAAGAGATTGCACATTGTTTCTTGCTAAACCAAGAGACTAAACAATTTCCAAGAAAATGACAAGTTCCACTCGTACTCTTTCTATCCACATGACAACCTCCAAAATCAGCATCCGAATAACCATATAGAGCAAACTCATTAGATCTAGCATACCAAAGACCATAGTCTAATGTACCTTTCAAATACCTAAAAATTCTTTTTACAGCATTCAAATGTGATTCTTTTGGACAAGATTGAAATCTAGCACACAAGCAAACAGCAAACATAATATCAGGTCTACTTGCGGTTAAATAAAGTAGACTTCCGATCATACCTCTATAATGGTTTTCATCCACATGATTACCTTCTTCATCTTTGTCAAGATTTGTAGAAGTGCACATTGGAGTTCCAACTTGTTTTGAGTCCTCCATGCCAAACCTTTTCAGCAATTCCTTGGTATATTTTGCTTGATTTATAAAAATTTCCTCAAGAGCTTGATGTATTTGAAGTCCAAGGAAGAAATTTAATTCTCCCATCATACTCATTTCAAATTCACTTTGCATAGTGGTGGAAAACTCCTTACATAGATACTCATTAGTAGCACCAAAAATAATATCATCAACATATATTTGCACAATAAGAAGGTCATTCAACACTTGCTTAGTAAAAAGTGTGGTGTCCACAACACCCCTTTTGAAACCATTTTCAATCAAAAAACCACTTAGTCTTTCATACCAAGCTCTAGGAGCCTGTTTTAGACCATATAAAGCTTTAGATAGTTTAAACACATGACTTGGAAATTTTGTATTTTCAAAATCGGGGGGTTGATCCACATATACTTCTTGATCAATAAAATCATTTAAAAAGGCACTTTTAACATCCATTTGAAACAATTTGAAGCCTTTGAAGCAAGCAAAAGCAAGTAGCATTCTAATAGATTCTAATCTAGCTACGGGAGCAAATGTTTCATCAAAATCGATTCCTTCTTCTTGTGCATATCCTTTAGCAACTAATCTGGCTTTATTTCTTACAACAACACCTTTATCATCCAACTTATTTCTAAATATCCACTTTGTGCCAATGATAGGTTGATTTTGAGGTCTATCAACAAGTGTCCAAACTTCATTTCTCTCAAATTGATTGAGTTCCTCTTGCATAGCCAAAATCCAGTTTCATCCTTTAAGGCATCATTGATATTTTTGGTTTCAAAAAGAGAAACTAAAGCAAAATTGTTAATCAATTTTCTAGATGAGGAACGAGTGTTTACCTTCTCGGATGGATCACCAATTATCAGCTCTTTTGGATGATTTTGGCTGAATTTCCAAGCCTTGGGAAGATCTTTGAGTGGATCATCATTTTTGTCTTCATCTTCCTCTTCTTGATCATTATGAACTTCATTTTCCATTTCAGTTGCTGCTGGTTTAGAACTTCCTTCATTTCCAATTGATAACTTTTTCATTCCTTCTCGAACACCTACATCATCATCCTCACACGAATTTTTGGAATTATCATCATTGGTTTCATCAAAAGTTATATGTATAGCTTCTTCAATCACAAGAGTCCTTCTATTAAAAACTCTATATCCCCTTTTATTCTCACAATACCCCAAAAATATTCCTTCATCAGATTTTTTATCAAACTTACCAAGATGTTCCTTTAGATTCAAAATAAAGCATTTACAACCAAATACTTTGAAATAACCAACCGTAGGTTTCTTATCAAAAAATAGCTCATAAGGGGTTTTCTTTAAGATAGGCCTCAAGAGAATTCTATTCATCACATAACATGCAGTGTTTACTGCTTCAGCCCAAAGATATTTAGGCAACCTACATTCATTCAACATAGTTCTAGCAGCCTCTTGGAGAGTCCTATTTTTCCTTTCTACAACACCATTTTGCTGTGAAGTCCTTGCAATAGAGAACTCATGTGTTATACCATTATGATCACAAAATTCTGGAAAACCACAATACTTGAATTCAGTCCCATTATCACTTCTAATCCTAACAACTTTTAACCCAAGCAGATTTTGTACTTTAGCAAACAATGAAGTAAAATTCTTGAAAGCATCATCTTTATGAGCAAGAAATATCACCCATGTGTATCTAGAATAATCATCCACAATCACAAAACAGTATTTCTTACCACCCAAGCTAGAGATTTGAGTAGGGCCAAATAAGTCAAGATGCAAGAGTTCTAAGGGTTTTGAAGTAGATACACACTTCTTTGTTTTAAAAGAAACTTTTGTTTGCTTTCCAAATTGACATGCATCACATATTTTATCCTTTTCAAAACTGATTTTTGGCAAGCCTCTAACTAGTTCCTTTTTCAAAATTTCCTTTAGTAAGTCCATATTAAAATGACAAAGTCTTCTATGCCACAACCAGGATCTTCATTTGAAGCTTTAAGACATTTTAAGCTAGAAGAATCAACTTTATCAAGAATCACAATATATATGTCATTAAACCTCTTACCTTTGAACACAACATTATATTTGGAATCAAGTACAATGCATTCATGCTTTTTAAATAACACATACAAGTCTTTATCACACAATTGACTAACACTAAGTAAGTTATAACCTAAGTTATCAACTAAGAGCACATTTTGAACAAATGTTTCACCATTCTTACCAACATCACCTATTCCAATTGTCTTAGCTTTCACATCATCACCAAACGTCACCTTTCCACTTGATTTTGATTTCAGCTTTATGAACAAAGAGGGATCACCGGTCATGTGCCTTGAGCAGCCGCTATCAATAAATCATTTGGACTTGTTTGATCCTTTTTCCTGAAAAGATAAAGTGTTTGGTACCCCTTTTTAATTTTTGGGTCCATAGTAGTTAGCATTGTATCTAACTAACCACATGCATTTCATCCCTTTGTTCAGATTTCTTTTCACATAGCAATTTCCATTCAAATACCCTTTTTGACAACAAAAGTTACACATAATGGAAGAGTCCTTAACATGTACTGGTTTGACATATCTCAGTCCACCTCTTCTATATGTTGTGAATCCATGTGCAATTCTGTTGTGTGCAAATGTTCTTTGAAAAGCAGTAAGATGGGTAGATGACATGTTCCTTTTGAAAAAGTCCTGCTTTCTAGCTTTCAAAGATTCATCCAAGTTGTCCATTCTTTTCTTCAAATCACCATGTCTTTCCTTCAGCATTTCACAAGTATTTGTCTTTCTAACAAGCTCATTTTGAATATCACATCCAGCTCTTACAAGACATTCATTGTCAGTCTTTAGTTGATTATTTTGTTGAAAGAGACTTGTATTTTCTTGAATGAGGAAAGCAATTTTCTGTTTTAACTGCTTGTTTTTATCATAAGATTCTTTCAATGCATTATGCAGTTTTTCAACAAAGGATTCGAGATCATCATCTTCATCATCATCACTTTCGGATTGAGAGTGAGTGAAAGTTACCTCATTATTTCCAATAGCCATGAAGGCCATTTGAGCTGATTCTTCTTCTTCTTCAACTTCCCCTTCGGAGTTGCATTCATTCCAAGTAATCTGAAAGTTGTTGAATCTTGGCTTTCGATCAGCTTTTTCATCTTTCATCTTCTTCATGGGGCATTCATTTGCATAGTGTCCAATCTGTCCACATTCGAAGCATTTGTCCAACTGTTTCTTGTTGAAATCTTGTTTTCCTTTGTACTTTGCGATAGATGGCTGATTCTGGAATTGATTGCTAGGTCCTCCCCTTCTAAACTTTCTTTTATTCAAGATTCTTTTGAAGCCTCTGGTGATAAGAGCAAGATCATTATCATCACCATCCGAGTCTTCATCATCCAGGTGAGCTGGATCATCTTCACCTTGAGTAGTCTTTAGAGCAATGTTTCTCTTTGCTCTAGCATCCTCTTCCTCCTGCACTTTAGATTTCAGTTTCAACTCATAAGAGGTTAGTGAGTTAATGATAGATTCCATAGGCACAGAACTTAAATCCTTAGCCTCCTCTATTGCAGTCACTTTATTTTCCCATTCTTTACCCAATGCATTGAGAATTTTCCTGTTCTTCTCTCCCAAGGTGTACTCTTTGCCCAAGGCTTCGAGATCTTTGATCAAGTCAGTGAACCTGCAATACATTTTGTCAATATCCTCAAGAGGTTCAATTTTAAATGATTCATATTTTGTGACCAAGATAGCCTTTTTCTGTTCCTTCACGTTGTCACCACCCTCATGGATTTCTCTTAGTTTATCCCACATTTCTTTGGCCGATTTGCAGCCTTTTACTCTAATTGATTCATTTGAATCTAGGGCACTATAAAGAACATTCATGGCCTTGGCATTCAATGTGAGGTTAGTTCTATCTTGAGCATTCATTTCAGCTCTCGTTTTTGGCCGAAGCAACCCTGTATCTGCATCAAGAAAGTTAGCTTCATGCGGTCCTTCACTCACAATAAACCATAGTTCAATATCAATAGATTGCAGAAAGATAATCATTCGTTCTTTCCAGCTAACATAGTTGGAGCCACTGAACATGGGAGGCCTAGTAACAGATTGCCCCTCAACAAACATAGCATGACTGGTTGTCATCTTTACTCCAAGCCGTTAGAGCTTAATCTCAAGGAGACCAAGCTCTGATACCAATTGTAAGTCCCACAGACAACCAAGAGGGGGGGTGAATTGGGTTGATTAAAATCTTAACCAAGTTTATGCACTTTTTCTTTAATGAAAATTTACCTTCCTTTTTAGTAATGATCAACCAAGTAGATTAGAAGACAATAGCAATATTGATCAGAGAAGCAAGTATAGATAAGCAATGAAGATTTTATTAAACAGAAAAGTAAGATAGGGAATCAAACCAAGTGTCTACCAAGCTGTCCTCAAACTTGAAGACCAAACACTAGGAAGAGCAACTTCTCCTTGATGAAAGAAGATCAACTAGATGTACAATGGAGGGAGCACTTCCTCCTTGCCCTAAGCCGCACTTAGTCAAGCTAAGAAGTTTTACAATCACTCAGAAAACCCTCAACAAAGCTATACTAAAGATCCTTTCAACCACAAAAGAAATGCTCACCAGAAATTCACACCACTTTAAAACAAATCTAGCTTTGGAGACTATTTTCTAGCTAAAATATCTCTTGAGATCTTGTAAACAAAGTGTGCAAAAGTTCCTACTTCGTTCAGACCAGTTTGATTTTAAAGGGAACCAGAAATGGGTTTCATCAATGCTTCCAACGGATAGAAGGCAGCTGAAGAGTCAACTAGCCGTTGGGGCTGTCGGACGTCCGACGATCAAATCATCGTCCGATCCAATCGTCCGAAAACAGCCAAGTTGACGTTCGGACGTCCGATGCGTCTTGATCGTCCGACAGCACAGCGTCCGATCGTAGGCAGAGAGTTGGCAAGTTATTTTGGAATTTTTCGGATGTCCGATCTGGTTGATATGCGTCCGAGGTGTGCGTCCGATCCTTCCGGACGTCCGATGCTCCCATATGAGCGTCCGACAGAGCTTCCTTCCTGATGTTCTTCATCCTTTCGGACGTCCGACAGATTCCTTTCGGCCGTCCGACCTGATTGTCCTGTTTTTGCTTCACATTTTGGTTGTTTTGCTTTTGATGACATATTCGAACCTGATTCTTGGATAGACAAAAACACTTGTTTTCGAAGAAGGTTAGATAAACATTTCAAAGTGCCAAGAATGACACACAAGACACACTTAAAAGACAGTATCTTTGATCGGAACAAAACAATTACTAAATTCATTTATATTATTTCAATCTTGTTTGCCACATCCAAAGCATCGTAGACTGGAGTCAATCAGACATATGCTTTCCTTGTTCCATCAGGTCTGATCAAAGTGTTCACTTTCTTGGTCTGTATAAACGAACTTTTGTGATCATCAAAACCAAGAATAACAGCATCCTAGCCATACCGATTGCAATGGCTCAATGAGAGTGACGATATCAAGGTCACCAAGCAAGTGGTAGTGCCTTTTCGGATTGGGAAGTATGAGGACGAGGTCCTTTGCGACGTCGTCCCAATGCAAACTTCTCACATTTTGTTGGGACGGCCATGGCAATATGACAAGAAGACTATGCATGATGGCTTTACCAACAAATACTCCTTCTTGCACCACAACAAGAAGATGACGCTAGTCCCTCTCACACCTCAGTAGGTGCATGAAGACCAACTGTGGTTGCAACAGGAGCATGAGCGAGAGTTGGCCAAGAAATCTAATGACTCTAAAGCAATCATTAAAGCACCAGCCGTGAGGACATCTACACCTAGTACTTCTAGGCGACTGGACAAGCGTCCAAGCTTGCTTGCAAAGAACAGGGAAGTTCGCAAGTTACTTTTATCCAAGCAAGTTTTTTATGTCTTATACTGCAAGGAAGTGATTCTATTCTCTCATGAGGCACTCACTGACTTCCCTCCTGAAATCTCTTCGTTGTTGCAGGAATTTGAGGACGTTTTTCCAGACGAGATTCCGAGTAGGCTACCCCTACTCAGAGGGATCGAGCACTAGATAGACTTCGTCCCTGGAGCATCCTTGCCAAACCTGCCGGCCTACAAGATGGGTCCTAAAGAGACTAAGGAGATCCAGAGGTAAGTGGATGAACTCTTAGAGAAAGGTTGGGCTCAAAAGAGCATGAGCCCATGTGCAATTCCCGTCATCCTCATTCCAAAGAAAGAGAGAACTTGGAGGATGTGTATGGACTGTCGCGCCGTCAACGCTATCACAGTTAAGTATCGTCACCCTATATCTCGCTTAGATGATTTGTTTGACGAATTGTATGGTGCAGTCATATTCACCAAGATCGATCTTAAGAGTGGCTACCATCAAATTGAATGAAGGAAGGGGATGAGTAGAAGACGGCCTTCAAGACTAAGTATGGTCTGTATAAGTGGTTAGTTATGCCGTTTGGTTTGACTAACGCTCCTAGTATATTTATGCGTCTTATGAATCATGTGCTTCGTCCTTTCTTAGGTAAATTTGTTGTTGTTTATTTTGATGAAATTCTGATCTACAGCAAGAGTCCTGAGGAACATGTAGCACATGTACGAGCTGTCCTTGAGGTTTTGCGTCGGGAGAGGTTATTTGCCAACCTTGACAGCTGTACTTTCTGCACTAATGAGTTTGTTTTCCTTGGTTATAAGGTTAGTGCACAAGGTATTAGAGTGGATGAGAGCAAGGTCCAAGCCATCAATGAGTGGCCCGTACCCAAGACCATGAGTGAAGTTCGGAGTTTCCATGGCCTTGCGAGTTTCTATCGCCGGTTCGTGAAGGATTTCAGCACTATAGCTGCCCCTCTTACTGCCATTATCAAGAAGGATGTGAAGTTCGAATGGAGGGAAGCTCAGGAGGAGGCGTTCCAACTCCTTAAACACAAGCTCACACACGCACCCATATTGTCCTTACCTAGTTTTGATAAAGCTTTTGAGGTTGAGTGTGATGCTTCTGGTGTAGGAATTGGAGCCGTGCTGATCCAAGAGGGAAGACCGATCACGTACTTTAGCGAGAAGTTAAATGGTGCCGCCTTGAACAACTCCACCTATGACAAGGAGCTCTATGCTTTGATTCGTGCACTGGAGACATGGCAGCACTATCTGAGGCCTAAGGAATTTGTCATCCACACTGACCACAAGGCATTAAAGCACCTCAAGTCTCAATAAAAGTTGAACAAGAGACACATCCGGTGGGTCAATTTTGTGGAGTCCTTCCCCTATGTGATCAAATACAAAGCTGGCAAGACCAATGTCGTTACCGATGCACTGTCCAGGAGGTATGCCTTGACTGCTTTACTTGATGCTAAACTTCTTGGATTTGACCTTATCAAGGACCTTTATGATACTGACTCGGATTTTTCTGCTATCTATGCATCTTGTGTTAAGTCGGGTCAGGGAAAGTTCTTCATCCATGATGGATTTCTGTATTATCATGACAAATTATGCATCCCATCATGTTCTATTCGTGAGTTACTAACCCGTGAGATTCACGGAGGTGGTTTGATGGGACACTTTGGTGTCACCAAAACTTTGAGTGCGTTACAGGAGCACTTCTATTACCCATGCATGAGGCGGGACGTGGAGCGAGTGGTGTCACGCTGCATCACCTGTCACCGTGCCAAGTCCAAGCTCCAACCCTTTGGTTTGTATATATCTCTCCCTATCCCTTCAGAACCTTGGGTTGACATTTTGATGGATTTTGTGCTTGGTCTCCTTAGGAGTAAAAGAGGTCATGATAGTATTTTTGTCATTGTTGACCGATTTTCTAAAATGGCCCATTTTATCTCATGTCATAAGACCGATGATACTACTCACATAACTGATATCTTCTTTAAGGAAGTTGTCCATTTGCATGGTGTACCTAGGATCATTGTGTCTGATAGAGATGTGAAGTTTCTCTCTTACTTCTGGAAGACCTTGTGGGGGAAGTTGGGAACTAAGTTGCTATTTTCTACATCCAGTCACCCCCAGACCGATGGCCAAACAGAGGTCGTTAATCGTACATTGTCTACATTACTTAGGGCCATCATTAAAAAGAACCTCAAAACTTGGGAGGAGTGTCTACCACATGTTGAGTTTGCTTATAACCGTACAGTTCACAGTGCTACTCAGTTTTCACCATTTGAAATTGTTTACGGTTTTAACCCTTTGACTCCCTTGAATTTGATGTCTTTGCCATTGTCTGAGCGTACTAACCTTGATGGCAAGAAAAAGGTTGAGTTTGTCCAGGCTTTACACCAGCAGGTAAGAGCCAACATTGACGCACGTACCCAGTAGTACCTCAAGCATGCCAACAAGGGTCGGCGTTGCGTAATATTTGAACCAGGTGACTGGGTCTGGTTACACTTGTGCAAAGAGCGTTTCCCTGTCCAGTGTCGCAACAAGTTGCTACCTCGTGGAGATGGACCATTCCAAGTTGTGGCACGCATCAATGACAATACCTACAAGCTCGATCTCCCAGGTGAGTATAATGTCTCGGCTACCTTTAATGTTGCTGACCTAAGTCCCTATCTTGCAGATGATGAGGTCGATTTGAGGACAAATCTTTCGCAAGAGGAGGGGAATGATGAGGAGGTCGAGAGGGCTATCCAAGTGGAGCAAGTGAAGGTGCCATTGGGGCCCATGACACGAGCCCGCGCGAAGAGATTGAATGAAGCACTACAAATATTGGTTCGTGCAGCCCGAGCGTCCAGTGGAGAGCCAAAGGCTATTGAGGGTCTCAACGAAGCTAGATATGTCATCTTACTCGCGGCCATTCAAGAGGATTAGCTACCCAAGATTCGGCCACGAGCCCATGGTCCATTATCAGTTAGTAGAATGTAATAAAGAGATCCAACACGCCTATGGGTTGGACCTTAGTCGTTGTTAGTCTTTGACCATAGGCTAGGTCATATGGGCCACCTTTGTAGTCGCTACGCTGAGTTGTTACGGGGTCAACGTTACAAGCTTTGGTAGGTTTTGGTTACGGCTACAAATAGCCTTAAATCGTTGTTTACATTCAGTTTTTGACGATTAATAAAATTACAATTGAGAGTTCTCTCAAGAGCTTCATTGAAGCACCTTGAATATCTTAGATCTATATCTTAGGTATTCAATTGACTTATCAATCTAGGACCGCGCTAGATTGTGGCGTCTTCTACAAATACCGAGGTTCGTTGACCACGTGATCAACGGGTTTAGGTGATCCGCTGCGTTCGTCGTTTTCAACGTGAGTCTCTACCTTCTAGATCCAAGTCTTTTTGTACGGGTTACATCACATGGTTGGTGCCGTTCGTATCATAATGACTAATCTATGTGATTTTGTTTTCTCATTTTATTTCTGACTACATAACCCTGTGGTACCTCATTGAGCGAAAGCTCATTCTGTTATCCTTGTTTTCCTTTCAAAGGTGAAGACTTAGACTGGTGATTTTGGGAAGAGTTTGAGCTAATACTAGATTTTAGGCATTTTGTTTAAGTTCCGCTGTATTAGTAAACCTCATATGTATTCGTGTAAGATTGAATACTTTGACTTGTACTCTAAACTTGAATCATTAGTGACTCTATTGTATATAGCACTGGATTGTGATGTTTTGAAGTTGTGTTGTTCGTTTTAGGTAATGAATCCTGGCAAAAGTTAGACAGACAGTCCGCTAACTCTTGTGGTACGTCCTAGGGGAAGGTGGGACTGTCACAGTGGAAATCAATTTAAAAAATCCAATAACTACTTAAAAGTTATCCTCAAGATCCAACTTAGGTTTTAAGGATATTTATATCCATGTAGTGTTTTTCTAATATAGTGCTAATGAAATTGAAACGTGGAGTCGATGCAAGTGGAGTGGAAACATAAAGAGGCAAAAAAAAGATACAAAAGAAGAAAATGATAGAAAGGAAAAATTTGTAAAACTCCATCTTCAGAATTCCTTTCTTAAGATCATCAACCTTTGCATTACCTTTTACACTTTCATGTACTTCCTTAAAATAACATTGTGGAGAATTTGTGACCGACACAGTAAGTGATTTCTTATAATTACATTTATTTTGATGCGGTGAGTATATTTTGTACGTGACTACATGCATGTAAAAAAATGAATTTCAACCATTATGAGAAGATTTCTTTTAGTTGAGGCACCAGATAAGCACATTAAAAATGGAAAGTGAACACCTGATCTCCGTTTCTGCTAAGAAGATGCTCACTTAGGAGGATTGATGAAGACCTTGAGCCCATGGTTTCCAATATCTTGCTGTTCTTCCAGGATTTGCCTTGTTGTCGACTTTGAAGCAGAGGAGCTGCACCACTTAACTACAATCATCTCTACTGAAGGAGTGTCACCAAAACAAAATGGAATCTCCTCAAGTTTCTTGCATCTTTGTAATACTAGTTGTTGAAGGCAGGGAAAGTGATTCGCAGGGGCGTTCCAACGCACTATATTAAGCCTATCTTGCTTCAAGAATTTGAGTTTAAGAAACTCCCCTTCTCTCATGTTCCATATTGCAACTCCTCGATGGCCCTAAATAGTAATTCAACAACCTCAAGGTTGGGTAGATTCCCAATAGTTGATATCTCTTTCCGTTGTAGGCGAAACATCGACAGTGTCAACTTTCTCATATTAGAAGGGAAGCTAAACACAGGGATATCAAATAACCGTACCATAGTACAACACCTTCAATGATTCAAGTTGAATAAGGGAGTTCAATGCTGGAAACCTAATGCAGTTGCCTACTCCATGATCTCTATCCGCATATTCTGAATAAATGCATTTCAAGTTTCTTACACTTGTCATTCTTCTTAATATTCCATCGTTACTTGTCTCATGAGCAAGAGATGGAGTGGAAATAG
Organism: Coffea arabica; assembly: GCF_036785885.1. Classification (NCBI taxonomy): domain Eukaryota; kingdom Viridiplantae; phylum Streptophyta; class Magnoliopsida; order Gentianales; family Rubiaceae; genus Coffea; species Coffea arabica. Next base: position 2,514,757 of record NC_092330.1, on the reverse strand, counting down.
ATAGCAGATCCTCTAAGTGGGAGGCATCAGTGAGCTTGCTATCTTTTAATTGAAAGCAACACCGTTATTGACGTGCAAATGCCTCATACGAGCCATATACCATATGGTATCTTTTATAGAAAAAGATTCTAGGTTCCAAAGGGCTACAATTGATGATGGTACAGAATTCATACGACCCTGAGCTGCTAAAATCCTCAAGTGAACAAGCAATTCTATTTCATGATGAAAGGTTTTACCTATGTTAATGCACCCCAAGCCCAGGACATTAAGAAGTCCAAATGTAAATGAAATACCAGTAACATGACAAGGATCTGATGATGGATGTATGTGACTAGTTACCAAAAAAAAAAATACAGAGCGGACACAAGGACCAAATGGCATTGAAGCAGTGAATTGCTCCCATTTAGATTAGACCCTGAATCTTGTAACATATGTCCAAGATCTTTCAGTTCATTGTTGATATTGCGCTGTTCTGTCGAATCCATGAGGAAAGATATGAAAAATTCCAGCTCTCCAACAATTGTTTCAATTTGATGCTTAACAAAAGCAACTGAACCAGCCTTGTACATCAATAACTTATCCGGATTTCCCAAGAGAAAATCTGTGAAGCCTAGTCCATCAATCCTTGTAAAATAAAAAATGGTACGTATAAAAGTTCAGGATAAATCACTATGACCTGTGTCTTTTCAAGAAGAAAAGGCAAGATCATTGTTGGTGGTAACCTTTTCATTTTTCTTGTCAGCTTGAAATGAGCAAAGGAAAGATGAATATGGACTCTGAAGGAACACAGCTTCTGATTGCGACAAAATCAGTTTCTTATCCTCTGTTTGCTCCTTTGGTGGTTCTATTGCTAGAAAAAAAAAGAAAGGAAAAAAAAAAAGCAATCTGTAAATCTTATACCTTACCAATGTTATATATATATATATATATATATTGTCGACACATCCTTTTGTATAGCGTGTATCTTCCTCCATTGATAGTGTATGAATTTTTTTTAACGTAAAAGGGATTTTATTGAATAGAATATGAATGTATACAAGAGCAGAGTGGTCTGCTACACAAAAGTACTGTTACAACTAATTAAACTATACAATAATACTGCTACAATGAACTAAACTTCGGTCATGCTATCAACATTTAAGCAAAATCTCTTGGGGAAAATCCCAACTAAGGCAAAATGACCCGCTGTCTCGTGTACTCGATAAATTCCTCCATTCTGCTACATTGCAGCGAACCTCCTTTAGCACTCTGCGTACAATAGCTTCAGCTTCAGAGACTTTATATTGGAACACCCTATAATTTCTCTCCTTCCATATATAATATACAGTTGCTTCTAGTGCCAAATTCTTTACTGTGTTTATAAAGCATTCTTTCTTCCAATGACAACTGAGCCATTCAAAAGACCCTCGATATTGCAAGCAGCATTGCTATATTCTTGACCAATATAAGCTGCATGCTCACATTGAAAAAAGAAATGATTACAAGATTCATTTCCAGTACAGCATAATACACAATTCATTTCAGTTATAATGCCCAATTTAACCAACCTATCCATTGCGTTTAATCTGTTCTTGCACAACAACCACAAGATAAATGAATGTTTTGGGATATTTTTTTGAACCACACAAGATGATGCCAATAGACCTCAATAGCGGAATGATTCAACACTTCATTTGCATATTTGACAGAGAACAAACCTGATTTATTGGGCTGCCATTTCACTATATCTAACGTTCCCCTGTTTAATGATTGTCCAGATGAAAGAAATTGTACAAAATCATCTACTTCAGTCTCCTCCAACTAGTGGGGATTTTTCGCTCTCCATTTTCAATGATAGAAGAAACCTTAGCCTGCAGTGTACTTCCAAACTGTCATACCATATTGGGACCATAAGCTATCAACAACGGCCCTCTATGGTGGCAATTATCATACCAAAGATAAGTATTTTCTCCATTTTTGATCACTGAGACAATAAAAGGTTGTATGATAGGTTTGATCTGAAGGTGTTTATGCCAAACCCAAGAACAAGATTGAGGTAGTGAAATAGACTAGAAACATTATGTTTGGTTTGTACCTTATCTACACCTTATTTACACACACAAACTTATTTTGCATCATCAACAAATTTTTTAATCACCTTTTATCTCACATACATCACATCAAAAAAGTGTTATAGTATTTTTTAAAAAAATTATCCCAAATAATCTCTTATCAGTGTGAACCCAAGCAATCCAAAGAGAATCATTTTTAAGTCCTATGTACCAGATATGCTTAAACAATAAGGCCTTATTCCAATTAGTCAAATCAGATAATTATAGCCCTCCTTGTTTGATCGGTTTGTTAATTTCCTTCCAACATATTTCCAATTCTTGGCAAAATCTACTTCTTTCCATAAGAATGCAGTAAGTATAGTTTCAATCCTCTTAATGACAGCTCATGGTAATAGGAATACACTACTCCAATAGAGATGAACACTAAGCAACACTAACTTCACCAATTTCAATCGACCAGCGTAAGCCAATAGTTTATTGCTCCACCTTTCTATTTTCCTCTTTATCTTCTCAATGATAGGGGAGCAATCCTTGAAAGATAGTTTGGTGTTTATTAGAGGCATATCCAAATATTTGACGAGTAGATAACCTCTCTTGATTCATAATGACATGGTCCGCACACCGAACATGCGTGACAGTGCCTGGCTGGCCCACACATGCACTATTGTATATAGTATCTTGGCAGAAAAATTAAGACCGTTAGTAATCCCACAACCTATTCCCCCAAGCACTTAACAAGTCATGAGATTATTCTAAACAATAGTAGAAGTATGTAGCAAGCCTTAGAGGCTTCCGAATTGCTCTAGGAGAAGTCTAGAACATGTACATAAGAGTGTACTTAACAAGTCATGAGGTTTTTCTAAACAATAGTAGAAGTATGCAGCAAGCGTTAGAGGCTTCCGAATTGCTCTAAGAGAAGTCTAGAACATGTACATAAGAGTGTAGTTATTTATAGAAATTTCTAGAGACTAAGTGTAGGGAAACTTAGTCTAGAATTTTCTAGAGTTTGCATAGAATTTTCGACTTGCTTATAAATAGGTCAAGCCCTCTCATTTGTAACATACATTGTGAACCATTGTAAGAGTTCTTAAAGAGCAATTCAAGCTTTCCTTAGCCTCCAACACTTCTCTTCTTGTTTACTTCTTTTACGTTTCTGTACATTTTCGCGTACTTAGGCGTTAGACTGAACTAGCAAGGTGTTCATAGTTAGAGTCTTGAATCATTGCTAATGTCGCATGGTGCGAGTATTTATATGAAATTAAGCAACCTGTGACAAGTGGTATCAGAATTTGATACCAGTACAAAGGCGTGGTAATGATGGCAACAACTTCGGACGTCACAAAGGAACCGCATGAGCAGCATGTCGCAAGAGAGCTGGAGAAGGTTGCTCCTACTCATGGCAAGAGCAAGCGAGACAAGTTGGCCATGCCAGACACAATGGCAGCCCTCAAATCAAGGTTAGCGAGGATGGAACTAACTGTGGCCAGTCATCACAACTAGTAGGATGAGCTAGACCAACCCATGGAGCAGTTTGATGGTGAGGAGCTATGTGAGGGCATGCAAGATGCTCTCACTGAGCCTGTGGATCAGCTGGTAAAGGGAAACAACGTTATGCGAAACTTGATCGGTGCCCTACGTGAAGAAGTCGTCCAATTCAAGGGTGAGTTGGGTACATGTAAGGCTTAACTAGCTAAAATGTCCATGGGAGAGCTATGAGCCGTTCGGGAAGAGCTTATGAAGTTGAAGGTCGAAGTTGACATGTTGCGAACACATGTGGCAGTAAGTGTGACCGTGACCACACCGAGAGTTGACATTCTACATCCAGAAGCTTACGGAGGGGCGAGGAAGGCGTGAGAAATTGAGAATTTTCTCTATAGGATCGAATGATACTTCAAGGCCCTGGGTATCATGGGGAATGATGCTCGTTTAAGAACAGTTGCGCTATAGCTAAAGGATTTCGTACTGATATGGTGGAGATGGAAGTGCAATGATGAACGTCGTGAGGATGACTCCATCACTACTTGAAACGCATTCAAGATCGAGCTCAAGGCCAAATTTGAGATAGTTAATGCCGAACATGAAATAAGGGCCAAGCTCCGTCGTCTCCAACACAAGACAAGCATATGAAGGAATATATCAATGAATTTTCAACTTTCTGCTGGAGATACCAAACATACCACCCGAGAATGCCTTGATCACATTTTTTGATGACTTTTGACCATGGGTTAAACAATAGGTGGAAGACAAATAACCTCAAAACGTATCCTAATCAATGAAGACTGCCCAAAGGCTTATCGAGTTTCAATGAAAGGAATTGACTAAGGATGAGGGCAAGAAGCCAGGCGATGTAAATAGTGGGGGAGACAAACCAAGGTATGCCCAATGATCGGGGAAATCGATAGTAACAAGTCGTAAAAAGGGAAAAATGTGAACAACCATAAGCAGGACAAGAATTTCGAGGGATGTTTCATTTGCAAGAATAAGGAGTATTATGATTGGGAGTACCCAAACCAAAGCAGCTTAGCGGCCGTCGCACAAGAGACTGGTCCGACAGAGGAACAAAGGGTCGCGTGCAGCCGACTACTGGAGGTCATACATGCCAAAGCCAATGGTTAAAATAGAGGGTATATATACGTGGAAGCCAACATCAACGGGCACCAATTGATGGCATTGCTTGATACAGGAATGAATATCAACTGCAAGAGACTTCACGTAGGATCGAGTTCACGTGGGCACTGGCGTCAGGGCAATTCAAGGGCGTGAACGGAGTGTAGACGTCGCTCGTGGGTGAGGCCAAGGAAGTACCAGTGAGCATGGGTCAATAGGCAGGTATAACCAACTTCTCCGTTACCTGGATTAATGATTATGAGATTTTCTGTGGCATGCATTTCATTGATTATTTGAAGCCAATCATGGTGCCACACGAAGACATGATATTCATTACGTAAGGAGACCAACCATGTGTAGTGAACATGTGTCATGAGAAAGATCTCAACTTGGGTCAATTAGAAAGGGGTTTATGGAAAGGTGAGCTAACGTTTGCGACCATCATTAGCGAAGAAGACCCATTGATGTGCAAGTCCAAAGAAATGGTACCAATTTCACATGAAATCAAGAAGGTCCTAGAAGAGTTTGAAAATATAATGTTTGAAAAACTTCCAAAGGAGCTTCCTCCAAGACGTGTGGTGGATCATGTAATAGAGCTTGTGGAAGGCATAAAGTTGGTCTCTCATTCGCTGTATCACATGTTTTCCAAGGAGTCAGAAGAGTTACACAAGCAACTTGGGGAGTTTTTAGAGTCCAATGCTATAACTTCCTCCAAAAGTTCCATTGGTGCGCTCGTGCTCTCTCATCGTAAGAAGGACGACACCTTGTATTTATACAATCACTACCGAGTATTAAACAAGATAACGATGAAGAACAAGTATCTCATGCCCCTCATTGCGGACTTGTTCGATCGTCTACAACCAGCAAAGATTATGTCCAAACTTGACCAGCTCAAGAGCTACTATCAAGTGAGGATCAAGGTGGAGGACGAGTCCAAGACGGCCATCACAATGAGGTATGAATTGTATGAGTTCAATATGATGCCGTTTGGGTTGACGAATGCATCGGTCACGTTTTGCATGCTCATGCAAGAGGTGCTGAAGGAGTTTCTAAACAAATTCGTCATGGTCTACCTTGACGACATCATAATCTATAGCAATAGCATGGAAGAGCATGTTGGCCACTTAAGACAGGTATTTGCGGCATTGGGGACCAACAAATTGTACATAAAGAAGAAAAAGTGCGAGTTTGGCCTATGCAAAATCTCCTTCTTGAGACATATCGTGGAAAACGAATGGATCTGCATAGAGCCCCAAAAGATAAAAGTAATCGTGGATTGGGAGGCACTGAAATCGCCCGCAAACTTGCGATCATTCCTTGGACTGATGAATTATTACCGGCGGTTCATAGTGAGACATTCGACCATTGCGATCTTGCTGACCGATCTACTGCGAAAAGGCAAGGCGTGGAATTGGATACTCAAGTGTCAAGCAACATTTGAGGCTTTTAAGGATACGATGATGAAGGAACTGGTGTTGACACTGCCCGACTTTGCTAAACAATTCAAAGTGCACACCAATGCTTCGATTTAGCTGTTGGTGGTGTGTTGATGCAAGACGGCTATCTAGTGGCTATCACACTACCAAAAATAAAATTTATATTAGACCAACTACCAAAACTAAATAAGTATAGTGGAGAGTAGAGTTATCTCCTCAGGAAACCGATAGATTTATTACACACAGATAATTTGGGGGGGGTTTAGAAAGACATAGAAAAGAAACAAATTAAAGATGTAATGGTGATGAATTTCGAATAAGCAGAAGTGAAGTAGCTAAATAATATAACAAACAATTAATTGACACAACCTAGTCAAGGAAATAATCTCGGCACCGATTCATGCAATTGATCATAGATACCTGAATTAATTCACACGTTCGCAAATAAATTGGTTAAAGCAATTCAACAACCGCCAAACCACCAATCTCTTCTTAATTTAGGATAGTCCAGAGACGCTCTTAAACTACCCTCTTGTAAACTAGATAACCCCAGAGACGCTGAAAGGATTTAATCTATTCACATCTTTAGGAATTAGAAAGACTCAATTCTAGTTAACAAACACACATGCGGGTTCATTTAAACTAGATTAATTATTCCTACGACACAGATTAGACTGCTTGTGAGGCAATGAAATTGTACCGTTTGCCACTAATTTAAGACAATCAAGTGATATGTACTCTTGTCCTAATTGGCGGTATATTATTTAGACAATTGAACAACTGGCCATATTGATCCAATAAATCTAAACAATAACATGCAATTCAAACAAAGAATAATCAAATATTCACAAACGCACAGAGTTTAGAATAAACAAAACGATCTCACAATTATTCGTGCTCCGAGTCTTGATTATTCCTCAACTAGATAAGGAAATTAGCTTTGCCACATAACGACGATGCAATTCCAAGCTTCAAAGTAATTTTGTTCTTCAAGAAATCCAAAGTACGGTGGCTCATCCTCACAAAGATAAAAGCAAACGAGAAAAAGGTCCAAGACAGAAGATAAGATCCCTAGTCTATTGCAATCTTCCTATTTGTAGTGTTGCCGCCGCTTCCTCCAAAATCGCTAATCACGGTGCTTGTTCCCTTTTTGGATTCCCTTCCGTATGTTTCTTCTTAAGTTGTTGCCAAAAAGGATTCTACAGACCTTTCCTAATCTCACACTACTTCTAAATGCATCTTCCAAGGATCGTGGTAATTTTCAAGGATAGGACCCGCGGTCCGTCTTTTCCACCCAACTCTGCATTTTATGGTGTGGGCACGCTCTGGAGGGATGGTCTTCTGGAAATTCACTTATTTGTGCCATTTTTTACCATAGTTGCCTGCCAGTAACACAAATACTAAATACGAGCATAAACCCATTACTCTGCACAATAATTGGCCAAAATTAGGACTAAACATCAATGTAATAACACTCAATTATCGTTTTATCAAATCCCCCCATACCAAGATAATGCTTGTCCTCAAGCATTTCAAAGTTCAGAGATACAATTACAGTTACACACATGTAGCAGTCCAACATGCGAGCACCAGTATCCTATCCTCCTAACAATGTTATCAAATTCGAAAATTGCAAGACTTAACCCTCTCTTATAGAATGGTATATGATTACTCACCACACAAACATGAAATACAAAGGGTCACTCTCACCACATAACAAAATGATATTACCATATGCTTACTAATATATCACATCGCCATCATTGAAACCGAATCTAATGCAAAAATCAAAGGGTCTTAATGTGGGTTGTAATGGGATTTAGGCACGGATTTGATCAAACAGGTGATTTAGACTCATTATATCAAAGCAAATATCGTTGACCCACTGCATGAATTTCAATTTCCTTCTTTATTTCAATGATCTTTTTAAAACACACCCATAAATTTCCCGAAAATTAGCATGTGTAAGCACAACTAAGGATTTCACCCGATTATCTCAACAGAACACATATTAACAATAGCACTTCAGAGCTCTTTTGTTTCTTCTTTTTTTTTTTCTTTTCTTCTTCTCTTTTTTTCTTTTTTTTCTTTCTTGGTATGCTCCTTTCTTCTCTTTCTCTTTTTTTTTCCAAATACGCACACCTACATATAGACACACTTGCTAACTTCAATTGTCTCCTTTCAACCCCAATTCGACATCATCATGCACTGAAATTAAGGCATTCTTTTGACACGAGATAGAAACAAAGAGGGTTTGAACACAAGAGATTTAAGGGTGACAAAATGAGTTATTAAACAAAGAAAAGGCCTAGTCTCAACCAAGGTCAACTAGGGGAGATCTGATTAGGGTTGATTTTTAGAAAATAAAAAATGGTTAACCTAAGTGCCCTAGTCATTTTAATGCATCAAATTCAGGAATGTGGTCTTGACATGTATAACAAAACAAGTTCTAAAACAATTAAATCATGTGTGACATCACTCAACGAAAAAAATATAGCAGTTATCAATGCAATGCTCATTGGCTCGACAGCTCACAACAGGACATTTATAGTCAAGTCTTGCAAATTTCTTCATTCAATTCCATTATCAAGAAAATAAAACATTCAACCACATAAAATCACTACTCGTGCTTGTAGAGTAATTGCAATCATCATCATAGCATGAACTTCTAACAATTTCCAACTGTAGCCAAACGAATCCATCAAATACATATTTTTGGATTTTCTGTTTCCTCTTTTCCCCTTTTTTTTCTATATCAAATAAAAAAGAACTATAACTAAAAAGCTAACAACCAAAAAGAGTTAGAACTACTCTCCCCACACCAAAAATCTACATTGTCCGCAATTGAGCAAAGAAAAATAGTAAGCACAAAAGACAGGAATAGGAGCTTCCCTGAAGGCCAACGAGGGCACAAGGGGGAGGAGGATGAGGCAGCTAAAACCCAACATGGGCAAAAAAGGCTGCCATATTTTGCATTTGAATGGAAGAGTGGACTTGCAAGGCTCTCTTTTTTCTTTCTGGCAATGGTTGGAAGGCGCGGGCAAGCTTAAGAAGCGTAAGTCGTCTACCCATTCTTTGTAACGACACCTATGAGATTCTCTGTGAAGCATGGGCACGCCTTGGAACCCATAGTCTTCTGTTCATCAAACCCTAATCCCAGTAAAACGTCACAGAACACACCCAGGACCTACAATAAAGATTTTCTGTCAATAGGAATTCAAAACAATTTGATCTTGAACACAAAAAATATGAAATAAAAACAAAAAATGACTAAAAGTTGAAACTCTTGAGTTGCCTCCCAAGTAGCGCCTTTCTTTAACATCTTTGGTTAGACAATACCACGCGCTCAATCTGGATGTAACTCGAATTTCTTTGCAACTCTTGACATCTCGTGCGAATCAAAATTGCAATTGGCTACAACCTTCAACGCATCTCTACCATTTCATTCAAACTTGCGCTGCATGAAAGGGTCAATTACATCTATAACAAAAACAGAATGTGCCTCACTGAAACATTTAATGGCATCACAAGTATTGAATTTTATTATGTCACCATCAAATTCCATTGTCAAGGTTCCTGAATAAATATCAATTTTTGTTTTAGATGTCATTAAAAATGGCCTGCCTAACAAAATTGGGGGTGAAACAGAAAAATCATCATCCATATCTAACACATAGAAATATGCAAGAAAACTAATTTATCAACTTGAACTGGAATATCCTCCAATATCCCATCAGGATATGCATTAGACATATCAGCAAGTTGCATAATGCCACTCGTTTCTTTTAATGGTCCAAAATTCAGAGAATTATAAATGGAACGAGGCATAATATTTATTGGAACTCCTAAATCTATCAGTGCTTTTTCGACCTTAATATTTCTTATTTTACAAGGAACAGTAAACATACTTGGATCCTTCTGTTTAGAGTGCAATTTCTGTTGTAGGACCGTTGGAACATTTTCTCCCATATAAATCTTTTCAAAACCCTTCAACTCAACTTTGCGAAAAATGTCAAAAACTTCTTGCTCTTGCTCCTCTTTTCTGGATTTTGCATATCGACTGGAAAATGGAGGAGAAGGTGTCACCACTACTAGGGATTCATCTCTGGGCTCTTTCTTTGGAAGGGATTGAGTTGGAGATTGCATTGGGTGTGTTTGGGAAGAGATGATTTGAGATAAAATAATTTGTTTCACAAATTTCAATTATTTTTTTATCTCACATACATTACATCACATCACAATAAGTGTTACATTAATTATCTCAAATAAATTATCCAAATAAACTCCTATCCAAACAAACTTGTTGTTTCCTCCTCCGCTTGCTCTTCAAAATCATGCTTGGATACTGCTTTTTGATACTCTTATAATTCTTTGCCACTTTTCAAAGTAATTGCACCCACATTCTCCTTTAGATTGGGGATTACCTAAGATGGTAGCTTCCCTTTACCATTCTCAAAGTTTCTTATTGAAGACGCCAGTTGCGACAATTGCGCCTCCAAATTCCTAATGCTTGTGCTAATCTCTTGTTGAAATCTCTGCGAGTCCTGTCACATTTGACAAGTGCTGTTAGCTAGTGATTTAACCATATCTTCAAGGGACATACCTGAATTAGATATGGATGGTTGCTGTACTGGTGGTCTCTGATGAAATGGTTGTTGAAAACTCGAGGGTTTCGGAGCGTAGCTGAAGTTGGGGTGGTTCTGCCACCCTGGATTGTATATAGGTGGATACGGGTCATTTCTCCATTGGAATGGTCCAGGCAAACCTTCCATGGCGCTGGCTTGCTCGTGGGGGTTTTCTTGAAGAGTCGGGCACATATCGGTTGCATGTTCGAGAGCAGCGCATATCCCACACGCTTTAACTGCTTGTACTTGCCCTGCTGCCATTTGATGAACCAAAGTCGTTAGTTCAGTCAATTTATTCGCCAGGTCAGAATGATTCACCTCATTGACTCTTCTAGTCATGCCCTTGGATCAGACTGCAAACTGTTGAGAATTCTCAGCCATGTTTGATATTAGTAGTTTCGCTTTGTCTATTGTCTTATTCACTAGAGCTCCTCCACTAGCTGCATCGACCATACTCCTATCCATGGGTAGGAGTTCCTCATAAAATATTGGATCAACAGTTAATCAGGGATTTGATGGCGCGGACAACTGGCACACAGTTGTTTGAATCACTCCCAATATTCGTAGAGAGTCTCTCTATTTGCCTGTCTAATTCCACATATCTCCTTCTTGATATTGGCAGCCCTAGACGCGGGGAAGAATTTCTCAAGGAATTGCCGTTTTAATCCTTCCCACGTAGTGATGGATCCCGATGGCAAATAGAACAACCAATCCTTAGCCTTGTCTGCTAAGGACAATGAAAATGCACGTAATTTGACTTGCTCCTCAGTGACTCCTTGAGGTTTCATGGTTGAACACACTACATGGAATTCCTTCAAGTGCTTGTGTGGATCCTTACCTGCAATATCACGAAAAATTGGCAATAAGTTTAAAAGTCTCCTCAGTGTCAGGGTACGTGATGCACAGAGGTTGGTGGTTCACATTCGGGGTTGCAAGCTCCCTTAAGGACCTTTGGGCAACCATTGTCTTGTTGGGTCCAGGCAAGTCTTCTGCCAGTTCAACTGATGAATCACCAAAGTCACAACTTCGTTCAACTCCGGAAAGTAAGGCTGCTGAAGTTTGTTGTTTTAGCAACTTAATCTCCTTTGTTAGCCTCCTTGCTGTTTTCTCAATCTCTGGGTCAAACTCGAGTCTTCCTGTATGGGAAGATCGAGGTATAAAACAAGGCTAAACTAGTTTGTGCAATAAATCACTTAAAACACCGAGTTCCCAGGCAACAGCGCCAAAATTTGGTGGCTGTCAAACTACCAAAAATAAAATTTATATTAAACCTACTACCAAAATTGAATGAGTATAGTGGAGAGTAGAGTCGTCTCCTCAGGGAACCGATAGATTTATCACAACAGATAATTTGGAGGGAATTTTTAGAAAGAGAGATAAAAGAAACAAATTAAAGATGTAATGGTGATGAATTTCGAATCAGTAGAAGTGAAATAGCTAAATAATGTAATAGGCAATTAATGACAATCCTAGTCAAGAAGATAATATCGGCACCGATTCACGCAATTGATCATAGATACCTGAATTAATTCACACGTTCGCAAATAAATTGGTTAAAACAATTCAACAACCGCCAAACCACCAATCTCTTCTTAATTTTACGGTAGTCCAGAGACGCTCTTAAACTACTCTCTCGTAAATTAGATAATCCCAGAGACGCTCAGAGAATTTAATCTATTCACAACTTTAGGAATTAGAGAGACCCAATTCTAGTTAACAAACACACATGCGGGTTCATTTAAACTAGATTAATTATTCCTACGACACAAATTAGACTGCTTGCGAAGCAATGAAATTGTACCATTTGCCACTAATTTAAAACAATCAAATGATACGTACCCTTGTCTTAATTGGCGGTATATTATTTAGACAATTGAACAACTGGCCATATTGATCCAATAAATTTAAACAATAACAGGCAATTCAAACAAAGAATAATTAAATACTCACAAATGTAGAGTTTAGAATAAACAAAATGATCTCACAATTATTCGTGCTCCGGGTCTTGATTATTCCTCAACTAGATAAAGAAATTAGCCTTGCCGCATAACGACGATGCAATTCCAAGTTTCAAAGTAATTTCTTTTTTCAAGAAATCCAAAGTACAGTGGCTTGTCCTCACAAAGATAAAAGCAAACGAGAAAAAGATCCAAGACAGAAGATAAGATCCCTAGTCTATTGCAATCTTCCTATTTGTAGTATTGTCGTCGCTTCCCCCAAAATCGCTAATCACGGTGCTTGTTCCCTTTTTGGATTCCCTTCCGTATGTCTCTTCTTAAGTTGTTGCCAAAAAGGATTCTGCAGACCTTTCCTAATCTGACGCTACTTCTAAATGCATCTTCCAAGGATCGTGGCAATTTTCAAGGATAGGACTCGTGGTCCGTCTTTTTCATGCAACTCTACGTTCTATGGTGTGGGCATGCTCTGGAGGGATTGGTCTTCTGAAAATTCATTTATTTGTGCCATTTTTTACCTCAGTTGCCTGCCAGTAACACAAATACCAAAGACGAGCATAAACCCATTACTCTGCATAATAATTGGCCAAAATTAGGACTAAACATCAATGTAATAACACTCAATTATCGTCCTATCACTATCCTATTATGTACGAGAGCTACAAGTTTAGCGATATAAAGAAACAGTGGTAGACACATAAGGACATATTAGTGGTCGTGCATTCTTCTGAGTTTGGGAGTACTATTGCAAGACCACCACATCGTTCAAAATCAAGGCGGATAATAGGGCGATGAGCTATCATCAATTGCAGAAGAAACTCTTAAACAAGCAAGCAAGATGGCTAGACTACTTAGTGAAATTCAAATATGAGTTTGAGTTTAGTCCAAGCAAAACAAACGTCATGGTTGATGCCCTAAGTCGCAAGAGCATCATCGTGCCCATGTACGTGACCAAAGTGCTGCTCATGGAGCACATCAAAGAAAGACCACAGCATGACAATCCCTCATCGAGCTAACCAACGAAGGAAAAACGAAGAGATTTTGATTTGAGGACAAGGTCCTCTATGCCAAGGGCTAGTGGATTTACGTGCCTGACTGAGGGTACTTGAGGAGGGACATTCTTAAGGAATGTCACGATAGTCAGTATGCTGGCCATCTCGATATGCATCGCACATTATCCCTCGTACAAGAACGTTACTACTGATTGAGTTTAAGGGACGACGTTAACAAATACGGGCAAACTTTTCCTGTGTGCCAACAAAACAAGGTAGAGAACGAACCACCAGTGGGATTATTGCAACTGTTGCCAATCCCAGGATGCGTATGGGAAAGCATCTCTATGGATTTCATTATCGGATTGCCAAAGTTGGAGGGGTGCACAAGCATATTTATTGTGGTGGACTGATTGTCTAAATATGCTACGTTCATTTTAGCCCTGAAGGAGTGCAAAGTTGAGGTGACGGTCAATCTCTTTATGAACCATGTTATCAAATATTGGGGCTTACCAATAACGATCGTGAGCGACCGTGACTCGCGATTCATGGGTAAGTTCTGACAGAAGTTACTCTGTTTGCTTGGTTTGGGATTTAACATGTCGACAACAATGGGCCAGCAAACGAACAGATGGACGAAATGCATCAACAATGTGTTAGAGGTCTATCTTCGGCACTATGTAGTGGTGAACCAAGCGGATTGGGTTAAATTGCTGGACGTTGCTCAATTCTGCTTCAACCTACAACGAAATGAAAGTATCGACAAGAGCCCGTTCGAGATTGTGTTTGGATTCCAACTGATGATCCCAAAAAACAATGTTGGTGGCTACAAGGGTGCGAGTCATCCTGTATATTGGTTCGCCAAAGATTGGCTAGAATGCACAAAAACGGTCAAGCGTTACTTGGAGAAGGTTCAGCATCGCATGAAGAAGTGAATAGATTGCAATCGTAGGTTCCACGAGTTTAAGGAAGGGGACCAAGTATTGGTGAAATTCTACCAATACGAACGTATTCGTGGGGTGCACAATGATCTAATGCGACAATATGAATGACTATTTACAGTGCTAAATAAGATAGGAAACGTTGCTTACAAGGTGGAGTTGCTCAACGCACTATCACAATTTCACCTAATCTTTCATGTGAGCCTACTCAAGCCGTTCTACCAAGACCCACATGATCTGTCAAGAAATGTGTCGACAAGAGCACCCACAGACATAAGGGATGAGTACGACAAGATTGCGGAGGAGATTGTGACCGATCGTATCGTCTAACACAAGAATTGCGCACCATCTAAGAAGTACTTGGTGCGGGTGCGATAGCGTGAGCTACCTGAGGTCAAGATTAGTTAGGAACCAATCGAGAAGCTGTGGCAATTCGAAAACCTCACACGGACGTACAAGGCTAGCTAGGCACCGAGGACGATGCCTCATTCAAATGGGGGAGGATGACATGATCCGTACACTAACCGCACACAACCGTGTCTGGCTGGTCCAAACATGGACTATTGTATATAGTGTTCTAACAGAAAAACTAGAATCGTTAATAGACCCACACCCTATTCCTCCAATCACTTAAGCAAGCCATGGGGGCTTGTCCAAAGCATAGAGGGTATTCTAAACAATAGTAGAAGTATGTAGCAAACCCACACCCTATTCCTCCAATCACTTAAGCAAGCCATGGGGGCTTGTCCAAAGCATAGAGGGTATTCTAAACAATAGTAGAAGTATGTAGCAAACCTTAGAGGCTTCCGGATTGCTCTAGGAGAAGTCTATAGATTGTATACAAGAGTGTAGCTATTTATAGAAACTTCTAGAGACTAAATGTATGGAAATTTAATCTAGAGTTTTCTAGAGTTTACATAGGATTCTTAGCTTGCCTATAAATAAGTCAAACCCCCTTATTTGTAGCATACATTGTGAACTATTGTAAGAGTTCTTAAAAAGAAATGGGTAAAAAATAAAAAATCCCCCTGTGGTAAGCCTAATACACAAAAAAATCTCCTATGATTTCAAAATATACAATACGACACCTCATACTTTGAACTAAATTATAAAAGTGACAGAATCCGTTAAACTTAACGGAAATGACTTATTGGAACCTAAAAAAAATTTTTTTATGACTAATTTTTATCAAATATATCTATTCTACCCCTTAACCCTCAATTCTCTCTATTTAGAGACTAAAACAAATGATTTTTTTGAGCTGTCTTTTTCTTAATTATATCAATGCATTTTGGTTATTTTGTCCATTTCCGTTAAGTTTAACGGATTCCATCACCTTTACAATTTAATTCAAAGCATGAGGGGTCGTGTTGTATATTTTGAAACTATGGGGGGCTTTTCTATGTATTAGGTTAACCACAAGGAGTTTTTTTGTTTTTTACTCAAAAGAAATACAAGCTTTCCTTAGCCTCCAACACTTCTCTCCTTGTTTACTTCTTTTACGCTTTCGTACATTTCCACACACTTACGCATTAGGCTAAACTAGTAATGCGTTCATAGCTAGAGTTTTGAATCGTTGCTAATGCCGTACGGTGCGAGTGCATATAGAAAATTAGTAGCCCGTGACACTAGGATCTTACATAGCTCTAGACTCTGCTCTTCATCAATTCCTGATAGGAAGACTTCACTCTTGTGCAAATTAGAGAATAGTCTTGACAAATCAGAGAATTCCTCAAGAACAGATTTCAAGATATTAAAGGAACTAAATTTCATGATAATACATGAATTAGCAAGTATAGATGCATGCCAACTAATTACAAATTGAATTCAAATTTCGAATTTTATTTTTGTGGCATGCATCCAATCCATAATAGTGAATATATTATTAATGTAGAAAATATTAATTCTTTTTTGTATATTTAATAATTCAATAGTTTCCTTTGTAATTTTAGATATATTAATCTTTGAATATATATTAGTAATACCTCACGAGTTTTGCACATGATTATATTGTCCCAATATATTTTCTGGTATCAAAATATTTTGATAAATGTTAGCATCATGAAACTTTTTCTTTTCTTTGAAAGTGGACTTTTGAAAATATCATTTATACTGGAACCATGAATCTAATATTTGTCAAAATAGTTTTGGAGCTTTTTAGATAATATTTATATCCATAATGTCCTTACATAATCATAGCATTATGATCTATTATAAACAAAATAGTATTGTTAAGCAAGGACCATATTTCTAGACATCAAAAGCTGGAGTAGCCCATAGAGTTTATAAACATCCGTAAAATAAATATTTAAATAATAGCTTTGATTTCAAAAAAGGCATTAGAGTAAATAAATTGGTTTTTTTTTATTTCTATCATTTTAGGATACTTTAATGTTGTGCATTCATCTCCTAACTTCAACTTCTAACAAAATCATTTACTAGTTAGAGTTTGGAATATCTTAGCTTTAATCAAAATCAATGGAGAAAGTTCCAATGAAATCATCTAATTTTAATAATTGAAAATATGAAATTTGACAAAATACTCAATGTTTTGAAATAATTTCAATTAATTCTGATTACTTCTTGTACTTTTTCTAAAAAATATTGTATTAGTACAATTATATAGTTTGATTATTTATAACTCGAATGTAGGACTAATTTTTTTTTTCAAAAATTTGAGTGACTTGATTTTTCATGCTAAGTAAAACTTAAGTCTTTGTATTGATGTTGTTCACTTGCTTTATTATGCCAATTTCACATGTTTATATGAGTTAAATTTGCTAGTCAAAATTATTCAAAATGAAATGAGATGCTGCAGATGCCCTATTCTTTAATTAAGTAGATATGTATTTTTTGAATCTTCTATATTCTTTTAGGTGTTTTGTTTGCTAATCATGGGGGCGTAAATATTCCCTTAATTATTCCTAGTTTGTTGTTGATTTTTATAGAATAATTAATATTTTATTAGTAGAGGTGATGAGTTTATCCTTTTTAATTCTTTTCTTTTATTCTTGTTTGTAGGTTTTATTTTTAGTTTTTATGCTTTTAATTTTATGTGTATTTTCAAGGTATTTGTAATTATAAATCTATTTCAATATATTAATATTTTTGACCAACCATGAGTAGCTAAAAAGTTTTAGTTACGAAGTTTTTCATGTTTATTACCATTACAATACAAATATAATAGAATGTGGTCTTATATTAATAATTGCGACCAGAAATGAAATGCATAAATTACATAATAAAAGAAAAAGGGCATGACAGGAAGTACAAAAACTAAAACAAGGTTGTACTTACACTCCAAAGAACCAAAACTCACCGTACTTTAATACCAGCAAGGTTATGACAAAATCGTGCAAGGCATATATTCTTGTGATTCTTCTATTTTCATTCTAACAGATTGGAGCCAGTGAAGAGCCAGATAGAATCATTGGGTTTGAGGTTGCAGCTGATAAAGTATAGGAACTTCTCAGCGGGAAAAAAAAACTAGTTCAAGGCAAATCCAAGGGAGAGGAGCGGAGCAATTCTGAGGCAGAGCAACATAACACAGTGAGTGAAAGAAGCTAGAAATAGTGTCGAAATCATGGCATGGCTTGCTTGGGCTAGGAAATACTACACTTGCAAGAAAGGTCTTGAATGGCTTGAGAAACGAGTTATCATATTTTCACTCGTATGTTTGTCAGTGTTTCAAATGATTAAAACAAGAACTACGTGCTTCTTATTAGTATACTAAGTGTCTTCATCAAGAACATCAGGAAAGCAATAATGAAAGAAATGGAGGGAATCAGAGCGGTGGCAAAAGGAAAATACTTGGGGCTTCCCTTGGTAATAGGAAGATCAAAAACTCATGTTATGAGCTTTATCAGAGAGAAAGTCAAGAAAAGTATTCAAGGATGGGAAGGGAAAATGCTGAACCAAGCAGGCAAAAAAGTTTTATTAAAATCAGTGGCTATGGCCATGCTATCCTATGCATCGTTAGTTTTTAAACTACCAAAGGGCTTGTGCAAGGAGTTGAGCTCCATCATGGCCAGCTTCTGGTGGGGTAGTGATAAAAACAAAAGGAAAATCTACTGGATGACCTGGAACAAGCTTACAGAAACTAAGGAAAAGAGAGGATTGGGTTTTAGGGGCATTCAAGACTTCAACATGGTCTTACTAGCAAAGCAAGTTTGGAAATTTATCACAAAACCGAACTTGCTTGTTAGTAAGCTCATGAAAGCAAAATATTTCCCGCACACTTCTGTCTTATAGGCTACTAGGGCAGCAAATTCTTGGATTTGGCAAAGCATCCACAGTGCTATAGAGGTATAGAGAAAGTGTGACGACCCACCTCCCCTAAGGGTGTACCCTAAGGTATCAGTGGACCGCCTGCCCAACTCTCTCCAGGACTCGTTAACAAACCACAAAATCAAACCCAATATCCAATCTTACCACAAAATACGCTAAATATAACTAATGCATACAGCTGTTTGTCAAAGCAACTTAAAATACAAAAGAGGGTTTAAACTTACAATTCACATTCAAAATAATGTAGTACCCTAATCACTTAGTCAAACTAAAATAAAAGCTAAGTGCTAATTCTCTGAATCACGAACCAACCCTGCTAAGAAAAACAAAAGAAAAGGTATGTGCTTGCGCCCAGTGAGGTCTAAGAAAGATATGCAATTTAAGAAAGCAATAATTTCACATTTTAAATCAACAAGAAATATAAACAAGAGGTATCATATAAGCACATCATTAAAATCGATATGTTAATCATTAAGGATACTGAGCACTGGCAAACACTTGATCAATCAGTAATTCAAGTAGTTGACACTCCGTCAACTTTCAT
Organism: Coffea arabica; assembly: GCF_036785885.1. Lineage (NCBI taxonomy): Eukaryota > Viridiplantae > Streptophyta > Magnoliopsida > Gentianales > Rubiaceae > Coffea > Coffea arabica. Next base: position 2,495,319 of record NC_092330.1, on the reverse strand, counting down.
GTCCATGTAAAATCACCACTTCATACCACTCCTCCACCTTTCACCCCCTATCGGGCCTGCACACCAACAAAATTTCAATGATTGGTATTACTTGAGTATACCTAGAATAGTATAGATCCAATATATATACACTACCCCAAGGTTCGCTGATCGAGTTGACCAAACCCTTGCCAGCTCAATCTCGAATAACTAGCCATTGAGTTTTGGGACCCCCACATATCATTAATATCATATCACATTCACTTATAACAATAACAATTCAGTAGGGTCGAGTGTGATAAAGTACACAATCGTCCGTTCATAAACAAGTTCAACGAATGACAGTTCATAGTCATTATTTTCTCAAACTCATTAACATATCAAGCATTTGCATAATGTAACTATGCACTTAGAACACTCACCTAATAACACTTAAGTGTCTACAGAAGGATCGCCTGCACGCTCAGATTACAGCCCTGGCAAACAATTACAACATAAAAGTGAACCCTTAGTATTCACCTAATCAATTCACTTAAGCATGAAAACTTTGTTTTCAAATTAGTCGACTTTAGTGTCCTAGACACTTCAACCTATTCAGGCTTTCAAATCGGCAATTCAGGTAAAATACAACTTTCCATTAGGGCAAAAGCATTTCAAAAGTTTGAATAAGGCTTTTCACTCCTACAAGTTTTCGGGCAAACAAATCATAGCAAAAGTCCACTTTTTCAATTACTTACTTTCGTAGTTTTTGTCCCAAAAATCATTTCACAAACCAGGATCAAAGTTTAATAGGATTTTTTGAATTAGACCAACCAAAACTTCATTAAAACAAGGATCCAAAGTCAAATCAATCCATAAAGTTGTCAACTACTAAACTTTGGAGGAAATATTACTTTCCCCTCTTTTTAATTTCAAAATTTTGATCCAAAATCATTATACATAGCAAAATCAAAGTCCAATAAAACCTTTTGAGCTAAATTCCACCCCAAATAGTTTTTAAAATAGAAAATTAAAGTTGGAGTTTTTGGCTCACAAATTTGGCCAACTTAGGCCATTTTTCTAGCTTTTGCAACTTTACTTTTTTCCAACTAGATAACCCACATCACCACTTCAATTTCTAACAAATTTTTCAACATAACTCAACCAACATACATAGAGTGAAATAGCATCAAATTTCCTAAAAAGAATTCCAGCACAAGTGTACAAACAAGTCACAAATTCAAGGAAGGTAAAGATGAAAATTTGCCCATGATAATTGGCCATCTAAATAGAAATTTCAGTATATATATATACTCCAATTTTCACTAACAATCCACCATAAATCACACTCAAATTCTCATGGGTTTCATCAATCATTAACCCTAGGATCTCAAGATACAAGAATCCACCAAATTCTAGTCAATTATGTCAAGATCTAAGCATACCAAGATCATTAAAGCACCTATTACCAAATTTCTATAAAACTTTCAAACCCACCATGGGTTTTCCATAAATACCATAGATCTACCAAGATCTAGTCCAAAATTGCTTGAAAAGCAAAAGAATGAAGTAGATTAGCCACTTGCCTCTTCAAAACTCCAATCTTTAGCAAAATTAACCCGAGAAGATAGCAAGATCCACTCCTAGCAGCCTTTTCCTTCAAGATCTTCCAAAGGTTCAAGTAGTTTGATGAAAGGAAATTTGGGTCTTCAAGAATTTCAAGAAGAATTGGAGTCTCTCTCTCTCTCTCTTCCTCTCTCTAGAGTTCGGCCATCTAGGGAAGCAAAATGAGGGCATTTTGGTTGCATTTGAGCTAATATACTAGCCACAAGAAAGATTTTTAACTCAACTTTGACTAGTATCCAAATAGTGTCTTCCATTTAAATTTCTTGCTATTAATCCTTAACTTTTCTAACCTTCCTTTGACTCCCAAAAATCTTTCTTAACTTCACTAATATCTTAACTTATATTCTTCTAAGGTTTTGGCCAAATTCACTAATAAGTCATGAAATCAATAATTTTCAAGAAATTAATCGCTCGAAAGTTAAAATAAGCAAGCAAGAGAAACTCATTTATCACTTAACAAGTAAATCACTAAATGAATGCAAATTTTATACAAATATAATTTAAATAAAAATGCAACTAGTTGGGAAGTGAGAAAATAATTAATTAAAATTTTTTTTCTAGGTCATCACAAAAAGGAAGCAGGGTGAATGTGAGAGATGGAACGAAAATCAGTATTTGGGAGGATAGACTGGTTACAAATCTACCAGGAGGCAAAATTCAATCAGCAAAACCAAACAACTATGGCATTACTAGAGCTGTTAAACGAACCGAGCTGTTCGTTAGCTCGGTTCGTTTCGGCTCGTTCGTGTTCGTTAAAGGCTCGTTCGAAAGCCTTACACGAACGAACACGAACGAATTTTTGTGTTCATTTAATAATCGAGCGAACACGAACATGTTCGCGAATTTTAACGAGCGTTCGCGAACAAGGAGTTACTTTGTTTTATTTGTTGTTTTTATGTTAATGTTGGTTATGCAGTTATTGAATAATGGAATTTAGTCATTTAGTATTTTAATTATTTTTTAGGATGATTAATGATTTGTGTGGCATATTTAAAGCCTAGAATAATCTAGATTCGAACTTTTCGAGCGTGTTCACGAACGGCTCGTTTATGTTAAACGAGCCGAACATGAACACGAACTTTACTTAACGAGCCGAACACGAACATAGGTTTAGAGTTCGAAAGTTAACGAACGAACACGAACGGAGTTCGAATCGCTTAACGAACAGAGCTCAAACATGAGATACTCGGTTCGTTTCGATTCGTTTACAGCTCTAGGCATTACTATGGTGAAGCAACTAATCAAGAGACGGCAGTGGGAACCAGGATTCATCAAAGATCTATTTTCCAAAGAAGAGTGAGTAGCCATCCAAAGTATTCCATAGAGCCTATATAGAGGAAAAGACAGAATGAGATGGAATCAAACAAAGACGGGGATCTACACAGTGAAATCAGGCTATACCCTACTGAAGGAGATGGCAACAAACGAAAAAGCAAGACAGCTTGAGCAAGGTGGACAAAGTATAGAACCAAGCAAGGGAAAGATCTGGAAAAGGTTATGGGGTCTCACCTTGTAACATAAGATTAAACACTTCATCTGGAAATGCCATAACCAGATCCTACCAACCAATGAAGCAATTGGTAGACGAATAGGTAATGAGTGTAATAACTGTAGGAGATATGGAGAGGAAGCTGAGACAATAGAGCATCTATTCTTTTTTTGCAGAACTATTCAGGATTGCTGGAAACGCTTTCCAATCCAATAGGATGGATGTTTAGACAAAGGTGGAACTTTGGGGGGGGGAGTGGAATCAATTACAAGATGCTGCACAAAGAAACCAAGGCATGGAACATATTGCTCTGACAGCAAATTTCCTATGGCACATCTGGAAAAGCAGGAATGAGGCCTGCTTTAATTCAAAGATCCAAGAAAGTCTCCATACAGTCACAAAAGCTCAACAAGAGTGGCCAGAGTATGAAGATGCAGTGGAAAAGAGAAAAACTCCATCAATAGAGCCAAAAAACACAATGCTGCCCAACAATCCTACCATGGAAAGCCCAGGAGCTATGCAAATTAGAACCAATGGAGCTGTTAGGAATGGTAGTCAGATATAGTAGAAGAAGCTAGCAGCTACATGGGCGATCCCATTGAATTTTTGTGGAGAGAAAATCTTAACAGAAGCATTAGCAATTCATTCAGGATTGCTATATGCAATAGAGAAGCAGTGGGCATCCTTAGTCATCCAATCCTAATGTAAAGCCTTAGTAGAAGATTAAATGAAGATCCTAAAGATAAGTCCCAGGTAGCAGTAGTCATTAGAGACATTAAACAACTTCAAGCATCCTTTTGGCAGTGTAAATTCTTGTTAGCTAGGCAGCAAAGAGATTAGTTTTAAGCTTGCAACATTTGCAACCAAATTGCTACATGATATAAAGTGGGAGAGAACCTTCCCCCTGTGGCTCAAAGGAGCATCACAATCCTGATGGAGTTGTTGCTCACTTTTGTATACCTTTGTAAAATTAATTACTATAAGTAAAAGAAAGTGACTTTTTGACAAAAAAAAAAAAAAAAGAACATCAGGGAACAGGACAAGTCGGTGGAAGAATTAGTTGACATGGTCAAGGAGGAGCTGGAGTACAAGTATTTGATTGTCACGGATAATGTTTAGTAAAATGAAGTTTATCACTAAACTACCAAAATTAAACGTGAAATAAAGTTTAAAAAATATTTTTTTATTGTAAATCCATTTCTCTATATTTAATATTATATAAAATCTAAATTAATCATTGTTAGTCTTTTTTATAAATTACATGCCACAAAAAAAGTAAACTATCACCACAAGTTTATCATTAAAACACAAAAAAATTAGCAAGAAGAAATATATCATTTTATCATAAGAAAATATTACATTATCAATTTCATATTATATATATATAATTATATTATATTATGTATTTTATATTTATATATAATATTTAAAAATCTGAATAGGAGGTGGGGCAGACCCCGCCCCATTAAAAGTGAGGGGAGAAAATCTCCCTTCTCCTTTACCCTTACCCCCGCCTCTGCTTCGCATTTATCCCTACTTGACTTGATGAATCCCTACGTGCACCCACTCCAATTTTCATTCCTAGATTTAAATCACGAAATGTAAATTACAAACAACAAACATTCATTTACAAGTTGACGTGTACATGGTATACATATAACAATAAAACTCAATCCACTGTCAAGTTTTGAATTTATAAGTTTCTAATTTAGTTCACATGCAATTTTTCGCAAGTATACGAGTCATGAGAAAGTATAGGCTAATAAAGATCAAATCTACAAGGAAGACGGACAACCACCGACACTACTAAAGTTTTTCTATTATCTGGACTTTCAACAAATTAGAACTAATAAAACTAAACTACTAATAAGAAAAAAAAATACAACTAAAAGTTCGCTAGATAATGGAATCTCTATCTACTCATGCTAGCGCACCTTTCTGACTAATTGAACACCAAAACCTCGGTTAAACTATATCGTAATTTCCCTATGTACGTGATACCCACTTTCGCCGACGTACCAACTATACTTAGAGTTAAACCATATCTATTTTTCGTGGCTATGAAATTAACTACAGGTTCATTTACTTTAAAGTGACATCAACAATATAATATCCAAAACTTGAATTAACAAAACATAGAATCCAAAACAAAAATAAAGAGGTGGAGAGACGAAAACACTTATCACTAGAGTTTCTTGAACCTCTCCATCTTCATCTCTCTCAACCTCCTTGTTGGGCCAATATAAGAATGGATAAATACAAATTTGAATATCCTACACTAAAACAAGAAAAAGTGGAAAGGGTTACATTAATTGATGGTTTGTGTCTTTCCTCAAAGGGCAATACACAACCCCTTTGTTTTCCTTTTTTGTTCCAAAACTCTTTCTCTCTCAAGACTAACTAAAAACTAAAAAAATCCATTCTAAAACTAAAAACCCCTATATTTATAATCTTCAAAACTCTTCAATTTTTCACAAGAAGACCTTTTTGTCTTGAAGAGTAAAAAAGGTGAAATAGAAGGACATAAAGTTCACAAAAGTTGATGTCTTGGACCCAAAAAATAGTTGCCAAAATGTCATAGCTGTCATGGAAAAGAGAGTTGAAAAGTTGACTGCAAGTTGTGCAACTTCCGCTCAAGTGTCTGACATGGTATCCGAAACGAATTTCACTATTCGTCGCCATATACTGCTGAACACCTTTTTTGAAAACTCTCTGACGAGTATTTGGTGCAATTATCCGGCTTGACTCTGTGATGACCCCACCTCCCCCTAGGGCGTATCTGAGGGTTTAACGGACCGCCTACCCAACTCTCGCCAAGACTCACTCACTTCAAGGAAATAAGTTACAACTTCAAATGTAATGGAAACAACAGTTCACAAGTTTAGAAAGTGCATTTACATTCATTTCTATCTCAACCATTCATACATATCCGAATATAATAAAAGATTCAAGTTCTAGTTGCACTTCTAACCCTAATCGAGCACTAGCGCTAGTAGAATTACAAACGTTAAAAGTCTAGACAAAACTAGCCTTTCCAGCTTCACGCCTATACTCGTACCCCCTGTAAGGAAATCAAAAACTAATAGAGTGAGTCAAAGTTCAGTGAGGCTCCAAAATTTCATGCAGACCCAAGTAGCAAATTGACCATTGGAAAAACTTGGAATATCAAAGTAACAACCGTAAGAGTTCATATAAATTTGCAATAACACTCCAAATAATAAATTTTTAGATATCCAACATTTCCAAGTAAAAGGATACAGTCTACTCTGGAGAGCAGGTTCCGTGGCCACTTATTCAAAATCTGTTGACACTCCATCAACCGTGGAATCATAACAAGTCCAGTAGAGCCCCACTTAACTCCAATCTCTATCCACCAATCAACCCCCTATCAGGTCCGAACTCCAAATTAATAGTGATAGTAATACTCGAGTATATCGAATCTAGTGGACCATATCCAAAGGATTATACAGTAAACAATAAACAATAAACAATAAACAGTAGCTATGGTTCGCCAGTCTCCTCGACCATGTCCTTACTGGCTTGATTCGACTGACTAGCCAATAGGGTGAGAATCCCAGGTAATATTCGAGTTGTACACATGTATATCAAGTCAATAATAACCAATAAGCAGTAATAAGTCACATTAGGGCAAGTGCGATAAAGTACACCCTTGCTAGTCCAAACAAGTCAAGTATTTCATTCAAATATCAAGTTCAATCATGCACTTGGAAACACTCACCAATGAGTTATTGCTTTTCAAAATCACGCTCAAGTTCAACTCCGTGACTGGAGTCCAAATCTACGATAAAATAACGTTTAACAGTTTGTAATCAATTAGGGTTCAAAATATAAGAGTTTGACTTAAAGAAAATCAAGTAAATAGAACTCATTTAAGTAGTATTCATTTTACTTATCAAATCTTAGAAAATTCATGCTCGCTCTTTTGGTTTCGATAAGGAAGCGATTAAAATGTTTACGTTCGCAACTTGACGAAAGAAACTAGGAAATCGTGTTTAAAATAGTCGCTACTTTTGTGAGAACCTTAAAAAAATAAAAAAAAATATATATATATTTATATATATATATACATATTGCATTTGCATTTTAGACTTTTAATTAATTGTATCATTATTTGCTCTTAAATAAGTGTGTAAAAATATTTTTTTGTTACAAATAATTTAATTGTGCAAAATATTGAGTTATTCGATTCTTGCCAAGTTAAATTAATATTTCTTGATGTAGGTTATTTTATTGCTTTGATTTTGATCCTTTGAAGTTTGATAGCTAAATTTTAAGTGTAATAACGTTAAGTGTCAACGAGGACCTAGAACTAAGACGAAATCATTTTTAGGTCAAAACCCTTTATAATTACACTTAGGAAGTAAAAATCTCGATAATGAAATTTTAGCGAGATTAGTGTACGGGTAGGCTATCAAATTTTTTTTGGGGTAAAATTTTGGAGTGGTGTATATATATATATAACAAAAGTTGGGAGTTCATGCATGAGATCATAAGGTTTCAGGCCTTGGAAAGCAATTAAACTACAACCAAATGACTGAAATGACCATAGGACGTTAGCCAAAATACCATGCGGCTAGCTAGTGGTCTGAGCAATGGAAATAAAGCCGAGTGAAAAAATCTATGGAATGTCTGAGAATAGCAACAAAACTGAGTGGAGAGCTTAAAGTTGTTCCCCACTGACTGATGAAGAGTAGCATTATCTGTTGCTTGGTTATTATCGACCGAAAGAGAGAGTGATAGGAAGTTGCAAACCGTGAGAGAGTTTTACATTTCTGTTCTGGACAGTAGCAACCGACAAAAAATGAGAGTTTCACCATTTCTTTCTCCTTCCATCATTCTAAACCGAGAACTAGGCCAGTGTTAGGAAGAGGAAGCTCTGCTAGTTCCATTTCTGATTAGTGTCCACCGAGAGAAAAAGGGCAAGCAGTTGCAGTCGAGGGAAACGAAGCTAGGAATTGGAGCAGTCCGTAATTACTGTGTTTTTAAGGAAAAGAGGTAAAGAAATTTTGGTAACAACCCTTTTATTTACTAAATACCAGTGAATATATAGGATGCATGTTAGTTTTAGCAAGGAATAATGAGTTTCAACCGAATGAAAATCTGTTAGAGAGGGAAAATGTTGGAACTAGACTGAAGTGCAGGAACGGGAGTTTATTATTTAATGTTGCAGCCAGTAATTAGTGTAAAATTGGAAACTAATGGGAGAAATGCATGAACTATGGTTATCTCAGGTTTATAAGGGGTTTGGTTGAAGAAACTATGGGAAAAGTTAGATGTTTGGATTGAAACCGAGGGAAGTTATTTGCTGGAAATTTTTCCAGGTTGTCCGAGTGAAGGAAATGGTGAAGTTTCCAGCTATCCTTATGAATTCTGGCCTTGAAACTCTATGTCAAACTGTAATACATATCACATATTGGCTTGATCTGAACATGCATGAAAGATTTGAATATAAATTGAATATATTATTTGAGGAAAATGTGTATTTGGCTGACTGTTGTGAGAAAACTGAAAATATGGCCGAAGGGGGGTTTAGCTACTGAACCAGTGTTGTTTTCCATTTTTCCTTGGCTGTAAACTTTAGATCTTTGCTGTAGGTACTCTGTAGCTTAATAACAAACCCTTGCATGTTGAACTTAACGAAAGAAAACTGAGAAATCTGTATTTCAAGAGCCGGGTAGCTGTCAAAAAAATTTTCCAGCATGGCCGAGAGAAGGGGGTTGAGCATCTGATCAGTTTTCCTTCGAATTTTAGCTGAGATTTTCATACTGGATGTTTAAGATTAGCTTTTAGCTTGCTAGTCACCTTTGGCATGTTGAGTTGAAGTAAAAACTGAAGAAAGTTATGGACAAAGCACTATAAGTTAAACTGTTATATTGCTGGAAATTGTATATGGTTGCTGGCCGAATTAGTTGAGGCTTTTGGTGAGATTATTTTCTGGAATTGTGTGTTAATTGTTTTGGTTTAGGTTGGACAGATTATGAGCTATGTGTTTAGTGTTTCAAGCGAGTAAAAGATGGAGATTTGATGGACATCTTGAATTAACATTGCTGGAATTGTTCTTGGTTGTCGAAACAAGGGGAAAATCTGAATTTCTAGAGTTGCTTGTGAGTTAAGCTGACCGTGACTTTCCTTTATGTTTTGGGTTAAATTTCTGGTTGATTTGTTGTAAGGAGTGATTGTTTGATGCCAAGAGTTAATGATTGATGAAACTCTTGGCCATTTGAGTAGCTTTTACAAGAGTTAAATTTTGGTGAAATTGTTTAAGTAGCTTGGCCGAAATGCACTTGGAAAATCCATGAATTGTGGTTTGGAATTGTTTGGATGTCTTGGTTTTCTTTGTTTAATTTTTTATTAGAATTGTACTTGTTGAGACCTAGGGCTAATGATTGATGAAACCCTAGTGAAATTGATGTTTGAATTGTGATTTTTGCTATATTGGCAAATTGGAGTATAGTGTGCAAATGAATTGGAATTGTGAAGTCCGTTTTGGTCCTTTGAATTCGAGTATTTTTTTAACCAAGTTTTGTTGAAATATTTTGTCCTAATATCAAGCTATAGAAATTAAATATAGTACGATAATGCCAAAATTCGAGTGTCGGGACTTTTAAAACCTTGCCAACTAGCTAATTCTTTTCTTTGCTTAAACTAGCCTTGTTACTTTTAGGAAATAATTGCACTAACTTCCAAACTCTAAATTTTTCGTAAAATTTTTCCTGGCTAGTTGTTTTAGAGAAAAAGTGTCAAAAACACGGGATTTTAATAACTTTAAATGAAGGGCGTAGAAAACTTGTTCGGCAAGAAACCTTATTGGAAGTAAGTTGGTTCTGGTTTGCACCTCTAGAAAGAAAGTATTTTTAAAGAAACCATACGAAATATTTTGTCACTTTTACTAGTTTTAATTCTAAGAAAATTGTTGATTTATTTCGAGAAAATAAACTAGTTATATACCAGATAATCTTTCATATATAAACCAAGAATTTGTATAGTAAGACTTATAGTTTTAAAACTTGGTCTTTTAGGGTTTAGCGAGGACGTGGACTTCGGTTCCCAGCTTGACTTTTGAGCTTCACTTTTGGTAAGTGTCCATGCTTGTTCTATGATTAACTGGTTAAAGTGTTTTTTTGACTGTTATGTGAGAATTGGAATGTGGTTTTTTTTCCTAATCCATCGAAGTGGGCAGTGTGTACTTTATCGCACTAGCCCTTTCGAGTGGTGAATTGTTTGAAATGTTTTCTTGAATATCATGCTTGCACTAGTTATGTACTGAGTGGGGAATGTACCACACCTGAGGGTAGGAGGGCCTCTTATCCTAACTCAAGTACCAAAACCTTGCAACTGTTGACTGGAGCGTGGACTCGTCAACTAAACCACTAGGCAGGGGAATGTACCACACCTTAGGGTGGGAGGGCCTCTTATCCTGACTTGGTAACCACTTGTTGTGACATCGTTGGGTGAATCTCTCGACTAGGCTATAAAAAGGTATATTCGAGTAATACCAAACCCTTTCATGAGAAGAACGGGCCCGGTGCAAGTAAGCTGGTCGGAGCATGTTAAGAAAAAAAAAATCTACTTGGACTTTAGATAGTGAGAGTTGACGGGGGGGTCAACTGTGGTTAATTTTGATCAAGCTTGGAAAGAGTGGCTCCTGAGAGCCCTGTATCCTACCTTGTGCTGTTATACGCTTTCCTACTTGTTGGATATTAGTTTGGATTATTATTTTCTACTTGTTTCATATGATTGCATGTTTGGGGCACCACTGAGCTTTAGCTCCCCCCACGTTATTTGTTTTCCTGAACAGGTTTTGGCATTCGAGAGACCGGAAGCCTGCCTTTACCTTTTATGAATGTTGTTTTGAATCGGACTATGTATCTTTCGTTTAGCGTTGCCACTTGAAGCTGGAAAAGTGCAAACCCTAAGTTTTGTTTTGACTTGTACGAATGTATTTGAATTTTATGATTTTACTTTATGGTTTGTAATGTATAAACGTAGCTATGTTTTAAACGGGTTGGAGGCATACTTAAGTGTGGATGTTCAGTTGTCCAATGGTAATGTTATCTCTGAAGTTAATGTGTTCTTAGTACTTTGATCGTTTTAAGGATTGGTTTGTTCGGGTGACGAATTTTGTAATGGTTTAATTTATATGTCGGTTGGGTTTACTCGGTTTCCTTCCGTGAGTCCTGGCGAGAGTTGGGCAGGCGACCCGCCAACCCTCTGGTTCGCCTTAGGGAGAAGTGGGGCCGTCACAGGTGGTATCAGAGCCTAGGTTAGGAAAATTATCTGAAAGATATATTCGATGTGTTAGAAACCCTGAACCTTTTTAGTGATAAGAAGTGAGATAATTAGACATATCTTAAGTAGTACTTGAGCAAGTTAGCTATTTAAGCATTAACCTTTAGATTTTGGTTATTTTGCAGTTATGGAAAACGGAAACGGACATGCTAATGGTAACGGATTGGCTAATGGACATGTAGAGCCTTTTAGGTCCATCTCCTATAGGCCACGAGGCGGAGGATTTCGTATACGTTATACACCAACTGATAGGTACCCCCGATGTCAGTGTAGGGTCACATATGCCTACCCTAACAAGTTAGTATTGTCTTTAGATGATGAGCGTCGTCAGCTGAGGGACACTAATCACACTTTGACCCAGGACGTCGAGGAGTTGAGCATCATGGTTGATACTCAGCTTGACCGCATAGCTGATTTAGAGCAGAGGTTAGCAGCCGAGAGGGCTAGGTCAGAGGCTGCTCGTGAGGAGTTAGGGAGACAGAGGTCTCGGTTGACTCGAGTAACTGAGGAGGTAAGAGATAGGAGTGCTGGTATCATGGCTGACGCCACTATGATGATAGATGAGGTCATGGGTATCGTTCAGGGTACTGCTCAGACGGGTGTTGAGGAGGATCCGAAGGAAGACCCGGAGGAGGACCCTGAGGAGGACGTTGCCCCTGGCAGCCCTGCTGAGGGTTAGACTAGGGTTGTTTTGCCTGTAAATAGATATCCAGGGTTAGTTAGGGTGACACTAGTTTAGGTCATAGCATTTTGTCTAACTAGATGGCCTACTTTTGAGGCATCATATCCCTATTTTTGATTTAAGGGATTGTTTGTATATATTTGTTAAACTTGTGTGCCATACTTTTGGAAGGCACCCTAACCTGCTATGTGTATGAACCTTGGTATGTGAATATACGTGTTAAGTGTTTTATTTTCCTTTTCCTTAATGTTTATGTTGATTTTACTTAAAAATATATATATATATATATAATAATAATAATGATAATAATAAGTAAATAAATAACAATATCTTCGCTTAATTGCTTCATTTATATCAATAGGCATAACTAGGTTATGGATCGACAAGTTAGAGGTAGAGAACGTGGGAGATCAACTAGACAACACCCCGAGGTTGGTGGTAATAGGGGATCTGAATTCAATCAAGACCATGGTCAAGGGAGCATGGCCGGAGACCCCGTGGCCACCGCGATCAATAGAATAACTGATGTCTTAGAGCGCATGACTGAGCACCAAGCCCTTGGAGCGGTGCATCACCAAGGAGGCCCAACCGATACTGAGGATCGGGCACTAGAGAGATTCTTGAAATTTGGACCTCCCAAGTTTTATGGAGAACCAGAACCTGAGGTAGCAGAAGGTTGGTGGGAGAGGATCTCTGACATTTTTGCAGCTCTAAACTATGCGGAGAAGAGACAAATGACTTTCGCAGCATTCCAGTTTGAGGGTGCTGCTCGTTCCTGGTGGAATCTAATTATGGTCAATTGGGACAGGAACCATATTCCTAGGAGCTGGGTGAACTTCACGTGGGAGTTCAACGCCAAATTTCTACCCCCTCTCATCCAAGAGAAAAGAGAGGATGATTTCATCAAGTGTAGGCAGGGGGCGGTGAGTGTCGCCGAATATGAGATTCAATTCACGAAATTGTTCCGTTTTGCTTCTAAATTGGTAGCCACGGAGCAAAGGCGTATAAGGAGGTTTGTGCAGGGACTAAACGTGAAAATTCAGGAGGGGTAAGCTGCTGTTCGGATAGACACATTTGCTGATGCTGTAGAGAGAGCTCAGAGGGTTGAAGTTGCCAGAGCTCAAGTAAAATCCTTCCAGGCCAAGAAAAAATTTGGCCCTAGCAGCAGTCGGGAGACGACGTATGCAAATGCTCCACCGGCCAAAGTGGGTTGAGGAACGGGTGGAGTAAATAGTTCGGGAGCACCACGATGCGCTCTAGCGAGAGGAGCTGGGACAAGAGGTGCCGGGGGAAGAGATATCGGAGTTAGAGGAGGACCAAGTGGAAGGAGTCAAACTAGGAACGCCCCCGCAAGGAGGTCGTGTGACCACCCCTCAGGTGACTTGTGAGTATTGCAGGAAGGCTGGCCATACTGAGGACGGATGCTAGAGGAAAGAAGGAAAGTGCTTGAGGTGCGGAAACAGTGAGCACCAGATTGCCGGTTGTCCAAAAACACAAGAAGGTGGTACCCCAAGTGCTAGACAAGCCACTCCTGGAGGAAATAGGCCGAAAGTTCCTGCCAGGGTGTACGTTATAGACGATCAACTCGTACCTGATTCCTCGAAGGTAGTGGAAGGTATTCTTCCAATCTTTCACTGATTAGCGAGAGTACTAATTGATCCTGGCGCAAATCATTCATTTGTGAATCCAGCTTTTATGTTCGGAATTGATGTAAAACCTGTTAGATTACCCTTTGATCTTGAAGTTAGGACACCCATGGGTAATAAAAGCATAATCACTAGCTTGACCTATAAGAACTGCGAATTCTGGATCGGAGAGCGTAGGATGCTAGTAGATCTAGTCAGTTTGGACATAAAAGGTTATGATGTTATTATAGGAATGGATTTTCTAGCTCAATACCATGCTAAGCTTGATTGTAGAGCAAAATTGGTAGAATTTTAGATTCTCGAGGAAGCAACCCTAAAATTGGATATGAAAGGCAGGTTAGCATCGTCTGCTATGATTTCGGAAGTTCGGGCAAGGAAAATGTTGTATAAAGGAGCGCAAGGTTTCTTAACTTTCTTGATTAACGCTTCCAGTGACCAAGTTAAGTTGAAAAATGTACCGGTGGTAAGCGAGTTTTCAGATGTGTTTCCTGAAGAATTAAAAACATTACCTCCAGAGAGAGAAGTGGAGTTCAAGATTGAACTAGTACCGAGAATGGTTCCGATTTCTAAGACTCCGTACCGAATGGCTCCTGCAGAGTTAAAAGAATTGAAAATTCAATTACAGGATTTATTGGAGAGAGATTTTGTTAGAGAAAGTTATTCGCCATGGGAAGCACCTGTTCTATTTGTTAAGAAAAATGATGGAAGTTTAAGGTTATGTATTGATTATCGGGGATTAAATGAAGGTACAATTAAAAATAAATATCCTCTACCACTGATTGACAGTTTATTCGATTAGCTGCAAGGATCAGTAGTTTTCTCCAAGTTGGATTTGAGGCAAGGGTATTATCAGTTGAGAATTAAGAAGGAAGGCATACCTAAGACTGCTTTTAATACAAGATATTGACATTTTGAGTTTGCAGTCATGCCATTTGGATTAACCAATGCACCAGTTGTCTTCATGGACTTAATGCAAAGAGTCTTTAAAAAGTACTTAGATCAGTTCGTAGTAGTCTTTATTGATGATATCCTAGTATATTCTAAGACTCGAGAGGAACATGCTAAACACTTGGAGGTAGTTCTGCAGATCTTAAGATAGCATAAATTGTATGCTAAATTTAGCAAGTGCGAGTTTTGGCTGGAGGAAATTTCTTTTCTTGGACACAAAGTTTCTAAAGATGGAATTGCTGTGGATCCGGCAAAAGTTGAGGCAGTCACAATGTGGAAGCAGCCAAAAACTCCAACAGAGGTCAAAAGTTTCTTGGATTTAGCAGGTTATTACTGACGGTTCATCAAGAACTTTTCGAAGATTGCTGAACCTATGACAGAGCTGATAAAGAAAAATAATAAGTTCATTTGGATTCCGAAATGTGAATCGAGCTTTCAGGAATTAAAGAAACGTTTAACATCAGCTCCTGTGTTGACATTACCTGACGGAGTAGAAAGTTATGTCGTATACTCTGATGCCTCTAGGGAAGGTTTAGGATGTGTACTAATGCAAAATGGTAAGGTAGTTGCCTATGTCTCTAGAAAATTGAAGCCTCACGAACAAAATTACCCAACGCATGACCTAGAACTGGCCGCAGTGGTCTTTGCCTTAAAAAAATGGAAACATTATTTGTATGGTGTGACCTTTGAAGTTTATACGGGCCACAAGAGTCTTAAGTACTTATTCTCCCAAAAGGAATTGAATTTGAGACAGAGGCGATGGGTAGAATTTTTAGAGAATTATGATTGTTCTATCAACTACCACCCAGGAAAAGCCAACATGGTAGCAGACGCTCTAAGTAGAAAGGCCCAAGTAGCGGGGTTAATGATAAAAGAATGGGACATGTTAGAAGAGGTTAGTATTTGGAACCCTCACTTGGAGAGATTGAAAATTTCATTTAGAAACCTGTCGTTGAAATCACCATTATTGGAGCATATTAAGGAGGTACAGAAAACGGACCCTATGACCCATAAAAAGTTGGAGAAAGTGCAAAATGGAGAAACTCTAGACTTTAAATCAGGGCCTAAAGGAGTGTTAAGGTTTCGAGATCGAATTGTGGTTCCAGTTGATGAAGAGTTAAGGAAAGAAATTCTAGAAGAATCACATCGATCGAGGTATACTATACACCCAAGAGTGAACAAAATGTATCACGATGTGAAAGAGTTATATTGGTGGGACGGTTTGAAAAAGGATGTGGCAGAATTTGTACAAAAATGTCTGATATGCCAACAAGTAAAAATTGAACATCAGAAACCTTTTGGTTTATTACAACCACTAGAAATTCCCGAATGGAAATGGGAACACATAACCATGGATTTCGTAACAGGATTGCCTCGAAGTCAAAAAGGATTTGATGCGATTTGGGTGATAGTTGACAGGCTTACCAAGTCCGCACATTTCCTACCTGTGAACGTGAGCTTTTCTTTGGAAAATTGGCCAAGTTGTACACAGAAGAGATCATGAGATTGCATGGTATTCCTATAAGCATTGTGTCTGATCGTGATCCAAGGTTTGTCTCACGTTTTTGGCAGAAATTTCAAGAGACATTGGGGACCAAGTTGAAGTTTAGTACCGCTTATCATCTCCAAACGGACGGTCAGTCAGAAAGGACAATTCAGACTTTGGAGGATATGCTGAGGTCATGTATATTGGAGTTCGGAGGTAAATGGAGTCAGTATATGACCTTAGTAGAATTTACCTATAATAACAGCTATCACGCCTCAATTCAAATGGCCCCTTATGAGGCATTGTATGGGAGAAGGTGTCGATCTCCGATTCATTGGAATGAAGTGGGGAAGAAGAAAATTTTAGACCCAACGGCTATACCATGGATGGAAGAAACTCATGAGAAAGTGAAAATAATTAGGGAAAGGTTTCAAACTGCCCAGAGTCGACAAAAGAGCTACGCCGACACAAGGAGAAAAGATTTGGAGTTCAAAGTAGGAGACAAAGTTTTCCTAAGAGTTAAACCCTTGAAGGGCGGAGTAGTGTCCAAAAAGGGTAAGAAACTAAAGCCGAGGTATATTGGACCCTTTGAAATTTTGAAATGAATCAGTAAACTGGCGTATCAGTTGAGGTTGCTTTCAAGCATGGCCAAGATTCACAATGTATTTCATGTTTCTATGCTCAAAAAATATCACCCCGATCCAAATCATGTGTTGCAACTAGAAGAAATTGAGGTGGATGAATCGCTAGCTTATGAGGAAGGACCAGTTAAGATTTTGGAAAGAGAAGTGAAAGAATTGAAAAGTAAGAAAATTCCTTTGGTGAAAATTCTATGGAAAAATCATGGAATAGAGGAGGCAACTTGGGAACTAGAAGAGGATATGCAGAGAAAATACCCCGAACTATTTCTTTAGAAGGTAAGAATTTTGAGGATAAAATTCATTTAAGGGGGGGAGGATGTGAAAACCTTAAAAAAATAAAAAATATATATATATTTATATATATATATATATACATATTGCATTTGCATTTTAGACTTTTAATTAATTTTATCATTATTTGCTCTTAAATAAGTGTGTAAAAATATTTTTTTGTTACAAATAATTTAATTGTGCAAAATATTGAGTTATTCGATTCTTGCCAAGTTAAATTAATATTTCTTGATGTAGGTTATTTTATTGCTTTGATTTTGATCCTTTGAAGTTTGATAGCTAAATTTTAAGTGTAATAACGTTAAGTGTCAACGAGAACCTAGAACTAAGACGAAATTGTTTTTAGGTCAAAACCCTTTATAATTACACTTAGGACGTAAAAATCTCGATAATGAAATTTTAGCGAGATTAGTGTACGGGTAGGCTATCAAATTTTTTTTGGGTAAAATTTTGGAGTGGTGTATATATATATATAACAAAAGTTGGGAGTTCATGCATGAGATCATAAGATTTCAGGCCTTGGAAAGCAATTAAACTACAACCAAATGACTGAAATGACCATAGGATGTTAGCCAAAATACCATGTGGCCAGCTAGTGGTCTGAGCAATGGAAATAAAGCCGAGTGAAAAAATCTATGGAATGTCTGAGAATAGCAACAAAACTGAGTGGAGAGCTTAAAGTTGTTCCCCACTGACTGATGAAGAGTAGCATTATCTGTTGCTTGGTTATTATCGACCGAAAGAGAGAGTGATAGGAAGTTGCAAACCGTGAGAGAGTTTTACATTTCTGTTCTGGACAGTAGCAACTGACAGAAAATGAGAGTTTCACCATTTCTTTCTCCTTCCATCATTCTAAACCGAGAACTAGGCCAGTGTTAGGAGGAGGAAGCTCGGCTAGTTCCATTTCTGATTAGTGTCCACCGAGAGAAAAAGGGCAAGCAGCTGCAGTCGAGGGAAACGAAGCTAGGAATTGGAGCAGTCCGCAATTACTGTGTTTTTAAGGAAAAGAGGTAAAGAAATTTTGGTAACAACCCTTTTATTTACTAAATACCAGTGAATATATAGGATGCATGTTAGTTTTAGCAAGGAATAATGAGTTTCAACCGAATGAAAATCTGTTAGAGAGGGAAAATGTTATTATTTAATGTTGCAGCCGGTAATTAGTGTAAAATTGGAAACTAATGGGAGAAATGCATGAACTATGGTTATCTCAGGTTCATAAGGGATTTGGTTGAAGAAGCTATGGGAAAAGTTAGATATTTGGATTGAAACCGAGGGAAGTTATTTGCTGGAAATTTTTCCAGGTTGTCCGAGTGAAGGAAATGGTGAAGTTTCCAGATATCCTTATGAATTCTGGCCTTGAAACTCTATGTCAAACTGTAATACATATCACATATTGGCTTGATCTGAACATGCATGAAAGATTTGAACATAAATTGAAGATATTATTTGAGGAAAATGTGTATTTGGCTGACTGTCGTGAGAAAACTGAAAATATGGCCGAAGGGGGGTTTAGCTACTGAACCAGTGTTGTTTTCCATTTTTCCTTGGCTGCAAACTTTAGATCTTTGCTGTAGGTACTCTATAGCTTAATAACAAACCCTTGCATGTTGAACTTAACGAAAGAAAACTGAGAAATCTGTATTTCAAGAGCCGGGTAGCTGTCAAAAAAATTTTCCAGCATGGCCGAGAGAAGGGGGTTGAGCATCTGATCAGTTTTCCTTCGAATTTTAGCTGAGATTTTCATACTGGATGTTTAAGATTAGCTTGTAGCTTGCTAGTCACCTTTTGCATGTTGAGTTGAAGTAAAAACTGAAGAAAATTATGGACAAAGCACTATAAGTTAAACTGTTATATTGCTGGAAATTGTATATGGTTGCTGGCCGAATTAGTTGAGGCTTTTGGTGAGATTATTTTCTGGAATTGTGTGTTAATTGTTTTGGTTTAGGTTGGACAGATTATGAGCTATGTGTTTAGTGTTTCAAGCGAGTAAAAGATGGAGATTTGCTGGACATCTTGAATTAACATTGCTGGAATTGTTCTTGGTTGTCGAAACAAGGGGAAAATCTGAATTTCTAGAGTTGCTTGTGAGTTAAGCTGACTGTGACTTTCCTTTATGTTTTGGGTTAAATTTCTGGTTGATTTGTTGTAAGGAGTGATTGTTTGATGCCAAGAGTTAATGATTGATGAAACTCTTGGCCATTTGAGTAGCTTCTACAAGAGTTAAATTTTGGTGAAATTGTTTAAGTAGCTTGGCCGAAATGCACTTGGAAAATCCATGAATTGTGGTTTGGAATTGTTTGGATGTCTTGGTTTTCTTTGTTTAATTTTTTATTAGAATTGTACTTGTTGAGACCTAGGGCTAATGATTGATGAAACCCTAGTGAAATTGATGTTTGAATTGTGATTTTTGCTATATTGGCAAATTGGAGTATAGTGTGCAAATGAATTGGAATTGTGAAGTCCGTTTTGGTCCTTTGAATTCGAATATTTTTTTAACCAAGTTTTTTTGAAATATTTTGTCCTAATATCAAGCTATAGAAATTAAATATAGTACGATAATGCCAAAATTCGAGTGTCGGGACTTTTAAAACCTTGCCAACTAGCTAATTCTTTTCTTTGCTTAAACTAGCCTTGTTACTTTTAGGAAATAATTGCACTAACTTCCAAACTCTAAATTTTTCGTAAAATTTTTCCTGGCTAGTTGTTTTAGAGAAAAAGTGTCAAAAACACGGGATTTTAATAACTTTAAATGAAGGGCGTAGAAAACTTGTTCGGCAAGAAACCTTATTGGAAGTAAGTTGGTTCTGGTTTGCACCTCTAGAAAGAAAGTATTTTTAAAGAAACCATACGAAATATTTTGTCACTTTTACTAGTTTTAATTCTAAGAAAATTGTTGATTTATTTCGAGAAAATATACTAGTTATATACCAGATAATCTTTCATATATAAACCAAGAATTTGTATAGTAAGACTTATAGTTTTAAAACTTGGTCTTTTAGGGTTTAGCGAGGACGTGGACTTCGGTTCCCAGCTTGACTTTTGAGCTTCACTTTTGGTGAGTGTCCGTGCTTGTTCTATGATTAACTGGTTAAAGTGTTTTTTTGACTGTTATGTGAGAATTGGAATGTGGTTTTTTTTCCTGATCCATCGAAGTGGGCAGTGTGTACTTTATTGCACTAACCCTTTCGAGTGGTGAATTGTTTGAAATGTTTTCTCGAATATCATGCTTGCACTAGTTATGTACTGAGTGGGGGAATGTACCACACCTGAGGGTGGGAGGGCCTCTTATCCTAGCTCAAGTACCAAAACCTTGCAACTGTTGACTGGAGCGTGGACTCGTCAACTAAACCACCAGGCAGGGGAATGTACCACACCTTAGGGTGGGAGGGCCTCTTATCCTGACTTGGTAACCACTTGTTGTGACGTCGTTGGGTGAATCCCTCGACTAGGCTATAAAAAGGTATACTCGAGTAATACCAAACCCTTTCATGAGAAGAACGGGCCCGGTGCAAGTAAGCTGGTCGGAGCATGTTAAGAAAAAAAAAATCTACTTGGACTTTAGATAGTGAGAGTTGACGGGGGGGTCAACTGCGGTTAATTTTGATCAAGCTTGGAAAGAGTGGCTCCTGAGAGCCCTGTATCCTACCTTGTGCTGTTATACGCTTTCCTACTTGTTGGATATTAGTTTGGATTATTATTTGCTACTTGTTTTATATGATTGCATGTTTGGGGCACCACTGAGCTTTAGCTCCCCCCACGTTATTTGTTTTCCTGAACAGGTTTTGGCATTCGAGAGACCCGAAGTCTGCCTTTACCTTTTATGAATGTTGTTTTGAATCGGACTATGTATCTTTCGTTTAGCGTTGCCACTTGAAGCTGGAAAAGTGCAAACCCTAAGTTTTGTTTTGACTTGTACGAATGTATTTGAATTTTATGATTTTACTTTATGGTTTGTAATGTATAAACGTAGCTATGTTTTAAACGGGTTGGAGGCATACTTAAGTGTGGATGTTCAGTTGTCCAATGGTAATGTTGTCTCTGAAGTTAATGTGTTCTTAGTACTTTGGTCGTTTTAAGGATTGGTTTGTTCGGGTGACGAATTTTGTAATGGTTTAAGTTATACGTCGGTAGGGTTTACTCGGTTTCCTTGCGTGAGTCCTGGCGAGAGTTGGGAAGGCGACCCGCCAACCCTCTGGTTCGCCTTAGGGAGAAGTGGGGCTGTCACAACTTTGTCTTTGAAAACTATGCACTTTTGAGCCAAAATTTTCGCTTATAAGTCACCCACAAGGTCAACTTAAGCATCCCTACATAACTAAGTCCCAAATCACTCACAAGTCACACACTTATTTCCGTATTCACTCAGTTATCCCACGAAAGAAAAACCAGCAGCGTTTCCTTTGTGTTTACCTATTTTTCCAGCCATTCAAGGCTTCATTTTCTTTCCAAATCAGCCCAACTCAACCACCATAAGTAAACGTATAAAGGTAGTTCTTAATCTAGGCCAACAATCATCCAATTGTAACTCATTTCTAGCAAATAATCAACCAATACCATAGCTGAAAATTTCTTAGCAAAGCTGGAATTTCATCTTTTAAAGCTAAAAAGTCATAATCGTGCTACTAATCACCTCACAAATTGCATATCCAAACTCCATACCAACATAATATAGTTGAACAACATAAAGTAAGGTTAAAATGGCAAAATCCTATCTGAAATTTCACTAATCTACATCAAAACTAGAAGATCATCCATAATATTTCAAGATTCAAGGCATCTACTCCATATTTTGCTAAAATAAGAAAGAAAAAGGAAGTTTTAGACTTATACCTTCTAAAACACTTGAAAAAAGTGAAAAACAAAAGCTTTCCTTTCCAAACAACTCCACAACATGCTTCCTTAGCTCCTTGGTGCTAGTTCAATCAGTTTAGATTTTGAGATTTTAACTCAAACAAGGCAAGATTCAAGATAGGAATGGAAGTTTTTCTCCTCTTTTCTCCTCTCCTAGTTTTGGCCAAGCCAAGTAAGAAATGAAGTAAATTTGGTTCAAGGGAAAGATAAGGAGAAATAAAGTTGTCTTAGTCAAACAAACCTTGGATCTTTGACACTTGGCAAGGCCAAGTTTTCTCTTTTTTTTTTTTCTTTCCTTTTCCTAGTCAATAATGGTGGCTGAATTAAGGGTTAATTTAGAGAGGATTAGGTGAAATAAAAACAAGAAGATTAGGGTAAGAAAGTATTGGTCAAGTGGTGTACTCAATCGGTAACAAACGATGCACGTCGGTTCAAGTCTATTTTTCTTAAGTCTCTTGTACTTGTGTTTTAACTTATGATTTACTAATTTATTATTAGCATTTCTAATCACACACTTCCTCTTACTTAATATTCACTCTTATCCACCAAATTTAGTACACATACCTCACCAAAGTGATCATACTACCAAAATGCACAAAAACTCTAATTTGCTCTAACTATAAAAGTAAAAGTAGAACTCTCGATTCTATTATTTATTACAACTATTGAGAGAGAGTAAATTAGTAGTAAAGGAATTATAAATTAACTTATTCAAAATAAGAGGGAATTATAAGAAAATATAAGTAAATTTTCAAGTCGTCACAGACTCCATCTATCTGACGCTGTATACCGTTCAACACTCTTACTCTTGCAAAACCTTTTGATAAGTATCCGGTTTGGTATCTGGTTCGAAATTGACTATCCAATCAAGGATACTCTCATCCAATTTAGCGATAACTTTTTGTAAGCGGCCTCAGATTGTCTTTGTTCCTTCATCCCTGTCAAAAATGATAAACTTTTACAAGTAAAATGGAACGAATTCACAAATCTTCCCAAAATTATTCAAAAATATCAAATATTGTCAAAAATAGTCACTCGTATTATTTTAAAAATTCAAAATTAACTATAAATGAACTAAAATATATGCAAACTATTAAGTAAAATAGACACTTGTCACAAATTACAATTGATCTTATGACTTGTAAATAAGAGTCACCGTCTATATAGTTAGAATTATATAGTCAAAATTGATCTTTCAAACCACAAAATTAATTGTGATTATATAGACGATATGACCCTCGTTTACAAGTTACAAAATCAATTATAACTCGTAAATAAATGTAATTTATATTATTCGTAACTTGAAAGCCGTACTTTTTATGACTATCACCAATTTCATGTCATAAAAAATAGTTTTTTTTAGTGACTTGTAACCATTTGACAAGTCACTAAAACCAGTGTTTTGAAAACCGGACCGGACCGGCCAATTCGACCGATTGGACCGCAAACCGGCCATGGCCCCGGTCCGGTTCTATGCTATAGTTGACCAGGTTAGAAAACTGGTCAAAAACAAGTTAAACCATGAAAACCGCCGGACCGGATTGAACAGGCGGTTTCCGGTTTTCGAGATTTTCCTTTTTTTTTTTTACGTTTTGCAAAATGGAAAACCGGTCAAAAACCGTGAAAACCGCCGGACTGGATTGAACCGGCGGTTTCCGGTTTTCGAGATTTCCCTTTTTTCTTTTTTCTTTTTTAACGTTTTGCAAAATGCATCTATCAAGATTCGAACTCAAGACCGTTGTAATAGAAGACCAATGTAGTAACCATTGCACCATCACATCTTATTAGTTTTTTTTGATAACTTATTTATATAAAACAAAAACTCATATTTCTTTTTGTCATTTTTTTTACAAAATATAATCCTCTCATGGTTCTTTCTTTTTAATCTTCAACACACATACACACACACACTCTCTCACTCTCTTCTCTTTTTTTTTGTCACTCTCTTTTTAATCAAACCACTTTATTTTTAATTTATTGATGTTTTCTTCCATCTTTTAATTTTATTTTTGTCCATTAAATTGAAAAAGGTTAAAAAAGAATTATTTTTCTTTAACCCAAATTATTTAATGCCACAACCACTCACGTTTATCTCATTTTTTATTTCTTATCAAGTTTGCATTTCTATTTTCGATTCTCTTGACTTCTTTCGAACTCCAAAATTCCTTTTTTAAATTGCAATCTCTAAATCCCAAAACGTAAATTAAAATTTAAGTTCACAAAATCTAAATTCTCATAGACATGAATTTTGTATAATTTTAAAATATTATGATATTTTTGGGTTAGATCTAAGATTTTTTTGGTAGATATAATTGAAATTGAAATGAAATTTATTTGTTTTAACTTATAATTTAAAATTTTTATTTTTAAAAAATCAAGTTATTCAAAAATAGTAAACTTTTCATCATATAATGTATTAAATTACTCCATTATATGTCTTATTTTGTGCATAAATATTTATATAAATTATTTTTTAAAAAATTTATTGAACCGAGATTGAACCGATCCGATCGATTGAATTTCGACCTTTTCACGTCATCGGTTCAATTAACGGTCCGATTTTTAAAACATTGACTAAAACTTTAAATTCACCCGCCAATGCCATTACTAGCGCGGGTAGATTCCCAATAATTGTAGGTGAACTCGCGTGGTCCCTAATCACAAAAGCTACAACGACTTTGGGGGGATACGGGGCAGGAACGGTCCCCTCACAGAAACAAAGGTAAGGCCAGAAATAAACCACGTCAACTGATTGTTTTGAAGGAAAAAAACGTCACCGTTTGACGAAAGGAAAAAAATAAGATTGACGGACTCCGTTTCCTCTAAACGGAAGAATTGAAATTTTGAAAATGAAGTTCAAAATTTGAATTAGCCGCACAAACCAAAATCGAGAGAAGAAAGCAAGCTGGGTATGTCATTGTTGCTTGGCTGACGTGAAATTAGGTGGAGAGAGTTGGGTTATGGCATCAGAAGAAGAAGGAAGAAGGCAAACAGTTAGAATGCTGTAAAAGAAGGCCAACGATGTCTTCAGAAATTGTATGAGCAATGCGAGCAAGACAGCCGGCAAGGTAGAAGCGAATTAAAGAGGAAATTCATTATCTGACGTTGCCCACCATTTTTTGTGCAACTTAATAGCAGAAGCAACTGTGCATAAGGGCATTCGGTGAAACAAAAAGCTCTCAACGGGCCAAGGTAACGTGATTCAACCATATCAACAACTTTGTGAATCTTATACCAGCAACTTTTCTGAATGTTAGATTCAGTAAAGACATAATATGAAGATAATAGAAGAATAGTCAATGTGTACTGTATGTGTGTGTGAGAGCGTGCAGTTTTGCAGTGATGAACTATTTAACAAGTGAATGAATGTACATGCTGCTGTAGATAAGTTACATGTTGTAACCACCCTATTACAATCTTTGTGCATCCACTAGTTGGTCCATGGTCATCACGCAATCTTAGTTTGCCCCTCTGTTGAGTATGCAGTGTGTATAAAATGGAGGTCTGGGGTTTGACCTAGGAAAAGCAGAGGAAAAGATATATGTGAATAATAAATAGATGTACCTGGTTTTGTAAGTAAATTACATGATGTAAGAAATGTATTAGAATGAGTAAAAAATGCTTGTTTGGCCCTGAAAATGTAGAAATAGTAGAAAATGCACAGGAATTGGCTTAGGCGATTGTCAGTAACGAATTACATAACGTCCAATGAAACAAAGTACCTAGAACCTAAATATAATCACCAGAGTAGATGTACATATAGTTAAAATAGACTTACATGGAGTGAAAAACACATTACAGTCCGTATAACTTAGTGTACATGGAGTTATATTTGTACATAGATAATGCCATTGTATTAGAGTAAAAGTAAAGTGATGTGAATCATTAATCATATCGATGGGAGTAATAATAGAATTTGGTGTACGAGTAATGTGTGTAACATAACATATTATAAACGGTAATACACACTTATGTTGTCGTTTACATACATACTATTCATGAACTATTGTAAATTATGGTGTTGGATGCATAATTGGTAGGAGCAGAAGTAATGAATTGTAGAGAAATTGGCAGAAGATGAGACTCATGAGTTAGGAATGGAGTTCAACATGGAAGAGGATGCGTACAGGTTTTACAACAAATATGCCTTTAAAATGGGATTTAGTGTACGCAAAGATTATTTAAATAAACACAAAGACTATTTAGTCTATTTTATGCGGTTGTCATTAACGAATGACATAAGGTCCAGTGAGCTAAACAATCTAGAATCAAAATATAATGACTAGCGTGGATGTACATACAGTTAAAATAGACTTACATTGTGTGACCAATATATTACAATCGTATAAGTTAGTGTACATGGAGTTGTATTTGTACACAGATTGTGTTAGAGTAAAAGTAAGGTGATGTGAATCATTAATCATATTGATAGCGTAATAATAGAATTTGGTATACGAGTAATGTATGATTCATAACACATTATGAATGGTAATATACATATATGTTGTCGTTTATGTACATACTATTCATGAAGTGTTGCAAATTAGGGTGTTTGATGCATAATTGGCAGGATCAGAAGTAATGGATTGCAGCAAATTGGCAGAAGATGGGACCCCTAAGTTAGGAATGGAGTTCAACAGCGAAGAGGATGCGTACCAATTTTACAACAAATATGCCTTTAAAATGGGTTTTAGTGTACGTAAAGACTATCTGAATAAAGACAAAGACGGCGTGACCACGTCTAGGAGATATAGTTGCTGCAAGGAAGGTGTAAAGCGCAAGTACGAAGGTGATGTGATGCCAAAGAGGACACGAGCGCCGACGAAAACAGGGTGTGGAGCTAAAATGGTTATCGTGTTGTTTAGAGGAACAATGAAGTACCGTGTGCATGACCTTGTCTTAGAGCATAACCATGAGTTGCACATTGCTCAATGTGCGCACATGATGCCATCACAAAGAAAAGTGAGCGAGACTCAAGGATTCCAAGCTGAAATAAGCGAGGACGCTGGGCTTTCATTGAAACAGAGTCATGAGCTTATGGGAAAGGAGGCAGGTGGGATGGGAAATGTGGGATATACTCGGGAAGACCTGAAACGATATCTTCGTACTCGACGGGAAAGGAGTTTGAAATATGGAGAAGCAGGTAGCATGCTGAATTATTTTCAAGAGCAAACACTCGAGAATCCATCGTTTTTTCATGCCGTACAGCTGGACTGTGAAGAGCAGATAACGAATATCTTTTGGGCTGATGCAGGAATGTTAATTGACTACAAATTTTTTGGAGACGTAGTCACATTCGACACAACCTACAAAACAAATAAAGAATACCGGCCACTTGGAGTGTTTGTGGGTTTTAATCAACATAGGCAAATTGTGATATTCGGTGCTGCCCTTATGTATGATGAGACTATAGATTCTTTCAAATGGGTGTTTGGTACATTTCTAGCAGCAATGTGCGGAAAGCGTCCAAGTACCATACTAACCGACCAAGATCATGCCATGGCAGCCGCTCTTTCAGTTGTTATGCCTGAAACATTTCACGGTCTATGTACGTTTCACATAAGGCGTAATTTTATGAAACATCTTGGCAATCACTACAAGGAAAATAGTGATCTTCCATACATGTTTGGTGCATGCATGTATGAGTTTGAAGAAGTGGAACAATTCAATAGGGTGTGGGAGGCGATGGTGAAGAAACACAATCTTGAAAATAATGAATGGCTCTCTGGGTTGTATAGAATTCGTGATAAATGGGCAAGGTGCATGATGAAAGAAAGATGGACCGCGGGAATGCGAAGCACCCAACTTAGCGAAAGCCTAAATGCAGCAATTAAAAATCATTTGAAACTGGATCATGACCTTGTGCAGTTCTTTAGACATTTCAATCGGGTGGTTGATGAAAAGAGACATAATGAACTGATCGCAGAATATGAAATGAGGCAAAAGCTCCCCATGGTCGGGTTAAGGCAAACACCTATGCTTGTGCATGCATCAGAGACGTATTCACCAACCGTATTTGTTGCATTCCAAAATGAATATGGCGAGTCAACAGCTATGGTTATATTGAGACAGCAAGATGCAGCGATGATTGTGGAGTTTGCGGTCATGAGGTATGATGGAGGACCTGAAAGAATAGTGGTATTCAATCGGAATGATCTAAGTGTACGTTGTAGTTGCAAAAAATACGAGAATGAAGGCATTTTATGTGGGCACGCGTTGAAGGTGTTTGATACTGTGGGCATAAAAATAATTCCTCCTGAATACATTAAGAGGCGATGGACAAAAAGAGCTCGGGCTGGAGACTGTTTTGATAGGCGAAGACAGGAAGTTGTGGCTGATCCTAAAATAATGATTTCAACTCGTTATCGGGAGCTCGCTCCAGCCATGATTAAGGTCGCAACTCGAGCAGCAATGTCGGAGGACACCAGCAAAGTAGCAATCACTATCATATCCGATTTGGCAAAGAGAGTTGAGCTCCTCCTCTCAGAAAGTGAAGAACAACCTTTGCAAAATCAAAAAAATCTGAATATGGAGGAACGGGATAAAATTGAAATTGTGAATGAAATGGGGGAGGCAGTAGTCGCAAGAGGCATTAAAAAACGAGGTGGTGGGAAGAAAAGTAGAGTGATGCGAAGTTGGATCGATAAATTTGACAGAGTAAAAAGAAAATCTAGATTATCAAGGACTACACAAACTACGGTATGGATCAAATTTTGGTACTCAGGGAACATTTATGCTAAAACTAAGTTATCGTTATGCTATTAACTAAAGTTTAGGTATCATTCATTATGAAATAATATTATTGCCGTGTCAATACTGTAGGCCTCAGAATCGGAGCCGACATCGATTTCATATGAGGAATACATGTTTATGGGATGTCGTTCATCTACTGACTCTGTTTCGGTTAGTATAAAACGGACATGACTGTTGCTTTTATTTGGATGTTTCTAACAGCATAAATAGTTACATTGATCTTACATTGTGTGATAATGTTGTTACGGCTGTCATCCCTCATGATATACCTATTTTGTTTGTCTTATACAATGATTTGGTCCATACGAAACTCGTAGACGCATTCAATGAGCCAGACAGTGAATGACCCTCCAAACGCTATTGCTCCGAATATCGATGAAAGTGAAACGGTATGTATATATTCAGTAGTTAAAATAAAGACCTTCTTATTCGTGTAGTAGAGCTACCTTTTTTTTAGGGTTAATATCAGAAACCTCCTTTGAGGTTTCTTCTAATCACACCTAGAACCCCTCATGTTTTCGAAATCACACTTAGCACCCCTGGAATGACAACTTTGGTATCATTGTCCGCCCCTCATTATTTTTGTTCCACTTTTACCCTCCTTGTGAACTCTATTTATGTAACTCACATCCCTCCACGCAAAGGTAACACTACAAAATCGTTCTCAAGCAGTGTAACATGTTTTGAATATTTTGTAATTTTATGTAAGCTTCTTGTACATCTTTATAATAGATTGCATTTCTGTTATTAAGTTTTACAAATAATTCACATAAAGTTACACATTGTTTAAAAAATGTTACATTGATCTGAACGGTGATAAAAAAAAATGTGACTATGGATTGTTATAATGGCAGCAATAGTTTCAATATGTGATTGTAGTTGTAAATCAACTTGCTCTTCCATTTTTATGAAAATGAGGTCGTATAAATAGTTTTTTGTGCATTCTAGTCGAATGGAGTTTGTAAGTTATTAGTATTGCGATACCCTATTATCAAGTAAAAATGGATTGCTAATGCTATATACTCGTGAATTCCCATCATCTTTAAACTGCTTTTACATTATGTTATTATTCACTTAGAAATTGCAATTTTGGCAATGACACTATGTCCATTGCCAAAAGTCAACATCACTGGAAACTCTATAGCTATTTAATATTAGGGAGTGGGATAGGAACAATTGTTAGATCAACCATCCCTAAATCGTGTAATATTTTTTGAGCATTTTGTAATTTTATGTAAATTTCTTGTACATCTTTACAATAGAAGTCTGATAAGTTGTTATTGTACATATGAGTCCAATATGTAATAATCGTATTTGTGTTGATAAATTTTACAAATAGTTCAATTAGAATTACACTTTGTACAAAAAATATTACATAATTATATAATAGTTTTACATAATTTAGGGAAAACCTCAAGGGAGGTTTCCGAAATTAACTCTACATAAATAGAGTTCACAAGGAGGGTAAAAGTGGAACAAAAATAATGAGGGGCGGACAATGATACCAAAGTTGTCATTCCAGGGGTGCTATGTGTGATTTCGAAAACATGAGGGATTCTAGGTGTGATTAGAAGAAACCTCAAGGGAGGTTTCTGATATTAACCCTTTTTTTATAGTATTGTAATGGTGGGCACCCGAAAGCTGTCAAATCATGCAAATTATGTAGTTAACGTATGCTCGCTTTAATAACATATTATTTTTTATTATTCGAAGGTTCACCGTTTGGTTAATCAGAGGCCTCCTACAAGTGTCCCTACAGAATGGATGCATCCCAGATTTTCTATTTTTTTCAAGGATAACTCTGTCAGAGATGTCTTAATGGTCTGATATATCATTTTCATTATAATGTCTAGTCCAATTTAACTTTATAAGTGAGCAATATAGGCATTGGTAATGATTTGTTGACAGTTGATTACTTATACTATGTAATGTAGGAGGAGCGTGCAGCACTTTTAACACACTGTGATGTTGATGCATATCATGTATTTGCATCTTCACCCCAGGTGATAAACTTTTATCGTTACAGCACATATTTATGTACTGTTGTTAATTGGAGACTTGGATATCGTATATCATTAATCGTATGTTTCATTAATAATATTGCTGATTCACCATCGTTACGCATTTCAGGGAAGAAATAACACCCAGGGATTGCAATTTCGCGTTGACGTCGCCTCCCCCGAGAATGAGATTGATGAATGATGTGTAACTATATTTTTTGAACGAGACATTAAGTGGTTGTCCCAACTTAGGAATACTGCATATGTACGTGTTACAAGCAGTTAATAGGGTGTTACAACTTATTGACGAGGTTGTACAGGCACCATTGATATTTCACTCTTTTCAAATTTAGACAAGTGGATTACAATTGTAATCACATGTAGTGGTAGTAATCATCAATGTTTGTATTGGGTTATATAAAATTGTTAGGAAATTATAAAGTTGGTAGAAAATTGAAGTAACAATTTTACAATAGAATTGAACGTGTTTTTTGTGATCGGATATTTTTCACTAAATCGACCATAACAGTTGAATGGCTGTCGTGATATGTATACCATTCTACTACATTCAATTGCATACCTTAATAACATATTTATTGGCATAGATCGCACCGCCAAAGGTACGATGTATAAGATAACACAGTCTAAAGTATAAATTGTCTTGATTTTGTTACGATACTAAATTCGAATTATTATTGGGCTATTTTTATTAAAATATTATCATTTAGGCCATTTGTTTTGTATCGATTGCCGAATTTAGCGCCCCATTGACATGATGTATCACAGACACATCAATTGGTATTACAAGGATTAGGTACAAGTTTTTAGGTTAATTGAATTATGGTCAAGCCAGGTCACGACCACATGTTGGTAATAGGTGCGCATAAGAAAATGATTCCTTGGAGAATTAATTTGTAACGTTAAAACGAAGTTTTACAATGTCACAAAAAGGAAGAACGAACAGTACACAATGGGTTACAACCAGTAAGGGATATGTTACTGTTGCGTTACAACTAGTTACGACTGTTTAACATGCATCATTAACATCCAAATATGGTAAGCAATTTGTGGGAGTAGAGATTATAATGAGTATAGCTTTATCGCTACCCTGATGAACATTGGACTACATCCCTTGTTATCAGTTGTATCCCATACAACACCTGGGAACGCCGTCATGCATTAAACAGTGGGGTATATACCTTTGAAAGTCATCGTCGCTTGATTCAGTAAAGTCAGATAGGTCCGGGTCCGATATAAGCATGGGATCTGCTAAAATGTGTTGAACCATACCATGTCTTTTTGCGGCCTGGATCTCATGGAACCTGTGAAGCCTACGCTCCATCTGCATAACTTCTCGCTGTAGTCTATGTAATACGCTTGCATCATTGGTTTGTGATCCTATAACAAGATCCGCTGACCTTGTTCTTGGGATGCGGATGCCATGCCAGCGACAAAATACCTCTAATTCCATTCTTCGCTCACGAACAGGCTCCCATATGGGTTCATGGTCCATAACGA
Source organism: Coffea arabica (assembly GCF_036785885.1). Taxonomy (NCBI): domain Eukaryota; kingdom Viridiplantae; phylum Streptophyta; class Magnoliopsida; order Gentianales; family Rubiaceae; genus Coffea; species Coffea arabica. The sequence continues at coordinate 2,463,120 of NC_092330.1, read as the reverse complement.
AATAGCCAGACGGTAGATGATCGTTGACCGTATTTTTAAAAATGTGACCAGCTAGTCCCAGAGAGTTGTTGGTGTTAAGTGGAGCGTTCCTGAACTCGCGTTTGGTACCATATAAAATCCTCCCATCTGGTGTTTCATACTTGCTTATGGCATTTGTTGGATCTAATGATACTTTCCGTCTTTTTTGCCGAACATTTGATGGTGAGCTTGTATGAGAACCTTCGTTTGTGGATTGCATGACTATGCTAATACCTATTGCTTTTTGGTTGGATGAAAGGAAGGATCTACTGATAAAGAATTAGGTGGGAGAAAAAAAGAGGTAGAAATTTTTAACAGAGCACCTATTTAAGACCATGCATAGTAAATGGTTTCTTCTGACAACTTCACCAACTGCTTCCTATGTCATTTCATGTTGTTCTCCACGGGATAGTACTCCTGGGTGAGTACATGAAGGCATGGCAACCACCTATTAACGAGACAATAGACTCAACATTTAGTCAAATGTATAGTGTGTGGATGAAATAATTGTTTAATTTGATTCGATCATGACCTGTACTCCAACAACAATTGGGTCAGGTGAATACCCAATTATTCGTCAGTCACCTTACTTTTCAAGTGTAACAAGAAGTTATCACCAGTATTTACATAAATTACAGGACGTTAATAAGCTGTTACCGCTTATTGATGTTCTTGTACAGGCACCTTGTCATTTGCCTATATGTTAAAATTTAGACAATTTGTTTACAATTGTATTAACGATAAGTATTACAGATAGTATTACAAGCACTTCAATAGGTATTACTCCTTCAGTACAGAAACGAACTTACAATTGGCGGCTTGGCTTGGTTCCACATGACCACATAATAAGTAACAGTTTCGCAGAAGAACATGATACTTCGTTGGGACAAGTAATTTGAAAGTAGGGTAACTAATATTTAAAATGCAACAAATTTTGATTACTCCATGTACATGTTGAGTTACAACCAGTTATGTATATGTTACAATTCATTACAACTAATGAATATGGAAACGGCAGTTTTTCGTCTTATCTAGTTAAAACTACTGATATTACAACTAGAAATTCCCTGATATTACAACTAGTGATACTACAACTAGTTAATATCCGATGAACCTTTCCTCTTCTCTCGTGTGCGCAATTGCCCTTGGCACAAACAATAAGTCCGACCCTCTAACACATATAATTTCTTAGACACTTTAGTAAGTGTCTATTGAGAACATAGAGATGGTCGATTCGAACCCCAAAACAATTGATGTAGCGAGGCCTTCTCGAACATCTCATTAAATTAGCGAGATCTTCTCGAACATCATGCAACCTACTGGCTGCTATTTGACACCCAAGAGCTTGATTTCTGTGTGAACCCTCTATTGATGACACTGCAATTGAGGTTAGAGGAGGGTTGAAGAATACTAATAATAAATTTCATGCACGGATTCATTGCCACCCTTCAGTAGAATGAAATGGGAAGTGTGAAGTTATTGAAAATGAAAAATGTTTGTGTAGTAATGAAAGGTGGACGAAAAAATTTTTGTTGTTGAGGGATATACTACTGCAACCACACCCTTTTATACTCCGCAGGACCCTCACGATGTGGTAAAATATCACTGGACAACGCATTCCAGGCCAAACAATTTTGTCGTGGCAGTGGAAGCTGTAGAGTTCGATGCATGCCATTGAATTGTGTCAAATCTGTTCACACAATAAAACAAATTATGCACCTGGCTCATGAAATGACCTATACACCAATATCAAGGGTCATGTGGATAAACAGTTACACATCAGTGACGTGTACGTTTCACTATGTACGGATTGCGTTACAACCGGTTAGATGTATGTTACAATTTATTATAACTAATGAATTTGCAATCAGCAGCTTTTCGTCTGCTCTATTTAAAACTGAATAATATTCGAACTAGATATTCCCCGAATTACAACTAGTGATAATACAACTAGTTAATATTCGATGAACCTTTCCTCTTCTCTTGTTTGTGCTATTACCCGTGGCAGAAACGATAATTCCTCCCACTGACACATTAAATTTCTTAGACACTTTATTAAGTATGTATTGAGAATAGTTACGATGATCGTTTCGAACCCCAAAACATTGCGTAGCGAGACTTTCTCGAACATCTCATTAAAATAGTGAGATCTTCACGAACGCATATGAGGGCAACTAGTACATCACGGGAGAAGAGACTGTAGACCCACATGCAGTGCCTGAACCATGTCGGATAAGTTTTGTTACGTTTCCAGGCCAGATTTGTTGTACCGACAGTGAATATACGTGTTACGTGCTGTTGCCAATCGTTTACAGACTTCAACACATGGCCTTGCAGCTTTTATCATGTTTTGGTCCTGTCCACCAACTTTTAAGAGTCACGTGGATACAGAGTTACACCTTAGATTCATGTACATTTCAATGTGTGCATGCACAGTTACACTGTCACAGGGAGGTATGACAGCCCAAATTATGCAACAGTTTCTTGGCCAAGAGTCAGATGTGTAACAGTCTATGACCTTGGTCAGTGTATGACCCAAATTTACTACCTCTATGAGCGGTTCGTACCTCCTTCTGCTCCAATGCTCTATAGGAGATTTCAAATTCGACCCCAAATTTTATGTATGTTGTAACTCAGAACGAACAAAGAGGTAAATAATAACTCACGAATTGTAACAATATATGAACAGTTTGTCAATCGTATGGACAAAATTTGTTGAACTATATTTTTAGTATCGATACATAAAATAATAAGTGTTACATCGTGTCACTAATCAGCATCAAAAAATAACATACCAATTGGGCAATTTTTATCATGGTAAGACCTGTATTGCAACATTAAGGGTACCGATGTGAATATTGAATTACACATTAGTGACCTTAATTTCGACACTGTGCATACACAGTAGTATGCAAAATATTGTGCACAAAATCTCACAATGAATGTCAGTTTTTTGGCCCAGAGTCAGATGTGTAAAACTGAATGGCCTTGGTCATTCAATGACCCACAATGTGATAGTACCTGAATAAGCACCTCCTTCTGATCCTGATACTTTATTAAAGATTTTCAATTTTACAACTAATTCACTGAATGTTGTAACTTAGGACGAACAAAGCTGTAAGTAAGAACGTACGAATTGTAACAATTTACAATTAAGGTAACCATTTGTGCATCATTATACAATTAATAGTTTCAATTAGTTGGAGTCATTAACACAAAACAATTGAACAACACAGGTGATTTCAGATAAAAGAGCAATCATATAACTCCACAAAAAACTAATAGTGTGACTTCACCAGTTTCATACAACTATACGACTGCATCTACTGTTTACTCTATCTTCTAGATCACCTGCCAAAATGGAAAGTCAACAGTACAAGGATGTCAGTGTAACTTTGCCTATGAAGGATACATCTCCGACAAACTACAGGCGAAGTTTATATCATATGAGGCGAAAAATTGAAAGTGCTGTCAGCGAAAAATTGCTATTAGGAGCAACAGAAAGGCGACCGCTACCGATATCATCATGAAGGTTTTCATTTGTCGAATATCTTGTTCGATTCGATGCACATGATACGGGAAAGAGTTTGGTTCATTTTGCACTGTTCCGGGACTGTCGAAGGAGCTTTCTCTACTTATTGCTTGTCGATTCGGTGAGGGAGGGCAGTAGTTAGCCTGAACTTGCTCATGATTCCTCCCTATTGGATGACACCAAGCAAAAAAGCACAGGTTTTTCCTTCACAATAGAAGTACAGCAACCCCTTCGTTGGTTTCTGTGACTCCACGATCTTCAGCCCAGCCCTTTTTCCGCAGTGGCAGTACCGATATTGGTACCTTAACTCAGTAGATCCGCCACCAAAATTGCTCGATGAAGACATTTGAACGATCTAAAACTCCTTTTGGGTCACATAAGCTTTAGTGTTTTAACCTTCTGTTGAATTCATGGTTGTGTGTCGATCATGAGCTAACACGGACCAACACATAGGTGGGAGTTAATATGTGGCAAGAAACGATATAAGCTAGTAACTAAATTCTGGAGAATTAGTAAGTATAGAATAAGTAACATGTTTTTTGAAAACATACACAAAACCCAAAACATGTAATTGACTGTTACAATTGGGTTTACGTATCACTAATCCAATAAATAAATTGATAATCAAACTTTTTGAATAAATGTAATAAACTACTGACCCGATTTGACACATGCATGCGATCTTCGAGTGTCTTCAAATAAACTATTTTATTTTCATGCCATTCGTCATTTGTCACAATAACTATTTTGTAACAACCTATAAGCACACTGTAGCATGCAATCATCAAACATGGAGTTCTGTATTAATTTTCACACTCTAACTTCCCATTGAAACATTTTGTAATAGTCTTTAATAACATTCAACTTCCCAATAACTATTTTGTAACATTCTACAAATACTTCGTAACTAACAATTTTCAAATATGGACTTTTGTAAAAATTTTCAAACTATCCCCTTGCGACTAAGTTTTTTGTAACGGTTTTCGAACATACTGTAACTTCCCAATAACTATTTTGTAATAATTTACAAACACTTCGTAACCAACAGACTTCAAATATGGACTTTTGTATTAATTTTCAAACTGCGCCATTCCAACTAACTATTTTGTAATAGTTAGCGAGCACACTGTAACTTTTAAAAAACTATTTTGTAACAACCTACAAACACTTTGTAATTAACAGTTAAATGTATATGGAGTTTTATATTAATTTTCAATCTGCAACTTCCCAACTAACTATTCTGTAACATTCTACGAACACACTATAACTTTTCCAAAACTATTTTGTAACAACGTACAAACACATCGTAACTAACAATTTTCAAATATGAAGTTTTGTATTAATTTTCAAACTGTAACTTCCCAAATAACTATTTTGTTACAGTCATACAAAATACTGTAACTTCCCAATAATTCTTGACTAACAACCTACAAACACTTTGTAACTACCAGCAGTTATATATGAAGTTTTGTATTAATTTTCAAACTGTAACTTGTCAATAACTAATTTTGCAACAAACTAATTGGGCGCTTGTTCTATAGTTACACATTGTTCAATGTAGGTTCTAGTATAGTTGGCACAGAGTCACGACGAGCATCTTTGAACCATAGATTCACGACACAATTGAACCAATTAATGCTCCGTTAATGTTATTACTGACATTATTCTAGTGTCAATAGAAAATCTGAATTAAATTCAGAATTTATGGCCACAAACTCTTTGTAAATAAACAGCACCATGATACAAATTGCTAATCTTGTTTGATGCTAATGTCTCCAGAAAAACAAAACTACTGTCTCAAAAGAAAGGTCCTTCTGAGTAGACTCCATAATAAAATTAGTTACAGCAATCCAAAAGCTGTAATACACATGTAATAATATACAAAAGCACGTCAAATGCAATTTTGTGAATTTCCTTCGCTCCCAGTCATGAATACTTATAAATCAGGCAT